>NC_046250.1:1200000-1500000 GCF_009819885.2 Catharus ustulatus | reverse complement strand
AGGTGTATCCCAGGTGTGTCCCAGCCCCCCCAGGTGTGCCCAGGTATATCCCAGGTGTATTCAGGTGTATCCCAGGCCTACTCAGATGTACTCAGGTATATCCGAGGTGCCCCCAGGTGTACTCAGGTGTATCCCAGCCCCCCTAGGTGTGTCCTCCCCCCAGGTGTGCCCAGGTATATCCCAGGTGTATCCCAGGGGTACTCAGGTGTATCCCAGGTGTAGCCCAGCCCCCCCAGGGTGTGTCCCCTCCCCCAGGTGTACTCAGGTGTACCCAGGTGTACCCAGGTGTACCCAGGTGTATCCCAGGTGCCCCCAAGTGTACTCAGGTGTATCCCAGGCATATCCCAGGTATATCCCAGCCGCCCCCAAGGTGTGTCCTAGGTGTATCCCAGGTGTATCCCAGGTGTACCCAGCTTTATCCCAGGTATATCCCAGGTGTATCCCAGGTGTATCCAGGTGTATGTCTCCCCCCCAGGTGTATCCCAGGTGTACTCAGGTGTACCCAGGTGTATCCCAGGTGTACCCAGGTGTATTCCAGGTTTATCCCAGGTGTACCCAGGTGTATCCCAGGTGTACCCAGGTGTATCCCAGGTGTGTCCCAGGTGTATCCCAGCCCCCCCAGGTGTACTCAGGTGTACTCAGGTGTACCCAGGTATATCCCACGTGTACCCAGGTGTATCCAGGTGTATCCCAGCCCCCCCAGCTGTGCCCAGGTGCGGTACCTGCGTGCCACCGCCCTCGGTCCTGAACACATACTTGACGCCGGGGTCGGGGAAGGTGGCGGCCGATTGGATGCTGGCGATGGCCACGCTCGTGGGGTCCTCGCCGGTGGCCACCGAGCCTGGGGGGCAGCGGGGTTGGGGAGGGGGCACCAGGGATGGGGGGCACCCTAAATGGGGAGGGGGTACCCAAAATGGGGAGGGGGCACCAGGGATGGGGAGCATCCAAAATGGGGAGGGGGCACCCTAAATGGGGAGGGGGCACCGGGATGGGGGGCACCCAAAATGGGGAGGGGGCACCAAAATGGGGAGGGGGCACCAAAATGGGGAGGGGGCACCCAAAATGGGACAGAGCACCAAGGACTGGGGAGGGGGCACCTGAAAATGGGGAGGGGCACCCAGGATTGGGGAGGGGGCACCTGAAAATGGGCAGAGGCACCCAGGATTGGGGAGGGGGCACCCAGAATGGGGGAGGTACCTGAACTGGGGAGGGGTACCCAAAATGGGGAGGGGGCGCACAAAATGGGGGGACCCTAAAATGGGGAGGGGGTACACGGAATTGGGGAGGGGGCACTCAAAATGGGGGGCACCCTAAAATGGGGAGGGGGCACCCAAAATAAGGAGGGGGCACCCAAAATGATGGGGACACCAGGGATTGGAGAAGGGGCACCCTAAAGTAGGGAGGGGGCATCCAGGATTGGGGAGGGGGCACCAAGGATTGGGGAGGGGGCACCCAAAATGAGGAGGGGACACACAGAATTGGGGAGGGGGCACCCAAAATGGGGAGGGGCTCCTGAACTGGGGACGGGCACCCAGAACTGGGGGGGCACCCAAACTGGGGAGGGGGCACCCCAAAATGGGGAGGGGGCAGCACAGCAGTGGGGGGGCACTGCCCCCTCACCCCCCAATCCCATCACAGCCCCCCAAAAACCCCCCAGACACTCCCCCCAAAATCCCCCATAATTCCCTTATAAACCCCTAAAAAAAACCCCAAATCCCCTATAACCCCCCAAAATCCCCCATACCCCCCCCAAAATCCCCCGTAATTCCCCCATAAACCCCTAAAAAAAACCCCAAATCCCCCATAACCCTCCCAAAATCCCCACAAACCCCCCAAAATCCCTCATATCCCCCCCAAATCCCCCATAATTCCCCCACAAACCCCTAAAAAAAACCCCAAATCCCCCCCAGACCCCAATTCTGGGGTCCCCCCTCACCCTCCTGGATCTGCACCGTCCCCTCCTCCGTCTCTGCTGCTTTTTGCTGCCTGGGGAGGGGGAGGGGACAAAGTGAGGGGGAAGTCCTGAGCCCCCCCAAATCCCTGACCCCGAATCTGGGACCCCCCCCAAACCCCCCACCCCTGCTGTGTCCCACCTGGGGGGCCCAGAGCAGATTTTGGGGGTCCCAGGTCAGACTTTGGGGTCCCAGATCGGATTTTGGGGCTCACAGATCAGATTTTCAGATCCCAGATCAGATTTTTGGGGTCCCAGGTTGGATTTGAGGGTCCCAGATCAGATTTTTGGGGTCCCAGGTCAGATTTTGGGGGCCCCATGTGAGTTTTGGGCTCCCAGAGCAGATTTTTGGGGTCCCAGGTCAGATTTTGGGGTCCCAGGTCAGATATTTGGGGGTCCCAGGTCAGATATTTGGGGTTCCCAGGTGGGTTTTTGGTTCCCAGGTCAAATTTTTGGGGTCTCAGGTCAGATTTTTGGGGTCCCAGGTCAGATTTTTGGGGTCCAGGTTGCATTTTGGGGTCCCAGAGCAGATTTTGGGGTCCCAGAGCAGATTTTGGGGTCGCAGAACAGATTTTGGGGGTCCCAGAGCAGATTTTTAGGGTCCCAAGTCAGATTTTTGGGCTCCCAGATCAGATTTTGGGGTCCCAGGTTGGATTTTGGGGTCCCAGGTCAGATTTTTGGGGGTCCCAGAGCAGATTTTTAGGGTCCCAGGTCAGATTTTTGGGGTCCCACTCACCCCTTCATGGCTCGGCTCCCTCGGGCATCAGCGGGGCAGGAGCGGAGGAGCCTGACGGCCTTCAGAGCCCTGGGGGGACAGCGGGGTCAGGGACAGGGACAGGGACATGGGGACACAGGGACAGGGGGACAGCGGGGTCAGGGACAGTGACAGGGACACAGGGACAGGGGGACAGCGGGGTCAGTGGGGTCAGGGACAGTGACAGGGACATGGGGACACAGGGACAGGGGGACAGCGGGGTCAGGGACAGTGACAGGGACAGGGACATGGGGACAGGGGGACAGGGACAGTGACAGGGACATGGGGACACAGGGACAGGGGGACACAGGGACAGGGACAGGGGGACAGCGGGGTCAGGGACAGTGACAGGGACAGTGACAGGGACATGGGGACAGCGGGGTCAGGGACAGTGACAGGGACAGTGACAGGGACATGGGGACAGCGGGGTCAGGGACAGTGACAGGGACAGGGGGACACAGGGACAGGGGGACAGCCACAGGGACAGGGGGACATGGGGACAGGGGGGTCAGGGACAGTGACAGGGACATGGGGACACAGGGACATGGGGACAGGGGGGTCAGGGTCAGGGGGACAGTGGAGTCAGGGACAGCAACATGGGGACAGGGACACAAGGACAGGGACATGGGGACAGGGGGACACAGGGACCATGGGGTCAAGGACAATGGGACACAGGGACACAAGGGACAGTGGGGACAGGGACAGCAGGGTCAGGGACACTGGGACACAGTGGCTGGGGACACTGGGGTCAGGGACAGTGGGATATGGGGACATGGGGACACCAGGAGAGAGGGACACTGGGATAAAGGCACACAGAGGGACAGGGACATGGGGACAGAGAGCCAGGGATGGGGACAGGGACATGGGGACATGGGGACAGGGACACACAGGGGGCAGGGACAGGGGGGTCAGAGGGGGGTCAGGGACAGGACAGGGACACGGGGATGGGGACAGGACAGGGACAAGGGATGGGGTCACAGCAGGACAGGGATGGGAACGGGAATTGGGACATGGAGACAGGATGGGGACAGGACACTGGGATGGGGACAC
This sequence comes from Catharus ustulatus, assembly GCF_009819885.2. Classification (NCBI taxonomy): domain Eukaryota; kingdom Metazoa; phylum Chordata; class Aves; order Passeriformes; family Turdidae; genus Catharus; species Catharus ustulatus. The sequence continues at coordinate 1,496,245 of NC_046250.1, read as the reverse complement.
TGGGATGGGACTGAGGACACTGGGATGGACACAGGGATGGGGACACTGGGATGGGGACACTTGGATGGGGACACTGGGGACACTGGGATGGGGACACTGGGATGGGGACACTGGGATGGGACTGAGGACACTGGAATGGGACACTGCGATGGACACTGGGATGGGGACACTGGCCACCCTGACCAGACAGTGGCCACCACAGTGGGACAGTGGCCACTGTGACCAATCACTGGTCACCACCACAAACAGCCACAGGCCACCACCATGGGACACCGGCCACTGTGACCAGACACCAGTGGGACACTTGTCACCACCGAGGGACACCGGCCACCACAGCAGGAGTGACCACAGTGACCAGCCATGGTGACACTGGCACTGTGAGTGACTGATGGGACACTGGCCATGATGGGACACTGGCCACCACAAGTGACCACTGGCCACCAGCAAGGGACACCTGTGAGCAGCCACAGCCACATTCCCAGGTGTCCCCTCACTGCCACCTCCCATCCCAGGTGACAACGTGTCCCCAAAGCCACCAGCTCCCCCAGGGTGACACTTTGGGGTCCCCCCAGTCACCCCAAGGTGGGTGTGACCTCCTCCCAGTGTCACCCTCGGTGTCCCCAGTGTCACCTGGACTGGGAAACAGCGAGGGGACAAGTTTGGGGTCACTGGGGGGTGACAAGAGGGGGGTGACAGAGGGGACATTAATGAGGGGTCATGGGGGGACAAACTGGGGGGTGACAGTGACACACTGGGAGGGACAAGGATGTGGGGGGGACATTGAGTAGGGTGACAAGGGGGGGACAGGAAGGGGGGGTGACAGGGACTGGGGGGGACACACACGAGAAGGGAGGTGACAGTGACGGAGCTGGGGGACAAAGTGGGGACACACAAAGGGGGTGACATGGGGGGGTGACAGTGACGTAGCTGGGGGACAGGGGGACAGAGTGGGGACACACAAAGGGGGTGACATCGTGGGGTGACAGTGACGGAGTTGGGGGACAAAGTGGGGACACACAAAGGGGGTGACACGAGGGGGTGACAGTGACGGGGCTGGGGGGACAGTGACAGAACTGGGGGAACAGGGGGACAAAGTGGGGACACACAAAGGGGGTGACACGGGGGGGTGACAGTGACGGAGGCAGGGGACAGGGGGGCAGCAAGGGGGTGACAGAGTGGGGACACACAAAGGGGGTGACACGAGGGGGGGGTGACACGAAGGCGGCTGAGAGACCCGGGGGGAGGGGGCGGATACGGGTGGGGGGAGGTGACAAAGTGAGGGGTGGACACCAAAGGGGTGACAGCGACAAAACGGGGACACACACACGGGGGTGGGGGAGGTGCCACAGGGGGGGAGGGGACACAAAAAAGGTGACAAAATGGGGGGGGGCACAACGGGTGCGCCACCGCCACAGCGGGGCGGCGGGGACGCCAAAGGGTGACAAAGTGGGGGGGGCGACACGCAGGGGGGTGACACCGACACGCGGGGGGGGTCGTTACCGAGCGGGGGGAGGGGACACAACCGGGGGGTGACAGTGACAACCCGCTGCGCGCGCCTCAGGGGGGGTCACCCCCGCCGCCCCCCCCCCGCCCCTCCCCGCGGGCCCGGCGGGCGCGGCCGCTCCTCCCCCCGCGGCCGGGACCGTGCCGGGCTCGCGGTGTCGCCGTTCCCGGCCGCGTTCGCCGCCCGGGGCCCCCCAGGCCCCCCCGGTACCTCTCGGCCTCGGGCCCTGCGCGCCTTCGGCCCCTTGTCTCGCCATGGGCCCCGCACATGCGCACAGCGCCGCCGCGCCGCCATCTTGCGCGCGGGCGGAAGTTCCCCCTCACGCGGCCCCGGCCCGGCTTCTCGCCGCCATCTTGGGCAGGGGCCGCCATCTTGGCGCCGGGCACGGCCGCCCTCACGGCCGGGCGCCATCTTAGAGCACGGGACCGCACGCGGCGCCATCTTAGACGGCGAGGCGCTTCCGCCGCCATCTTGGGTGAGGGCGGCGCCATGTTTGAAGCGGGCGGCGCTCCGTGAGGGCCGCGACGGGGCCGTGGGGACAGGGCCGGAGCCTCCCGGGGGTGCGGGACCCCCGCCCGGCCCGTCGGTCCCGGAGGGGTTTGGGAGCTGAGCCCTCAGACCCCGGCAGGCCCCCGCGGTGAGGCCGCAGCGGGTGCCGCCATGTTGAGGCAAAGATGGCGGCGATGTAAACAAAGGCCGGGCTTTAGTGCTGGGTTTGTGTCGCCTCAGTGTCCCCTCAGTGTCCCCCCGGGGTTTAGTGCTGGGTTTGTGTCCCCTCAGTGTCCCCTCAGCGTCCCCTCGGGGTTTAGTGCTGAGTTTGTGTCACCTCAGTGTCCCCACAGTATCCCCCCGGGGTTTAGTGCTGGGTTTGTGTCACCTCAGTGTCCCCTCAATGTCCCCCCGGGGTTTAGTGCTGAGTTTGTGTCCCCTCAGTGTACCCTCAATGTCCCCTCAGTGTCCCCTCAGTGTCCCTTCAGAGTCCCCCCGGGATTTAGTGCTGGGTTTATGTCCCCTCAGTGTCCCCGTGTGCCTGTGTCTCCATGTCCCTAGAAAATTTTGAAACAGATTAAAAAAAAAATAATTAAAAAATCAAGTGGAATTTAAATAAAATGTAATGAAATAAAGTGAAAGAAATATATCAATAAAAATAATCTAATATATTATAACGCAATATAACATAGCATAACATAAACATAATATATAAATAAACACCATCAGCCAACCAGCATCTCTTTGGAACTGCCACCTTCTTATTTTTATTATTTAATTATTATTTTATTATCATTTTATCAGCATTCATTTGCACTCTGCTCTGGGGGGGGCCCTGCCCGCGCTCAGCCCGGGGGGAATTTGGGGGGTCCCATGGGGGATTTGGGGGATCCCGTGGGGGATTTGAGGGGTCCCGGGGAGGATTTGGGGGGTCCCGGGGGGGTCCCTGCAGGGCGTGGGCAAAGTGGGGTTTGGGGGGCACCACGGGCACGGCCCGGGCCAGCAGCACCCGCGCCCCCGAAACGGGGAGGGGGAGGCGGCAGCTGCGGGGGGGCTCGGGCAGCAACGACCCCAGGGATCTGGGGGGGTCCCAGGATTTGGGGGGATCCACCTGGATCAACCCCACAGATCTAGAGGGGTCCCAGGGTTTGGGGGACTCGGCCTGGAGCAGCCCCAGCGATTTGGGGCGCCCATCCCAGATCGGTTTTGGGGGTCCAGGGTTGTCCCAGGTTTTGGGGGGCTCAGTCAGGGTCAGCCCCAGAGATTTGGGGCGCCTGTCCCAGATCAGATTTAGGGGTCCAGGGGGGTCCTGGGATTTGGGGGGCTCATCCTGGATCAGCTCCAAGGATTTGGGGGGGTCCCAGGATTTGGGGGGCTCGTCCAGTATTGCCTCCAGGGATTTGGGGCGCTCATCCCACATCACTTTTGGAGTTCCAGGGGTGTCCTGGGATTTGGGGGGCTCATCCTGGATCAGTTCCAAGGGTCTGGGGGTGTCCCAAGATTTGGGGGGCTCAGCCAGGATCGGCCCCAGGGATTTGGGGCGCCCGTCCCAGATCAGGTTTTGGGGTCCAGGGGTATCCCGGGATTTGGGGGACTCAGGCAGGATCAGCCCCAGGGATTTGGGGCGCCTATCACAAATTGGCTTTAGGGGTCTGGGGGGCTCACCCCACATCGGGTCCAGGGGTCTGGGGGGCTCTGGGAATCTGGGGGGCTCGTCCTGGATCAGCTCCAGGGATTTGGGGGGCTCCAAGGACCTGGGGGGCTCATCCTGGATCGGCTCCAGGGATTTGGGGGGCTCCAGGGATTTTGGGGGCTCGTCCTGGATCGGCTCCAGGTTTTTGGGGGGCTCCAGGGGTCCAGGGAGCTGCAGGGATTTTGGGGGCTCAGCATGGGAAAGCTCCGGGATTTTGGGGGGCTCATCCCAGATCGGCTCCAGGTTTTTGGGGGGCTCATCCTGGGTCAGCTTTGGGGGTCTCGAGGACTCATCTTGGATCAGCTCAGGTGATCTGGGGGGCTCTGAGGGCCCGGGGGTCTCCTGGATTTTGGGGGCAGCTCCAGGGGTCGAGGCAAGGGGAGAGGTCGGGGCGATCCCGGGGGGCTCGGGGGGCTCCTGGGGGGGCTCTGCCAGGGGCGGGGCTGGACGAGACCCCCCTAAATCCCGGGGATCCCCCTCCCCTGGGATGAGGGGCTGGGATCCGGCTCCATCTGCTCCCCCATTCCCAGCGGGACCCCCCAGCCCAGTCCTGGGGCTGGAATCTCCCTCTGAAGCCCCCTCCCCTTCACCCCCCTCCCCACGGGGGTCCCCCACTCCTGGACCATCCTTTTCCGGGGCTGTTTGGGCCGGAATTTCTGGGATCTCTGGGATTTCTGGGATCTCTGGGATCTCTGGGATTTCTGGGATCTCTGGGATGTCTGGGATTTCGGGGCTCTCAGGGGTCTCTCGGCTCTCCAGGGCTGTCCCCTCGCCCAGGGGTCCCTCGGGGATGTCCCCCAGCGGGCTGAGCTCGTCGTGGGCGCTCAGGAAGATTTCATCAGGGTCGGAGTCGGGGTCGGAGGCGCCGGGGGCCAGGAAGAACATGTCCTGCTCCGTGCACTCCTCGATGGACAGGTAACTGTCCGGCTGCTCCGGCCAGCGCTCACCTGGCTGGGGTGGGGGGACAGCAATGAGACCTCCAGGCACAGCCGGGACCCCTGGGTGGGTGTCACTGTGTCCCCTCATCCCATAAATCCCATCCCATAAATCCTGTAAATTCCATAAATCCCGTAAATCCCATAAATCCCATAAATCCCATAAATCCCATAAATCCCATAAATCCCATCCCATTGATCCAATCCCATAAATCCCATCCCATCTCATCCCATTGATCCAATCCCATAAATCCCATAGATCCTGTAAATCCCATAGATCCCATCCTATCGATCCCATCAATCCCATAAATCCTATAAATACCATCCCATTGATCCCATACCATACCATCCCATAAATCCCGTAAATTCCATAAATCCCATCCCATCAATCCCATCCCATTGATCCCATCCCATAAATCCCATCAATCCCATCCCATCTCATCCCATAAATCCCATCCTATCCCATCCCATTGATCCAATCCCATAAATCCCATAAATCCCATCCCATCACATCCCATTGATCCAATCCCATAAATCCCATGGATCCCATCCCATCCCATCCCATCCCATCCCATCCCATCCCAAAATCCCATCAATCCCATAAATCCCACAAATCCCATCCCATCAATCCCACAAATCCCAAAATCCCACCCCACAGCCTCCTCCCGCCTGGACCTGTCCCACCCGTCCCCAAATCCCGGGAACGCCGCCGGCTGCTCACGCTCATGAACCCGCTCTCCATCCCCTCCTCCACGGCCGGGAGCTCTTCCTCGATCCCGGGGGTCCCATCCTCGATCCCGGGGGTCCCATCCACGATTCCAAGGGTCCCATCTTCCATCCCGGGGGTCTCATCCTCGATCCCGCTGGTCCCATCCTGGATCCCGGAGGTCCCGTCCCGGATCCCGGGGGTCCCGTTCCCGATCCCGGGGCTCCTCGCCGCCCCCTCGGTGTCCCCGCCGCCCTCCAGCCACGTGTCGGGGCAGTCCAGGAAGGCGAAGGAATCGCGGAGCTCCAGGGAGAGCCGGGTCTGCTCCGCGTCCCCTGTCGGGAAAACCGGGAGCGCTCGGTACCGCGATCCCGCTCGGTACCGGGGCCTCCCGATCCCGGTGTCGCCCTGATCCCTGTGTCCCCAGTCCCGCTGCCCCCCTGCCCCTGCTGTCCTCAGTCCCGATGTCCCCCCGATCCCTGTGTCCCCCCTATCCTGGTGACCTCCCTATCCTGACATCTCTCTGACCTCGGTGTCCCTCCGACCGCAGTGTCCCCCTGATCCCGGTGTCCCCCTGATCCCGGTGTCCCTCCGATCCCGGTGTCCTCCTAATCCCGATGTTTCCCCGATCCTCGTGTCCCCCCGACCCCTGTGTCCCCTCAATCCCGGAGTCCCCCCGATCCCGTTATCCTCCAGATCCCGGCAGTCTGATCCCGTTGTTCCCCCTAATCCCGGTGTCCCCGCTGTCCCAGTGTCCTCCCAGTCCCGGTGTCCCCCCTATCCTGGTGTCACCCCGATCCCGGTGTCCCTCTGACCTCAGTGTCCCCGCGATCCCTGTGTCCTTCCCGTCCCAGTGTCCCCCCGCAATCCTCGTGTCCTCCGGATCCCAGTGTCCCCCCGATCCCAGTGTCACCCCTATCCCGGTGTCCCTCTGATCCCTATGTCCCCCGAACTCTGTCCCTCCATCCCGGTGTCCCCCCAGTCCGGGTGTGCCCCAGATCCCGTTGTCTCTTCTATCCTGGTGTCCCCCCTGTCCCCGGTGTCCCCTGTCCCGCTGTCCCCCTGTCCCTGCTGTCCCCGCTGTCCCGCTGTCCCCGCTGTCCCCAGTCCTGCTGTCCCCATCCCCGCTGTCCCCAGCCCCGCTGTCCCCTGTCCCCGCTGTCCCCAGCCCCGCTGTCCCCCTGCCCTGCTGTCCCCGCTGTCCCGCTGTCCCCGCTGTCTCCCGTCCCCGCTGTCCCCTGTCCCGCTGTCCCCAGTGTCCCCGCTGTCCCCAGCCCCGCTGTCCCCCTACCCTGCTGTCCCCGCTGTCCCCCTGTCCCCGCTGTCCCCAGTCCCTCTGTCCCCATCCCCGCTGTCCCCATCCCCGCTGTCCCCGCTGTCCCCGCTGTCCCCGCTGTCCCCGCTGTCCCCTTCCCCCGCTGTCCCCAGTCCCTCTGTCCCCATCCCCTCTGTCCCCGTATCCCCGCTGTCCCCACTGTCCCCCTGTCCCCCGGGTGTCCCATCGCGGCTCTCACCGGAGCGGGGCCGGGGGTCCCGGGCGGGCTCGGGGGCGCTGCCGGGGGTCGCCTCCCGCTCCAGCGCGGGGCAGGGGAGCCCCCGGGTGAGGCGGGACAGGTTGGAGGTGATGTGGAACGGGACGGTGACCGAGAAGGGACCCGAGATGTGCAGCCCCGCGCATTTCTCGGCGCGGGAGCGGCCGTAAACCCCCGGTCCCTCCCGGGGGGCTTTGGGGCTGGTGGGCTCCGAGTGGGTGCTGCTCTCGGTTCCTTCCAGAGTCTCCTCCAGGCTCTCGTCCAGCTCCGGGGGCGATTCCGGGACCGCGGGGGCGGCGTCCGAGCTGTGCTGGCGCTGCGGCCGCAGCTTCACCGAGAGCTTCGGGAGCAGCCGGGAGGGGTCCGGGGCTGCGGGGGGCCCGGGGGTACCGGGGTGAGGGGGGGTACCGGGGTGAGGGGGGGTACCGGGGTGAGAGGGGGTACCGGGTTATGGGGGGGTACCGGGGTGAGGGGGGGTACCGGGGTGAGGGGGGGTACCGGGGTGAGGAGGGGGTACCGGGGTGAGGGGGGGTACCGGGGTGAGGGGGGGTACCGGGGTGAGGGGAGATCCTGGGGTATGGGGAGGATTCTGGGGTCCAAGGGAGCTGCCAGGGTCCAGGGGAAGGGTCAGGGTCTCTGTGGATCCCAGAACTTTGAGGGCAGTGGGATCTCAGAGTGTGATCCCATTGATCCCATTGATCCCATTGATGCCATCCCATCCCATCCCATCCCATCCCATCCCATCCCATCCCATCCCATCCCATCCCATCCCATCCCATCCCATCCCATCCCCACTTCCCCCATTCCTGCCCTGGCCCAAAGATCCCTCCTTGGGGTCATGGACAATCCCAGGGGTCAGGGACAATCCCAGGGGTCACAGGGGTCACAAGGACAATCCCAGGGTCACAGGGAAAATCCCAAGGACAATCCCAGAGGTCAAGGACAATCCCAGAGGTCACAGGAAGGTGACAGTGACAATCCCAGGGGTCAGGGACAATCCCAGAGATGACAGTGGCAATCCCAGGGGTCACAGGGAGGTAACAGTGACAATCCCAGAGGTCTCAGGGAGGTGACAGTGACAATCCCAGAGGGGACAGTGACAATCCCAGGGTCACAGGGAGGTGACAGTGACAATCCCAGAGGGGACAGTGACAATCCCAGAGGTCTCAGGGAGGTGACAGTGACAATCCCAGAGGTCTCAGAGAGGTGACAGTGACAATCCCAGGGTCACAGGGAGGTGACAGTGACAATCCCAGGGTCACAGTGACAATCCCAGGGTCACAGGGAGGTGACAGTGACAATCCCAGGGGTCAGGGACAATCACAGAGGTCACAGGGAGGTGACAGTGACAATCCCAGGGGTCACAGGGACAATCCCAGTGACAATCCCAGGGTCACAGTGACAATCCCAGAGGTCTCAGGGAGGTGACAGTGACAATCCCAGAGGTCTCAGGGAGGTGACAGTGACAATCCCAGGGGTCACAGGGAGGTGACAGTGACAATCCCAGGGTGACAGTGACAATCCCAGGGTCACAGGGAGGTGACAGTGACAATCCCAGGGTCACAGTGACAATCCCAGGGGTCACAGGGACAATCCCAGTGACAATCCCAGGGTCACAGTGACAATCCCAGAGGTCTCAGGGAGGTGACAGTGACAATCCCAGGGGTCACAGGGAGGTGACAGTGACAATCCCAGGGTGACAGTGACAATCCCAGGGTCACAGGGAGGTGACAGTGACAATCCCAGGGTCACAGGGACAATCCCAGGGTCACAGGGAGGTGACAGTGACAATCCCAGGGTCACAGGGACAATCCCAGGGTCACAGGGAGGTGACAGTGACAATCCCAGGGTCACAGGGACAATCCCAGGGTCCCAGGGAGGTGACAGTGACAATCCCAGAGGTGACAGTGACAATCCCAGGGGTCACAGGGAGGTGACAGTGACAATCCCAGGGTGACAGTGACAATCCCAGGGTCACAGGGAGGTGACAGTGGCAATCCCAGGGTCACAGGGAGGTGACAGTGACAATCCCAGAGGTGACAGTGACAATCCCAGGGTCACAGTGACAATCCCAGGGTCACAGGGAGGTGACAGTGACAATCCCAGAGGTCACAGGGAGGTGACAGTGACAATCCCAGGGTCACAGTGACAATCCCAGGGTCCCAGGGAGGTGACAGTGACAATCCCAGAGGTGACAGTGACAATCCCAGGGTCCCAGGGAGGTGACAGTGACAATCCCAGAGGTGACAGTGACAATCCCAGGGGTCAGAGACAATCACAGAGGTCACAGTGACAATCCCAGGGGTCAAAGGGACAGTCCCAGGGGTCAAGGACAATCCCAGGTGTGACAGTGACAATCCCAGAGGTGACAGTGACAATCCCAGGGTCCCTCATACCGGGCTGGCCGGAGTGGCCGGAGCTGAGCGAGTCCATGCTCTTGGCCGGCCGCAGCGTGACCTTCCCGCACTTGTCTGGGAAGGGGGCGGGACAAGGGCGTTGGGGGGGTCTGGGGGCTCCCCCTGCCCCCCAAAATCCAGGGGATCTCCCCAAATTCCCTCCCCAAATTCCCCAATCCCCACCTTTCTCCTCCGCCTTCCCCGGCTTCCGCTTGGCCTCGTGCCCGGAGCGGCCCAGGTTGAAGATGGATCTCCACTTCTTGGCCTTGAGGGAGCCCTTGCTCCTGTGGGGACACCTGGGATGCACCTGGGGACATCTGAGGACATCTGGGATACACCTGGGATACACCTGAGATACACCTGGGTGCACCTGGGCACACCTGGGGACACCTGGGGACACTCGGGATACACCTGGGCACACTTGGGCACACCTGGGGACACCTGGCGGCCCCTGGGGGGACACCTGGGGACGCCTGGGACACACCTGGGCACACCTGGGGCACACCCCAGCACATCTGGGGCACACCTGGGCACACATGGGGGACACCTGGGGACACCTGGGGGACACCTGGGGACACCTGGGGCACCTGGGGACACCTGGGGACATCTGGGGGCACCTGGGGACATCTGGGGACACCTAGGATGCATCTGGGGACATCTGGGATGCATCTGGGGACATCTGGGATACACCTGGGTACATCTGGGGACACCTGGGATACACCTGGGGGCACCTGAGGGCATCTGGGATACACCTGGGGGCGCCTGGGATGTACCTGGGGGCACCTGGGGACACCTGGGGACACTTGGGGGTACCTGGGATACACTTGGGTACCTGGGCACACCTGGGGGACACCTGGGCACACCCCAGCACACCTGGGGGACACCTGGGGGACACCTGAGGGACACCTGGGCACACCCCAGCACACCTGGGGGAACACCTGGGCACACCTTGGCACACCTTGGGCATACCTGGACCGCAGTGAGCTGGGACCACCCGAGCCAGGCGGATCTTTGGGTCCCCCCGGGGCGGGACAGGGGTGTCACCTGTGCCAGGTGAGGCCGTACCTGTGCTCGCCCAGCTCGATGATTGTGTGGTAGGGCCGCATCTGGGGGGGGCCGTCACCCTGGCTCAGCGCCGCCGGAACGTGCAGGGGGGGCGCGGCCCCGGGCAGCAGCAGGGAGCGACGGGGGGAGGTGGCACCTGCACAGTGGGACAGTGTGACACATCAGTGTGACACATCAGTGTGATAGGGTCACCTCAGTGTGACATTGACACCTCAGTGAGACACCTCAGTGTGACAGTGACACCTCAGTGTGACAGTGACACCTCAGTGTGACACCTCAGTGTCCCCAGAGCACCCCCGGGCAGGAGCAGGGAGCGCCAGGGGGAGGTGGCACCTGCACAGTGTGACAGTGTGACACCTCTGTGTGACAGTGACACCTCAGTGGGACAGTGACACCTCAGTGGGACACCTCAGTGTGACAGTGACACCTCAGTGTGACAGTGACACCTCAGTGAGACACCTCAGTGTGACAGGGCCACCTCAGTGTGACAGTGACATCTCAGTGTGACACCTCAGTGTCCCCAGAGCACCCCCGGGCAGGAGCAGGGAGCGCCAGGGGGAGGTGGCACCTGCACAGTGTGACAGTGTGACACCTCTGTGTGACAGTGACACCTCAGTGGGACAGTGACACCTCAGTGGGACACCTCAGTGTGACAGTGACACCTCAGTGTGACAGTGACACCTCAGTGAGACACCTCAGTGTGACAGGGCCACCTCAGTGTGACAGTGACATCTCAGTGTGACACCTCAGTGTCCCCAGAGCACCCCCGGGCAGGAGCAGGGAGCGCCGGGGGGAGGTGGCACCTGCACCCCAAAATGGTACAGGGTCACTTCAGTGTGACAGCGTGACACCTCAGTGTGACAGTGACACCTCAGTGTGACAGTGACACCTCAGTGTGACAGGGTCACCTCAGTGTGACAGGACCAGACCCCACCCAAAAAGGGGTGTCCGTGTCCCCCCCAGTACCAGGGGATGTCGGGGTGAATTCCCCACCCGGAGCCCCCCGAGCCCCCCCTGTCCCCGTGTCCCCGCTGTCCCCTCTGTCCCCCCTGTCCCCGCTGTCCCCGTGTCCCCGCTGTCCCCGCTGTCCCCGTGTCCCCACTGCCCCCGCTGTCCCCGCTGTTCCTGTGTCCCCGCTGTCCCCGCTGTCCCCACTGTCCCCCGTGTCCCTGCAGTCCCCGTGTCCCCGCTGTCCCCGCTGTCCCCGCTGTTCCTGTGTCCCCGCTGTCCCCGCTGTCCCCACTGTCCCCGCTGTCCCCGCTGTCCCCGTACCCGAGAGTGGCGCGTCCCCGAAGAGCTGCTCCACGTGCGTGAGGATGAACTCCACCACGATGGATTGCACCCGCACCTCCATGAACGCCGCCGTGCCATTGAACCCCGCCGCCTCGATGTCCTTGGAGCTGGGGACATGGGGACAGCAGGGACAGCAGGGTCACCTCGGCATGGGGGGGACATTGGAGTGGTGGGGATGGAGGAATGGGGACAGAGGAATGGGATCAGAGGGGTTATGGGGACAGGGGGGTGACAGTGACAGTGAGATGGCTGGGACAGGAGATGGCAGGGACACGGGAATGGGGTCAGGGGGATGCTGGGGACAGGGAGGTGACAGTGGGGTGGCAGGGACAGGGAATGGTGGTAATGGGGATGGCAGGGACAGGGATGGTGGCGACAAGTTTGGCAGGGACAGGACAACTGGATCATGGTGACAGAGCCAAGGGTGACAGAGCTGGCAGTGACAGGGCTGAGGGTGGCAGGGCTGAGGGTGACAGGGATGAAGGTGACGGGGATGGAGATGACAGGGATGAAGGTGACAGGGCTGAGGGTGACAGGGATGAAGGTGACAGGAATGAAGGTGACAGGGATGAAGGTGACAGACAGGGCCGGCAATACTGGGGCTGACAGTGCCAGGGCCGGCAGTGCCACCCCGCGGGGACAGGTGACAAGTGCCAGGGACAGATGACAGGTGCCAGGGACAGGTGACAAGTGCCAGGGACAGGTGACAAGCGCCAGGGACGCGTGACAAGCGCCAGCTCACCGCAGCAGGTTGGGGGCCCAGACGATGGCCAGGTTCCGCGCGTGCATGTTGGTGCGGCCGCTGTGCGCGGCCATGCGCAGCAGGTGCCGCATCAGGAACTCCAGAGTCCTGCGACACCGGCGACACCTCAGCCACCGCCACCCCCTGGGGGGGACACCTGTCCCCAAACCCTGTCCCCACCGCCTGTCCCCACCCCGCTTCACCTGTAGTGAGGCTCCGGCAGCTCCTTGAGCACCTCCTTGATCTTCACCAGCCGAGCCTCCTCCATCTGGATGGCCACGGCGTCCTGCGGGGACAGCGCGGGGACAGCGCGGTGACACGGCCACCCGCAGCGCCGAGGGCGCTTTGGGGACATTTGGGGACATCTGGGGACTCACGGCGAACTTGTCGTAGAGCTGGTAGGTGAGCAGGGGGTTGGGCAGCTCGCGGCAGTACGCCTTGCACAGGGAGCTGACGCAGTGAACGTCCTGCAGGTAAACGTCCCGCGACAGGTCCGGGCTGCGCTGCGCCTCGAACTCCTGCCTGGGGTTGGGATTTGGGGATTTGGGATTGGGATGGGATTGGGGATTTGGGATTGGGATTGGGGTCCGGGCTGCGCTGCGCCTCGAACTCCTGCCTGGGGTGGGGATTGGGGATTGGGATTAGGATGGGATTGGGGATTGGGATTGGGGTCCGGGCTGCGCTGCGCCTCGAACTCCTGCCTGGGATTGGGATTTGGGGATTTGGGATTGGGATTGGGATGGGATTGGGATTGGGGATTTGGGATTGGGATGGGATTGGGATTGGGGATTGGAATTGGGATTGGGATTAGGGATTGGAATTGGGGTCCGGGCTGCGCTGCGCCTCGAACTCCTGCCTGGGATTGGGATTTGGGAATATGGGATTGGGATTGGGATGGGATTGGGATTGGGATTGGGGTCCGGGCTGCGCTGCGCCTCGAACTCCTGCCTGGGATTGGGGATTTGGGGATTTGGGATTGGGGATTGGGGTTGGGATATGGGATATGGGATTGGGGTCCGGGCTACGCTGCGCCTCGAACTCCTGCCTGGGATTGGGAATTTGGGATTGGGATTGGGGTTGGGATTGGGGATTTGGGATTGGGGTCCGGGCTGCGCTGCGCCTCGAACTCCTGCCTGGGATTGGGGATTTGGGGATTTGGGATTGGGATTGGGGATTTGGGATTTGGGATCGGGGATTGGGATTGGGATTGGGGATTTGGGATTGGGGATTTGGGATTGGGATTGGGGTCTGGGCTGCGCTGCGCCTCGAACCCCTGCCTGGGATTGGGATTTGGGGATTTGGGAATATGGGATTGGGATTGGGGATTTGGGAATATGGGACTGGGATTGGGGTCTGGGCTGCGCTGCACCTCGAACTCCTGCCTGGGATTGGGGATTTGGGAATATGGGATTGGGATTGGGATGGGATTGGGATGGGATTGGCGATTGGGGATTGGGGATTAGAGATTGGGGATTGGGGATTGGAGATGTGGGATTGGGGTCCGGGCTGCGCTGTGCCTCGAACTCCTGCCTGGGGTTGGGAATGGGATAGGGATTGGGACTGGGATTGGGGATTTGGGAATATGAGATTGGGATTGGGATTGGGGATATGAGATTGGGGTCCGGGCTGCGCTGCGCCTTGAACTCCTGCCTGGGGTGGGATTTGGGGATTTGGGATTGGGATTGGGATGGGATTGGGATGGGATTGGGGATCGGGGATTGGGATTAGGATGGGATTGGGATTGGGGATTGGGATTGGGGATTGGGATTAGGGATTGGGGTCCGGGCTGCACTGCGCTTCAAACTCCTCCTTGGGATTGGGAATGGCATTGGGGACTGGGATTGGGAATATGGGATATGGGATTGGGGATTTGGGATTGGGATTGGGAATTTGGGATTGGGGATTGGGGTCTGAGCTGCACTGCACCGCGAACTCCTGCCTGGGGTGGGATTGGGATTGGGAATTGGGATTGGGGATTTGGGATTGGGATTGGGGATTTGGGATTGGGAATGGGATTGGGATTGGGATTGAGGATTGGGATTGGGGATTGGGATCCGGGCTGTGCTGCACCTCAAACTCCTGCCTGAGATTGGGATTGGGATTGGGGATTTGGGTACAGGGGGAGGGCAGGGTCCCTCCCTGGGAAGATGGGACTGAGGTTGGGATGGGATCAATGGAATGGGATCAGTGGGATGGGATCAATGGGATGGGATCAGTGGGATGGGATCAGTGGGATGGGATCAATGGGATGGGGCAGGGATTGGGATGGTGGGACAGAAATGGAGGGGACACTGAGGCGGCAGGGAAAGGGAGGGGAGGACAGAGGAGTGGTGGGGACAGGGGTGTTTGGGACATTGGGGATGTTGGGAACATTGGGGTGTTGGGGACATTGAGGTGTCAGGGACATTGGGGTGTTGGGGACATTGGGGACACCGAGGACATTGGGGACACAGGGGAGAGCAGCAGTTCTGGGTTCCCCCAGGAACAGGGGAGAAAAGCACTCAGGGAAAGAAACCAAAGAGGGGAAAGCTGCCCCAAAACCGGGCAGGGTGAGAGAAGGGAAAACCCCAGAACCAATAAAGAGGGAAAAGGGGAAGGAAAGGAGCAGGGGAAGAGGGGCCGGGGCGGGATGGGGGGAAGGGGAGGGGCCGGGGGGAGGGGGATGGGGGGTGGGGGATAGGTCTGGCAGCTCAGCAAGGGGTGAGGGGAAGGGGGAGCTTGGGAGGGTCCTGTGGCCCATCCCCCCCATCCCTGTCACCCCGAGTCCCATCCCATCCCTGCTTCCACCTTTTCTCATCCCATTCCTGTCCCTCCCTCCCTCTCAGTCCTGGTATCCTTCAGTCTCCAACCCCATCCCACCCCATTGATCCCATTGATCCCATCCCATTGATCCCATTGATCCCATTGATCGCATCCCAATCCCAATCCCGATCTCTGCCCCATCCTGATCCCGATTCCCAACCCCATTCACGTCCCAAACCCTGCCCTGTTCCTATCCCAATCCCGACCCCCCTCCATCCCTGTCCTGGCCCTGCCCTGTTCCCACCCGCTCCCACCCCGATCCCTGCCCCATCCCGATCCGACCCCTGCTCCATTCCCATTCCCACTCCAGTCCCTGCCCCATCCCATCCCACCCTGTCCCGTCCCGTCCCATCCCACCCCACCCCAAACCATCCCATCCCATCCTATTCCATCCCATTGATCCCATCCCATCAATCCCATCCCATCCCATTGATCCCATCCCCATTCCCATTGATCCCATCCCATCCCATCGATCCCATCCCATCCCTGTTCCAATCCCATCCCATCCCATCCCATCCCATTCCCGTTGGCATTCCCGTTCCCATCCCATCCATCCCATCCCGTCCCATTGATCCCATCCCATTCCCTCCCCTCCCTGTCCCGCTGACCGCAGTCTCTGGATGTTGGAGGACACCCCGGACAGGCGGTAAATGCCATCGACCACCCCGTGCTGCTCCACGAACTCCGTGCAGCTCCGGAGCACCTGCGGCACTGCGGGAACGCGCGCGGCGGGATCCAATGGGGTCCTGCTGACCCTGGATCCTACTGATCCCAGATCCACCAGGATCCTATTGATCCCAGATCCCACTGATCCCAGATCCACCGGGGTTCTGCTGATCCTGGATCCCACTGATCCCAGATCCCACCAGGATCCTATTGATCCCAGATCCACCAGAGTCCTGCTGACCCTGGATCCCATGGATCCCAGATCCACCAGGATCCTATTGATCCCACGTCCACCGGGGTCCTGCTGATCCCAGATCCACTGGGACCCCACTGATCCCAGATCCCACTGTTCCCAGATCCACCAGGGTCCTGCTGATCCTGGATCCCACTGATCCCAGATCCACTGGGACCCCACTGATCCCAGATCCCACTGTTCCCAGATCCACCAGGGTCCTGCTGATCCTGGATCCCACTGATCACAGACCCACTGGGATCCCACTGATCCCAGATCCCGCTGATCCCAGATCCACTGGGGTCCTGCTGATCCCAAGTCCCACTGGGATCTTGCTGATCCCAGATCCCACCAGGGACAGAGGGATCCCAGATCCCACCGAGGTCCTGCTGATCCCGGGTACAGGGGGTCCCACTGATCCCGAATCCCACCAGGCCCAAGGGATCCCAGATCCACAGGGACAGAGGGATCGTGGAACCACTGGGTTCTGGGTGATCCCAGACCTCACCCGGTGTGAGTGATCCTGGCTCCACCGGGGACAGGGGGATCCTGGATCCACCAGGATCCAAGTGATCCCAGATTCCATGGAGTCTCACTGATCCCAAATCCCACAGGTTCTGACCAAGCCTGGATCCACCAGGGCCCCACTGATCCCAGACCCCAGAGAGCCCAGCAGATCCCAGATCCCACAGAGTCCCACAGAGCCCTGATCCAACAGGGTCCCACTGATCCAGGATCACTGGGAGTGAGCTCAGATCAAACAGGGTCTGACTGAGCCCAACTGATCCCTGATCCACCAGCGCCCAGCTGAGCCCAGCTCAGATCCTGGATCCACCAACACCCACCTGGGCCAAGCCCAAATCCTGGATCTAGGATCGCCCACCTGGGCCCAGCCCAAATCCTGGATCTGGCATCGCCCACCTGGGCCCAGCCCAGATCCTGCATCCACCAACACCCACCTGAGCCTGGACCCAAATCCTGGATCCAGCATCACCCACCTGGGCCTGGCCCAAATCCTGGATCCAGCATCACCCTCCTGGGCCCGGCCCAAATCCTGGATCTGGGCTCACCCACCTGGGCCCGGCCCAAATCCTGGATCTGGCATTGTCCCAGGTGTCCCCACAGGGTCCCTGCACCAGTCCTGGGCCACCAACTCCAGGGATGGGGCCACCAATTCCATGAGGATGGAGCCACAGTGTGGCCATTGGCCCCTCGGGGACAAGGCCACAGAGTGGCCAGCAATGAGGCCACTGATTCCTGAGGGATGGGGCCACCAAATCTTTAGGGATGAGGCCACCAAGTCCACAGAGATGAGGTGACCAACTTCACATGGGGATCCACAGGAATGTGGCCACAAATGCCGAAGGATGGGACCACTAAATCCAGAGGCCACCTAATCCCAAGGGATGGGGCCACCAAATCCGCGGGCATGAGGCCACCAAATCCCAAAGGAACAGGGCCACCAAATCCACAAGGATGAGGCCACTAAATCCCAAGGAACAGGGTCACCAAATCTTCAGGGATGAGGCCGCCAAATCCCAAAGGATGGAGCCACAAAATCCCAAGGAGCAGGGCCATCAAATCCTGAGGAACAGGGCCACCAAATCCACAAGGATGAGGCCACCAAATCCCAAAGGAACAGGGCCACCAAATCTGTGAGGATGAGGCCACCAAATCCACAGGGATGAGGTCACCAAATCCCAAAGGAACAGGGTCACAAATCCGTGAGGATGAGGCCACCAAATCCCCAAGAACAGGGCCACCAAATCCACAAGGATGAGGCCACCAAATCCCAAAGGATTGGAGCCACCAAATCCCAAAGGATTGGAGCCACCAAATCCGTGAGGATGAGGCCACCAAATCCGTGAGGATGGAGTCACCAAATCCCCAAGGAGCAGCCCCCCAAGCCCTCAGGTCCAACCCCCCCGAGATTGGAGCCCCACCGAGCTCCAACCCCCCCAAATCCCGGCCGAGCCTCGGTGACCGTGGTGCTTCCTGGAGCTCCGCTGACGCAACGTGTGGCGCAAGTCCCCCCTCCAGTCCCCTCTGGGGCCCCCTCCCTGCTTCCCTCGGTGGCCCTGGTGGCCCCATGGGGGGCTCTGGGGGTGGCTGGGGTGGTGGCACTCACCGTCGTGCCCCGAGCGCTGCAGATGCTCGCGGAGGTCGCAGCCGAAGAGGCGCTCCCGGGAGCCGCCCTTGCGCCTCGCCCGGTGCCGGGCCTTGAGCGCCCGGGACATGGGGATGGGGACAGGGATGGGGATAGCCCGGGGGACACGGCTGGGGACACGGGGGCCAGGCCAGGGGGGTCCCGGCGCTGTCCCCGCGGGGGTGGCAGGAAGGCGGAGGCCGCGCTCGAGGCGCTTCCTGCTCCAAACCACAGCGAGGGCGGAGACGCCTGCGCACACGCGTGTGACAGGGAGCCGCCCTGGGGACACGGGGACACGCGTGGGGGACGGGGACATGCCCTGGGGACAGGTGAGTGTGACAGGGACACACCCTGGGGACAGCTGAGTGTGATAGGGAGCCGCCCTGGGGACAGGTGAGTGTGACAGGGGCACACCCTGGGGACACACGAGTGTGATAGGTACACACCCTGGGGACAGGTGAGTGTGACAGGGACACACCCTGGGGACACACGAGTGTGATAGGTACACACCCTGGGGACAGGTGAGTGTGACAGGGACACGCCCTGGGGACAGGTGAGTGTGACAGGGACACGCCCTGGGGACAGGTGGGTGTGACAGGACACACCCAGGATGACACCTGAGTGTGACAGGGACACGCCCAGGGGAAGCGGAGCTGGGGACACACCCTGGGGACACACCTGTGTGTGAGGGTGACACACGCTGGGGACACAGCGCTGGAGCCTCGCTTTGCACCTGTGCACACCTGAGTGTCACAGCTCACCTGTCACACACTTGTGAGTGTCACAGCTCACCTGTCCGTGCACACCTGTGAGTGTCACCTCCGTGTCACCTCTGTGTCTCAGTCCCACCCCCGTGTCACCCCTGTGTCACCCGTGCCACCTGCACTTCTCCGTGTCACCGGTGTGCCACCCACGTGTCACTGTGCCAACCGCACGTCACCCACGTCACCTACATGTCTCGGTACCACCATGGTGCCACCTGCCTCACCTCCGTGTCACCTCCGTGTCACCCACATGTCACCCGTGTCACCCGCGTGTCCCCCCCGTGTCCCCCCGCATCTCGATGTCCCCCGGTGTCCCCTCCGTGTCTCGGTGTCCTCCCGTGTCCCTCGATGTCCCCCCCGTGTCTCGGTGTCCTCCCGTGTCCCTCGATGTCCCCCCCGTGTCTCGGTGTCCCCCTCCCCGTCTCGGTGTCCCCCCCCGTGTCCCCCCGGTGTCCCCAGGCTGTCACACTCGGGCCCAGCCCCGCGGGTCCTTTATTTACAGGGTCTATACACGGCTGTACAGCCCCTCCCCCAGCCCGGGGGGGAGGGGACACGGCTGTCCCCAGTGCCACCCAGCCCGGGGGGAGGGGACACGGCTGTCCCCAGCGCCACCACAGTCCCAGGGACACGGGGACACGCGGGGGCTCCTGCCCCACTCGGTCCTGGCGGGTCCCCGGTGTCACCGCCAGTGTCCCCAGTCCGGGGTTGGGTGGCACCTGGGGACAGGAGTTTGATGGCAGCGAGGTGGCACTTGGGGACCGGAGTCCATCCCTGACCCCAAACCAGCAGGGAGGGGACACTTGGGGACAGGAGCTTGTCCTGGGGCTTGGTGGCGTCCCCAAGCCAGCGACAGCAGGGAAGTGGCACTTGGGGACAGGAGCTTGTCCTGGGGCTTGTCCCCAGGTCTGTGACGGCGGGGAGGTGGCACTTGGGGACCAGAGTCCATCCCTGACCCCACACCAGCAGGGAGGTGGCACTTGGGGACCGGAGAATGTCCTGGAGCTCAGCGGTGTCCCCAAGCCAGTGCCAGCAGCGCGGTGACACCTGGGACCTGGAGCTGGTCCTTGACCCCACACAACAGGGAGGTGACATTTGGGGACCAGAGCATGTCCTGGGGCCTCGTGGTGTCCCCAACCGTGAGCCAGCAGGGAGGTGGCACTTGGGGACCAGAGCACATCCAGGGGTGCCGTGTGTGTCCCCAAGCCTGTGCCAGCAGCGAGGTGACACTTGGGGACCGAAGAATGTCCTGGGGCTCGGTGGTGTCCCCAACTCCATGTGCCAGCAGGGAGGTGACACCCGGGGACCAGAGTCCGTCTTGACCCCACACCAGCAGGGAGGTGACAGCTGGGGACAGCAGCCAGTCCTGGGGCACTGTCCTTGTCCCCAACCCCACACCAGCAGGGAGGTGACACCCGGGGACAGCAGCCAGTCCTGGGGCACTGTCCTTGTCCCCAACCCCACACCGGCAGGGAGGTGACACAGCTCTGGGGCACTGTCCTTGTCCCCAACCCCACACCAGCAGGGAGGTGACACAGCCAGCCCTGGGGCACTGTCCTTGTCCCCAACCCCACACCGGCAGGGAGGTGACACCCGGGGACAGCAGCCAGTCCTGGGGCACTGTCCTTGTCCCCAGCCCCACACCAGCAGGGAGGTGACACAGCCAGTCCTGGGGCACTGTCCTTGTCCCCAACCCCACACCAGCAGGGAGGTGACACCGGGGGAGCGGAGCGGCGGGGGCAGAGCCGGGCGGGCGCGGGGAGGGTCTGGCTGTCCCCTGGCTGTCCCCTGGCTGTCCCCAGGTGTCCCCCCGGTGGCGGTCACACCAGGTGGCCGCGGCCGTTGATGTAGATTCCGTTGGAGCTGGGCTTGGCCTGCAGCATGCCGTTCTCCTGCACGAAGTGTGTCATGGCCTGCTTGATGGGGTCCCCCCCGCCGCCCCCCTCCTCCTCCTCGGCCTCCTTCCCGCCCGGGGCTGGCGCCGCGGGGACAGCGGGGACAATGGGGACAAGGGGGACATCGGTCTGCGTCTCGATCTCCCGCACCGTGGAGAGCGTGGAGTAACTGCGGCCCTCGGGCTCCTCGCTCTGGGGACAAGGGACACGTCAGGGGACACGGTAGGGGACACGGTAAGGGACACGGGAGGGGACACGGCAGGGGACACGGCAGGGGACACGGTAAGGGACACGGGAGGGGACACGAGAGGGGACACGAGAGGGGGCACAGCAGAAGACACGGTGGGGGACACGTCAGGGGACATGGCAGGGAGGTGACACCGGGTGTGGGGCGGGGTGGGGGTTGATGGGGACACGGGGACCAGTGGGACCATGGGGACATTGGGGACTAATAGGGACACTGGGCACATGGGGACCAATGGGGACATTGGGGACATGGGGACATTGGGGGCTGATAGGGACATTGGGGACTAATAGGGACATTGGGGACATGGAGACCATGGGGACATGGGGACACTGGGGACTAATGGGGACATTGGGGATATAGGGACCAGTGGGGACATTGGGGACACAGGGACTGATTGGGACACTGGTGACCATGGAGACATTGGGGACTGATAGGGACATGGGGGACATGGGGACCAATGGGGCCTAAGAGGGACACTGGGGACATGGGGATGCGGGGACATGGGGACATTGGGGACTGTGGGGACATGGGGACCATGGGGACACAGGGACTGATAGGGACACTGGGGACATGGGGACCATAGGGACATTGGGGACTGATAGGGACATTGGGGACATGGGGACTGTAGGGACATGGGGACCAGTGGGTGTCCCCCATGTCCCCAGTGTCCCCAGTGTCCCCCGTGTCTCACCATGGCGGAGCAGATGCTGGTGCCACGCAGGCTGTCCCCCCTGAGGCTGTCCCCTCTCAGACTGTCCCCTCTCAGGCTGTCCCCTCTCAGGCTGTCCCCTCGCAGGCTGTCCCCTCTGATGCTGCCCTGGCGACTCTCGGTCCTCAGCTGCAGCGTCTCCTCCAGCTGGGACAGCGTGGTCAGCACCAGGGACACCCAGGGACACCAGGGACACACAGGGACACCCAAGGACACACGAGGGACACACCAGGGACACACCAGGGACACACCAGGGACACCCAGGACACACCAGGGACACACCAGGGACATCCCAGGACACACCAGGGACACACCAGGGACACCCAGGACACACCAGGGACACACCAGGGACACACCAGGGACACACCAGGGACACCCAGGACACACCAGGGACACACCAGGGACACCCAGGACACACCAGGGACACACCAGGGACATCCCAGGACACACCAGGGACACACCAGGGACACCCAGGACACACCAGGGACACACCAGGGACACACCAGGGACACACCAGGGACACCCAGGACACACCAGGGACACACCAGGGACATCCCAGGACACACCAGGGACACCCCAGGGACACTCCAGGACACACCAGGGACACCCAGGGACACACCAGGGACACCCCAGGGACACCCCAAGGCCCAGCACCCACCGCCCCGAGCCCCCCCGCTGTCCCCCCACTGTCCCCCCGCTGTCCCCGCTGTCCCCCCGCTGTCCCCGCTGTCCCCCCGCTGTCCCCACTGTCCCCGCTGTCCCCACCTGTCCCCGCGGGTCGCTGCTGTGGCTCGAGTGCAGCCTCCGGATGGAATTCTCCCGGGTCAGCGTCAGCTCCTCCTCGCTGGGGACACGGGGACACTCAGCACCGGCCACGTGTCCCCGTGTCCCCTCTGTCCCCTCTGTGTCCCCTGTGTCCCCATATCCCCCTCGTGTGTCCTTTGTCCCTCCATGTACCTGTCCCCCAATGTCCCCCCATGTGTCCCCCATGTACCTGTGTCACCTCATGTCCCCCAGTGTCCCCTCATGTCCCCATGTCCATCATGTACCTGTGTCCCTCCATGTCCCCATGTCACTCAATGTCCTCCAATGTCCCCAATGTCCCCACGTCCCTCCATGTACCTGTGTCACTCAATGTCCCCAATGTCCCCAATGTCCCATGTCCCTCCATGTACATGTGTCACTCAATGTCCCCAATGTCCCCACGTCCCTCCATGTACCTGTGTCCCCCCATGTCCCCATGTACCTGTGTCACCCCATGTCCCTGTGTCCCTTCATGTACCTGTGTCACCCCATGTCCCTGCATCCCCAATGTCCCCATGTCCCTCCATGTACCTGTGTCACCCCGTGTCCCCATGTTCCCCATGTCCCCAGTGTCCTCATGTCCCTCCATGTACCCATCCCCCAATGTCCCCCAGTGTCCCCCCATGTCCCCATGTCCCTCCATGTACCTGTGTCCCCCAATGCCCCCATGTACCTGTGTCACCTCATGTCCCCAATGTCCCCATGTCCCTCATGTACCTGTGTCACCCCATGTCCCTGCATCCCCAATGTCTCCCTGTGTCCCCCAGTCCTTCCATGTTCTTGTGTCCCCCCATGTCCCCATGTCCCCCAATATCTCCCCATGTCCCCGTGTCCCCATGTCCCCCATGTCCCCACCATGTCCCCATGTCCCCCATGTCCCCACCATGTCCCCGTGTCCCCTCCCTTACTACTTCTCGGAGATGCGCTGTGTTTTGCGTTTGTGGTACAGGGTCATCACCACCACCACGATGACGAGGACGCAGAGCAGGACGGCGGCGATGACCCCGACCACGACCACCGAGGCCGACACCAGATCCACGCGGCGCACCGTGTCCTCTGCGGGTACCGGGGGGGTGAGGGGACATCCCATGGGGTCAGGGGACATCCCAAAGGGGTCAAGGGACACCCCGCAGGGTCAGGGACACCCAAAGGGGTCAGGGGACATCAGGGGACACCCCAAAGGGGTCAGGGGACATCCCAAAGGGGTCAAGGGGACACCCCAAAGTGAGGGAGATCCCAAAGCAGGGATGCCCCAAGAGAGGGGAGAAGGCGAGGGGGGAAGAGAAAGGGTGGGAACATGGGGGGGGGACAGATAGACAGACAGACAGACAGACAGACCGAGGGATGGATGGATGGATCCATGGATGGACAGACAGATGGACAAACCCATGGAGGGACAAATCCATGGATGGACAGATGGACAAGTCCATGGGTGGACAAATCCATGGACAGACAGATGGACAAATCCATGGGTGGACAAATCCATGGACAGACAGATGGACAAATCCATGGATGGACAAATCCATGGATGGACAGATGGACGAGTCCATGGTTGGACAAATTCATTGATGGACAGATGGACAAATCCATGGAGGGACAAATCCATGGGGACAGACAGATGGACAAATCCATGGAGGGACAGATGGACAAATGCATGGATGGACAGATGGACGAGTCCATGGTTGGATGGATGAGTGGATGGACAGACTGACAAGGACATCCAGGGCTGGGTGGATGGACAGACGGACGGATGGACAAGCCCATGGACGGTGGGTGACCAATGGGTGGGGATGGACAGTGAGAGGTGTCAGAGGGACGGACAGATGGACAGATGGACAGATTAGCAGCAATCTGGAGGCGTGACCAGGTGAGGAGCCGGAAGGGCGGGGGAGGGGACAGACAGACAGACGGACGGAAGTGAGCAGGCAGTGAGTAACGCAGGGGTGGGTGAGCACGGCGTGAGTGCACGGGCGGGGAAAAGGGATGGGATGGGTGGGACAGGGGGATGGACAAACAGACAGAGGAGTGCATGGATGGGTGAATGAATGGATGGGAGGATGGACAGATGAGTGGACAGACAGATGGACAGAGGGGTGAGTGAGGGGATGGACAGATGGGTGAGTGGACAGAGGGATGGGTCGATGAACAGACAGACAGATGTGTGTGTGGGTGAGTGGATGGATGGACAGATGGACAGATGGACAGATGGGTGTGTGGATGAATGGATGGGTGGATGGGTGGATGGACAGATGGACAGATGGGTGGGTGAGTGGGTGGACACAGCTGGATGGGTGGATGGACAGACAGATGGACAGATGGATAGGTGGACAAGTGGATGGATGGATGGATGATGGATGGATGGATGGATGGATGGATGGACGGACAAGTGGATGCTCAGATGAACAGACAGACAGACGGACAGTTGGGTGTGTGGATGGGTGAATGAATAGATGGACAGGTGGACAGAGCTGGATGGGTGGATGGACAGACAGATGGACAGATGAATAGGTGGACAAGTGGATGGATGGATGGATGGATGGACGGATGGATGGATGGATGGATGGATGGATGGATGGATGGATGGACGGACAAGTGGATGCTCAGATGAACAGACAGACAGACACACAGACAGACGGAGAAACCACGCCCAGCGCTGCCCTCCCCCCCTCCCCTGTGCCACCCCCGCCCGGGGAGGTGTCCCCTGTCCCTGTCCCCTGTCCCTGTCCCCACCTGTGGCGCGCCCCCGGATGCTGACGTTGGCCCGCGCCTCCTTGGCGGCCACGCGGTTGGACACCCGGCACACGTAATCCCCGGCATCGGCCACGGCCAGGGGCCGCTGGAACAGCAGCGTGTCCCCCTTGGCTCGGACACCCGCGGGCAGCGGCGCGTCCACCCTGCGGGGACAGCGCGGGGTCAGCGCGGGGACAGCGCGGGGACACCTCGGGGACAGCGCGGGGACAGTGCTGGGGACAGCTCGGGGACAGCGCGGGGTCAGCACTGGGATCAGCGCTGGGGACAGCGCGGGGACAGCGCGGGGACAGTGCTGGGGACAGCGCTGGGGACAGCGCGGTGTCAGCTCGGGGACAGCCCGGGGACAGCCTGGGGACAGCCCGGGGACAGCCGGGTGTCAACCCGGGGACAGCACTGGGGACAGTCTCTGATGATACCCCCGGCTGACACGCCCCGGTGACAGTGCGGGTGACACCCCCGGTGACAATCCCCGGCTGACACTCCCCGGTGACACCCCCAGTGACAATCTCTAGTGATACCCCCGGCTGACACTCCCCGGTGACACCCCCGGTGACAATCCCCGGCCTGCCCGCCCGGGCGGTGCCCGCGGTGCCATCAAAGCCGCCGTGCCGGTTCCCACGGGTGACGCCCAGCCGGGCACCGCGGGGCCTGCCCGGGCACGCGGCACCGCGGGGCACAGCCACGGCGGCACCGGCACCGGTGCGGGCGGGGACACGGGGACACGGACTGGGACAGGGGCTGGGACAGGGGCACGGGGACACGGGCAGGGACACAGGGACAGGAGCACGGGGACACGGGGACAAGGGCTGGGACAGGGACGGGGGTACGGGCAGGGACACGGGGACACGGGCAGGGACAGGGGACACGGGCAGGGACAGGGGACACGGGCAGGGACAGGGGACACGGGGACACAGGTGAAGGATTTGAGGGGTGGGGAGATGTGACAGGGACAAGGGGACACGGCAGGGACAGGAGGATGTGGCAGGGACACGGCGCAGAGAGGGGTGACACGGCACAGACATGGACACGGCAGGGGCAGGGGACACTGTAGAGACACAGCGACATAACAGGGACATCGGAGACACGGCACGGACAGCAGGGACACGGGGGGACATGGCAGGGACACGGACACGGGGACACAGTGGGGACAGAGCTGGGGACAGAGCTGGGGCAGGGGACACCGCAGGGACACCGCGGGGACACCGCAGGGACACGGACATACTCCAGAGCCTGGAGGGGACACAGGGGGACACGGGGAGGTGGCAGAGGGTGACAGGGGGTGACAGGGGGTGGCAGGGGGTGGCAGTGGCCTCACCGTGTCCAGTTGTAGGTCGGGGGGGGGTTGCCGTCCCCCAGGCAGGTCAGCGCCGCCCCCTCCATCCCCTCCTGCCACTCGGCCGTGTGACCCAGCACCGACGCGTCCGACAGGTCTGGGGACACGGGGACACCGAGGCGACACTCAGGGGACACTCAGGGGACACTCAGGGGACAAGGTCCCACGGCCCCGCTGTGACCCCCATGGCCACGGTGTCCCCCCCGCCGTGTCCTCCATCCTCCCCCCTCCGTGTCCCCAACGCTCTCCATGCCGTGTCACCTGTGTCCCAAACTCAGTGCCACTCTGTCCCCCATGTCCCCAACGCCACCTGCACAGTGTCACCAATGTCCCCCATGTCCCCAATACCACCTGTACAGTGTCACCAGTGTCCCCAATGTCTCCAATGTCCGCAGTGCTCCCCACGATTTCCATGTCCCCAATGTCCCCAGTGCCCTCCGTGTCCCTCAAGGCTCTCCATGTCCCCAGTGCCCCCCATGTCCCCAAGGCTCATCACGTCTCCCTGTCCCCAATACCCTCCATGTCCCCAATGCCCTCCACATCTCCCGTGCCCCCTATGTCCCCAGTACCTGTCACACCCTCCATGTCCCCAACACCCTCCATGTCCCCAGCGCCCCCAAGTCCCCAATGTCCATCACACCCCACATGTCCCCAGTGCCCTCCACAGACCCCATGTCCCCAAGAGCCTCTGTGTCCCCAATTTCCTCATATCCCCAACACCCGCCATGTCCCCAACACCCGCCATGTCCCCAATTTGCCTCCATGTCCCCACTGTCCCCCACAGTCGCCTCACTCCCCATGTCACCAACGCCCTCCATGTCCCCAATTCCCCCATGTCCCCAGTGCCTCCCATGTCCCCAAACCCTCCTTGTCCCCACCGCCCCTCAAACCCCCCTCATCCCCCACAGCCCCTGTCACCCCCCATGTCCCCAACACCGTCCATGTCCCCAATGCCCCTCCATGTCCCCAGCGCCCCCCACACCCCCCACATCCCGTTACCCCCCATGTCCCCAACATCGTCCATGTCCCCAATGCCCCTCCACGCACTCCTCATCCCCCACACCCCCCATCAACCCCCACGTCCCCATCACCCCCATGTCCCCACTGTCCCCTACACCCCCCTCACTCCCCATGTCCCCAACACCCTTCATGTCCCCATCACCCTCCATGTCCCCACTGTCCCCTACACCCCCCTCACTCCCCATGTCCCCAACACCTTCTGTGTCTCCAATGCCCCCCACACAGCCCGCTGCCCCCCACTCCCCCCTCACCCCCCATGTCCTTAACACCCTCCATGTCCCAAATGCTCCCCTCACCCCCCACATCCTCTGTCACCCCCCAAGTCCCCAGTTCCTCCATGTCCCCAATTCCCCCAGGTCCCCACTGCCTCCCATGTCCCCAAACCCTCCTTGTCCCCACTGCTCCCCACACCCCTCCATGTCCCCACACCCCCACACTCCCCCCGCCCCCCGGCCGTGCCCGGTGGCGCACAGGCGACGCTGAGCAGGTGCGTGATCCTCTTCTCGTGTCGCAGCCCGGGGTGTGCCACCACGCAGGTGAGGCTCTTGCCGTTCATGCTGCGCCCGGGCACCAGGAAGAACTCGCTGGTGACCGAGGCCGAGCGCGTGTGCGCCGAGCTCCGCGTGGCGTTGGTGCCGCGCACCTCGGTCTCCCAGCGCACCGACGGCACCGGGTTCCCCTCGGCCGTGCACGAGGCCGCCAGAGTCCGGCCCTGGCCCTCCTCCAGCGGCGGGCCCGGGTTCAGGATGGGCAGCGGGGGCACTGCGGGGGGACACGGACACGGGGGGGGTTGGTGAGTGCTCGGTGTGTGGGGTGTTCTTTGTGGATCCTCACCGTGTCCCCAGTGTCCTCAATGTCCCCTCATCCCCAATGCCCATCGTGTCCCCTTTGCCCTTCCATGCAGCACGTGTCCCCAGTGTCCACCACATCCTCCGTGTCCCCCATGTCCCCAATGTCCCCCATGTCCTCTGTGTGCTGGGACGCCCAAACTTCCATGTCCCATGTGTCCCCTGCCCCATGGACCCATGTCCCTCATGTCCCCATACCCCCCATGTCCCCTGTCCTCCCTGTTCCATGTCCCCCTGTCCCATGTCCCCCATATTTCATGTCTCCATCTCCTCTGTCCCCATCCCCATATCCGCCATGTCCCCTGTTCCCTGTGCCCATGTCCCCACGTCCCCCATATCCCCATGTACCCATCCCCTTGTCCCCTGTGTCCTATATCTCCATGTCCCCTGCCATATATCTCCATATATCTCCATATACCTGTCCCCCACATGCCATGTCCCCCCATGTCCCCTGCCCCATATCCTCATGTCCCCCATCCATATCCCCGTGTCCCATGTCCCCATGTCCCCCATATTCCATATCCCCATCCCATATCCCTGTGTCCTCGTGTCTCCATGTCCCCATATCCTCATATCTCCATATCCCCATGTCCCCATGTCCCCATATCCCCATCCCATGTCCCCCATGTCCCCATATCCCCATGTCTCCATATCTCCATGTCCCCCATATTCCATATCCCCATCTCATGCCCCCATCCCCTTGTCCCCTGTGTCCTATATCCCCGTGTCCCCTGTCCTATATCCTCATGTCCCCATATCCCCATCCCCATGTCCTCCATGTCCCATGTCCCCATATCCTCATGTCCCCTGCCCTACATCCCCATGTCCCATGTCCACATATCTCCATGTCCCATATCCCCATATACCATATCCCTGTGTCCCCATGTCCCCATCCCCACATCCCCATGTCCCCCATATTCCATATCCCCAGCCCATATCCCCCATGTCCCCATGTCCCCGTGTCCCCATGTCCCATATCCCCACATCCACATGTCCCCCATATTCCATGTCCCCATGTCCCCATGACCCCCATATTCCATGTCCCCATGTCCCATATCCCCATCCCCATGTCCCATATCTCCATGTCCTCCATGTCCCCATGTCCTCATCCTCATGTCCAATGTCCCATATCCCCATGTCCCATATCCCCATCCCATGACTCCTATGTCCCTATGTCCCATGTCCCCCATAGTCCATATTCCCATCCCCATGTCCCATATCCCTGTGTCCCCATCCCCATGTCCCCCATATCCCCATATCCCCATCCCATGTCCCCATATCCCCATGTCCCCCATATCCCCATATCCCATATCCCCATGTCCCCATGTCCCATATCCCCATGTCCCCATGTCCCCATATCCCCATGTCCCCATATCCCCGATATCCCCATGTCCCCCATGTCCCATGTCCCCAAATCCTATATCCCCATGTCCCCGTGTCCCCATGTCCCCGTGTCCCCGCGCTTACCCAGCACGCTGAGCGTGAGCCGCCCCTCGAAGTTGCCCATGGGGAAGGTGATGAGGTGACACTCGTAGTCGCCCTCGTCGCCCTGCACGGCGTTCCGCAGCAGGATGGCCCCGTCCTCCAGGTCCCCGTGGCCGTGGCGCAGGACGCGGCCGGCGAACGGCTCCTGCACGTGCTCTCCGTGCTGCGGGTTCAGCACGGCCACCTCGGCGGGCACCGAGCCCGGGACGCGCTTCAGCCACGTCACCTGCACCACCTGCTCCTGCTCCTGCGCCCGGTACCGGCACGGCAGCACCACGTCCTGCCCCAGCACGGCCGTCACCCTGCGCGGCACCTCCACGCGGCCCGCACCTGGGGAGGGACACCTGAGTCACCTGAGTGTCACCCGAGTGTGGGTACAGACACCTGAGTGCAGGTACAGGCACCTGAGTGTGGGTACAGACACCTGAGTGTGGGTACAGGCACCTCCACGCGGCCCGCACCTGGGGACGGACACCTGAGTCACCTGAGTGTCACCTGAGTGTGGGTACAGACACCTGAGAGTCACCTGAGTGTGGTACAGACCCCCGAGTGTGGTACAGGCACCTGAGTGCAGGTACAGACACCTGAGTGTCACCTGAGTGTGGGTACAGACACCTGAGTGCAGGTACAGGCACCTGAGTGTGGGTACAGACCCCTGAGTGTGGTATAGGCACCTCCACGCGGCCCGCACCTGGGGACGGACACCTGAGTCACCTGAGTGTCACCTGAGTGTGGGTACAGACACCTGAGAGTCACCTAGTGCAGGTACAGACACCTGAGTGTCACCCGAGTGTGGGTACAGACACCTGAGTGTGGTACAGACACCTGAGTGTGGGTACAGACACCTGAGTGTCACCTGAGTGTGGTACAGGCACCTCCACGCGGCCTGAACCTGGGGAGGGACACCTGACAGTCACCTGAGTGCAGGTACGGACACCTGAGTGTGACAGCTGTGTGTGACACCTGAGTGTGGGTACAGGCACCTGAGTGTGGGTACGGACCTGAGTGTCACCTGTGTGTCAACTGAGTGTGGGTACAGACACCTGTGGAGACATGGGGACACCTGAGTGCCACCTGTGTGCAGGTAGAGACACCTGAGTGTGGTACAGACACCTGAGTGCCACCCGAGTGTCACCTGTGTGTGGGTACAGACACCTGAGAGTCACCTGTGTGCAGGTACAGGCACCTGAGTGTCACCTGAGTGTGGTACAGACACCTGAGTGTGACACCTGAGTTCAGGTACAGACACCTGAGTGTCACCTGAGTGTGGTACAGACACCTGAGTGTGACACCTGAGTGTGACACCTGTCTGCGAGTACCAACACCTCCCCAGGGACAGCAATGTCACACCTGAGTGTGTCCCCTGTGTCACCAGGTGTGGCACTGAGCGGCACAGGGACCTGCACGGGAACGTGCTGGGACACGGTGGGGACAGGGATGTGGCACCTGCACACGGCCCCCACCTGCGGGGACACCTGGGGACACGGGGGGCAGGGACAGGGGACCTCAGTGTGGCCCCCGTGGCACCTCCTGTGGGCACCAGGGGGGATACCGAGTGTGTGAGAGCACACCTGGGCACACCTGGGCACACCTGGGCACACCTGGGCACACCTGGGCACACCTGCACAGGGCTCGGGCACACCGGGCACACCTGGGCACACCTGGGCACACCTGCACAGGGCTCGGGCACACCTGGGCACACCTGAACAGGGCTCAGGCACACCTGGGCACACCTGGGCACACCTGAACAGGGCTCAGGCACACCTGGCACACCTGGGCACACCTGAACAGGGCTCGGGCACACCTGAACAGGGCTCAGGCACACCTGGGCACACCTGGGCACACCTGAACAGGGCTCGGGCACACCTGGGCACACTTGAACAGGGTTTGGGCACACCTGGGCACACCTGAACAGAGCTTTGGCACACCTGGGCACACCTGGGCACACCTGCACAGGGTTTGGGGTTCAGGCTGGGGGTTTGGGGTGCAGAATTTAGGTTCCAGGATTTGGGGTTCAGGATTTGGGGTTCAGGTTGCAGGATTTGGGGTTCGGTTTTGGGGTTCAGGCTTCAGGTTTGGGGTGCGGGTTTGGGGTGCAGGATTTAGGGTTCGGGTTTGGGGCTGGCTGAGGTTTCTGGGGCAGGTGTGTGGTTGAGAATTTGGGGTGCAGGATTTGGGGTTTGCGGTGCAGGATTTGGGGTGCGAGTTTGGGGTGCAGGATTTGGGGTTCGGGGGCTGATTGGGGGGGTTGAGGTGCAGGATTTGGGGTGCAGCTTTGGTTTTGGGGTGCAGGATTTTAGGTGGGGGATTTGGGGTGCGGGATTTTGGGGTGCAGGATTTGGGTGTGGATTTGGGGTGCGGGATTTGGGGGGGTTTGGGATGCAGGTTTAGGGTGAAGATTTGGGGTGCAGATATAGGGTACGGATTTTGGGTGTGTATTTGGGGTGCAGGATTTCTGGATGCAGGATTTCGGGGTGCAGATTTAGGGTGCAGGATTTGGGGTGCGGGTTTGGTTTTGGGGTGCGGGATTTTGGGGTGCAGAGTTTCGGGGTGCGGATTTGGGTGTGTATTTGGAGTGCAGGATTTCTGGATGCAGAATTTCGGGGTGCAGATTTAGGGTGCGGGATTTTGGGGTGCAGATTTGGGGCGGGGATTTGGGGTGCGGGATTTGGAGGCTCATGAGGTGGTTTTGGGTGTGTATTTGGGGTGCAGGTTTGGGGTGCAGGATTTCGGGGTGCAGATTTGGGGGCTCTTTAGGGCGTTTTGGGTGCAGGTTTAGGGTGCAGATTTTGGGTGCAGGATTTCGGGGTGCAGGATTTGGGGTGCAGATTTTGGGTGTGTATTTGGGGTGCAGATTTCCGGGTGCAGATTTTGGGTGCAGATTTCGGGTGCAGATTTCGGGGTGCAGATTTTGGGTGCAGGATTTCGGGGTGCAGGATTTGGGGTGCAGAATTGGGGTCCGTGTTTGCCGTGCAGGATTTGCTGAGCAGCTTTGTGGGGGGCGCTAATCGGGGTGGAGGTTGGGGTGCATTTTTGGGGGGGGTGCATTTTTGGGGAGGGGGCGTGTCCCGCAGGTTTGGGGGGGCGTGTCCCGCCCCGCCGCCGCCGCCAGAAGCGGCCGGGCCGGCCCGTCCAGCCCAACCGGCCGGGACGGATCCCGCGCTGCCGCCCCCGCCGAGCCCCCCGGGGGTTCCCCAAAACTCCCCCCACCATCCCGACCCCCCCAGGACCCCCCAGACTCATTAACCCCTTCACACCCTCACCGCCGCCTCCCCGCTCCGCTCCCACGTGCCTCAGTTTCCCCGAGCGCCGCCGCGCTCCGGGAGCGCACGGGGGAGTTTGGGGGGTCCCGGGAGGGCTCCGGGGGGGCCCCGCGGGGGTCTCGGCGGCTCTGGCGGGGCTGGGGGCGGTTCTGGGGTTCCGTGGGGAGGTTCCCCCCTCGGGGCGTCCCCACCCAGCGCGGCCCGAGCGCGTGGGAACCGGCGCGGGGAACCGGCAGAACCGGCCCCGCGGCCCCCACGCCCCGGCCGCGCGCGCGGGGGGGGCCAAAACAGGCCCGGCAACCGGGAACGGGGGGTCCCGGGGGCGGGGGGGTGAGGGGGGGAGTCCCCCCAGAACTCCCACGGGGGTCCCCGGGGGGCACAGCCCCGCGCTGGGGGCGGGGGGAGGTTTTTTTCCCACGTGCGGGGCCACCCGTTGTCCCCTCAGCCCGTGGTGGGGGGGGGGACACGCAGGGACGGACCCCTCCCCACCCACCCAAAAAAAGCGCCCGAGTTCAGCCGGTGACCCCCGCGGGGAGGGGGCGGCACCTCGGGGTTCCCACGGGTGCCGAGGGGAAACTGAGGCACGGCGGGGGATGGGGGGAGGGGCGGGGCAGAGCATCTGTGTGCATCCCCCCCCTCCCCATCCTGCGTGGGAGACCCCCAAAACTTGGGGGAGGGGGACAATGAGGAGGGGGCGGGACCCCCCTCGGGCACGCGGTGTCGCCGTTCCCACGGTTTGTCCCCCCCGTCCCGGTGTCCCCAGAGGGGGGAGGGGGGAGGGGGAGCCGCAGGTGCGCACCCACGGGCACGCGCGCAGGTGTGCGCGCACACGCGTGTGAAGCGCCCGAGGCGCGGGGACCGGCGGGGACGGACACACGGACACTCGGACACGGACACTCGGACACTCGGACACACGGACACGGACACACGGACACTCGGACACTCGGACACTCGGCCAGCCGCAGGTGCGCGGCTCCGCAGGTGCACACGCGCGCGCGCCCACGTACGCGCACACACGCACACGCACACACACACGCACCTGCACACGCGTGTGCGCGCACACCTGAGCGCGCCCCCGCCCCCCGCGGGTCCATCCTCGCTCCCGGTTTCCCTTTCCCGGTCCCGGTTTCCCTTTCCCGGTCCCGGTTCGGACCCCCCGAGCTCGGTTCGCCCCCCCGGACGCTCCCCCCGCGTGGGCAGCGCTGTCCCCGGTACTCCCGGTTCCGGTGCCGGTTCCGTGGGAGCGGTGCCGCCGCTCCCGTCCCGACTCGGAGCCGGTCTCACTCCCGGTCCCGGTGCCATCCCGGTGCTCCCCGTGCCCCGCCCGGTGCCCCGGTGTCCCCGTGCCTTACCGGTCCCGGCGAGCAGGAAGGTGAGGAGGAGGAGGACGCGCCGCATCCCGCGGGGGTCCATGCGGAGCGCTCCGGGCTCACGGCTCGGTTCGGACCCCGGCCAGCACCATCCGGGCCGGACCGGGCCCCACCGGCAGCACCGGACACCCCGGGCCACCCCGGGCCACCGCGGTTCCCACGGGGCACAGCCTGGACGGGTCCGTGCGGGCAGAACCGGGACGCACCGGGCTGAACCGAGCCGAGCCGGGCCGGGCCGGGTGGGACCGGGGCCGATCGGGCCGAGCCGGGCTGGTGGCGGCGGAGGGGCCGGTGCTGCTCGGTGCGGGACGGGACGGGGGCAGGGGCGGGGCCGGGGGCGGGGCCTGGCGGGGCGGGGGGCGGGGCCGGACCGGTCCGGCAGGTCCGGGGGGCGGGGCCGAGGGCGCGGCCTTAAAGCGGCGATGGCGGCGGGGGAGCGGTGGGGCCACACCCGGGGGGGGGGGGGGAGCGGGGAGCGGGGAGCGGGGAGCGGGGAGCGGGGAGCGGGGAGCGGGGAGCGGGGAGCGGGGACGGCCCGGGGCGCTCCCGGGGCTCCCAGTGCTCCCAGTGCTCCCAGTGCTGCCCATGGACCTCCCAGTGACTGCAATGGCATCCCCAGTGCTCCGTCCCAGCGCTCCCAGTACTCCCAGTGACCCCCCCCATGGCATCTCCAGTACTCCCAGTGACCCCCCCATGGCATCTCCAGTACTCCCAGTGACCCCCCCATGGCATCTCCAGTACTCCCAGTGACCCCCCCATGGCATCTCCAGTACTCCCAGTGACCCCCCCATGGCATCCCCAGTGCTCCCAGTGACCCCCCCATGGCATCCCCAGTGCTCCCAGTGACCCCCCCATGACATCCCCAGTGCTCCCGGTGCTCCCAATGCTCCCAGTGACCACAATGGGCCTCCCAGTGACCCCCCCATTGACCTCCCAGTGCTCCCAGTGCTGCCCATGGACCTCCCAGTGACCGCAATGGACCTCACAGTGCTCCCAGTGCTTGCTCCCAGTGCCCCCAGTGCTCCCAGTGCTCCCAGTGCTCATTCCCAGTGCGTGCTCCCAGTGCTCCTCCATGGCATCCCCAGTGCTACCAGTGCTCCCAGTGCTCCCCATGGACCTCCCAGTGCCTGCAAAGGACCTCCCAGTGCTCCCAGTGCTTGCTCCCAGTGCCCCCAGTGCTCCCAGTGCTCCCCCATGGCATCCCCAGTACTCCCAGTGTCCGCAATGGACCTCACAGTGCTCCCTCCCAGCGCTCCCAGTGACCCCCCATGGCATCCCCAGTGCTCCCAGTGACCCCCCCATGGCATCCCAGTGCTCCCAGTGCCCGTAATGGACCTCACAGTGCTCCCAGTGCCCACTCCCAGTGCTCCCAGTGACCCCCCCATGGACCTCCCAGTGCTTCCAGTATTCCCAGTGACCCCCCATGGCATCTCCAGTGCTCCCAGTGACCCCCCCATGGCATCCCAGTGCTCCCAGTGCCCGTAATGGACCTCACAGTGCTCCCAGTGCCCACTCCCAGTGCTCCCAGTACTCCCAGTGACCCCCCATGGCATCCCCAGTGCTCCCAGTGCTCCCAGTGACCCCTCATGACATCCCCAGTGCTCCCAGTACTCCCAGTGACCCCCCATGGCATCCCCAGTTCTTGCTTCCGGTACTCCCAGTGCCCCCCACGGACCTCCCAGTGCCCCCAGTGTCCCTCCCAGTGCCCCCAGTGTCCCTCCCAGTGCTCCCAGTGACCCTCCCAGTGTTCCCAGTGACCCTCCCAGTGCCCCCAGTGTCCCTCCCAGTGCCCCCAGTGTCCCTCCCAGTGTTCCCAGTGACCCTCCCAGTGCCCCCAGTGTCCCTCCCAGTGTTCCCAGTGTCCCTCCCAGTGTTCCCAGTAACCCTCCCAGTGTTTCCTGTGTCCCTTCTTGTCCCTTCCTGCCTCACACCAGTGCTCCCAGTGCCCCCCGTATCTGTTCCCCATTTCCCTCCCCAGTGCTCCCAGTGCCCCCAAACCCGTCCCGTTTGCCCCCCAGTGCCCCCCCCCATATCCCAGTCCCTTCCCCCCTGGGGAGGGGGCTCTGGGGCCGTCACCGACACCCCCGAAAGTTTCGGGGTCCCCAAATTCCCGCAGGGAAACCCGCGGGATGTTGCAGGAGGCGTTTATTGGCACAGCAAAATTTGGGAAAAATGGGGAAAAACCGGGAACGGGAACGGGGGGGGATCAGCCGAGGCCGGACCAGCTCGGCACAGCAGTGACCACACCCAAATTTTGGGGGAGGGGGGAATGGGGAACCCCCAGGACCCCTCAGGATTCCCCAACTTCGGAGCTCTCCGGGGACGGATCCTTGGAAGCGGCGCAGAGGTGGAAAAGCCCTGGGGGGTGGGAGGGGATTTGGGGACCCCAAAGTTACCCCCCAAAATTGGGGAGGGGGGGTGTGGAAATCCTGCAGAGCCCGGGCACAGCTCAGGGCAGGGAGGGACCCCCCGATCCCCCTGAGCCCCCCGTTCCTGTGACCCCCAAATCCCGGTGCCCCCCCAAATCCTTCTGTCACTCCAATCCTTGTGCACGCCCCATTCCGGTTCCCCCCAATCCTCCCCGCACCCCCCAATTCCCGTGCCCCCCATTCAGGTGCCCCCCAATCCCGTTCTTCCCCCATTCCCGTGCCCCCCATTCAGGTGGCCCTCAATCCCGTTATTCTCCCCATTCCCTATGCTCCCAATCTCGTTATTCCCTCCATTCCCGGTTCTCCCACCAGTACCATTATCCCCCCATTCCCATCCTCCCTATTCCCGTGCCCCCAATCTGGTTATCCCCCTGTCCCCCCCAATCCCCATTCCCGTGCCCCCCCATTCCCTTTTCCCCCATTCTCATGCCCCCAATCCCGTTATCCCCTCCATTCCCATCCCCTCCATTCCCGTGCCCCCCAATCCTCCCCGTGCCCCCCAATCCCCCCCAATCCCGTTATCTCTCCCAATTCCGGTGTCCCGCTATTCCCGCGCCCCCCAATCCCGTTATTCCCCCCATTCCCGGTTCTCCCCCTCATTCCCGTGCCCCCCATTCAGATGCCCCCAAACCCGTTATCCCCCCGTTTCCCGTGCCCTCCAATCCCGTTATCCCCCCATTCCCGTGCCCCACAATCTCCCCCGTGCCCCCCAATCTCCATTCCCGCACCCCCCAATCCCCATTCCCGTGCCCCCCAATCCCCCCCGTTCCCCTCAATCTCCATTCCCGTGCCCCCCATTCCCATTATCCCCCCCATTCCCTTTTCCCCCAATCCCGTTATTCTCTCCATTCCCGTGCCCCACAATCTCCCCCGTGCCCCCCAGTCTCCATTCCCGTGCCCCCCAATCCCGTTATCCCCCCAATCCCTTTTCCCCCAATCCCTTTTCCCCGATTCCCTTTTCCCCGATTCCCGTCCCCCCCAATCCCCAATCCCTTTTCCCCAATCCCTTTTCCCCATTCCCTTTTCCCCATTCCCTTTTCCCCCATTCCCTTTTCCCCCAATCCCTTTTCCCCAATCCCTTTTCCCCATTCCCTTTTCCCCCATTCCCTTTTCCCCCATTCCCTTTCCCCCCATTCCCTTTTCCCCCATCCCGTTATCCCCCCAATCCCTTTCCCCCAATCCCTTTCCCCCTCCCCCGGTACCTGCCGAGCCCAGCAGCGCCGCTCCCACCCAGCCCAGGATGAAGAACCAGGAGAAGCTCCAGGAGCTGCGCAGGGAGCCGGGCAGGGCCAGAGCGCCCCCCGAGCACAGCCCGAGGGCCGGGAGAGCCAGCAGGGCTGGGGACACAGGGGACAGTGACAGGGACAGTGACAGGGACAGCAGTGACAGTGACAGCAGTGACAGCAGAGCCAGCAGGGCTGGGGGGACAGGGGACAGTGACAGGGACAGTGACAGGGACAGCAGTGACTGTGATACCAGTGACAGCAGAGCCAGCAGGGCTGGGGGACACAGGGGACAGTGACAGGGACAGGGACAGGGACAGCAGTGACAGTGACAGCAGTGACAGTGACAGTGACAGCAGTGACAGCAGAGCCAGCAGGACTGGGGGACACAGGGGACAGCTCAGGGACAGTGACAGTGACAGCAGTGACACCAGTGACAGTGACACCAGTGACACCAGTGACACCAGTGACAGTGACAGTGACAGCAGAGCCAGCAGGGCTGGGGGGGCACGGGGGGTCAGGGGACAGCCCGGTGACAGTGACAGGGACAGTGACAGCAGTGACAGCAGAGCCAGCATGGCTGGGGGGGCACGGGGGTCAGGGGACAGCCCGGTGACACCAGTGACACCAGTGACAGTGACACCAGTGACAGTGACAGCAGAGCCAGCAAGGCTGGGGGAGCACGGGGGTCAGGGGACAGCCCGGTGACAGTGACTCCAGTGACAGTGACAGCAGAGCCCGGGCACAGCTCAGTGCAGCAGTGACAGTGGCAGCAGTGTGGCAGTGACAGCAGTGACACCAGTAACACCAATGGCACTAGTGACACCAGTGACAGCGCCAGCAGTGACAGTGACAGCTGTCCCCGCACAGCTCAGTGCAGCAGTGACACCAGTGACAGCAGTGACAGTGACAGCGGTGTGACAGTGACAGCTGTCCCCGCACAGCTCAGCACTCTGCTGTCCTCCCCCATTTCCCACCTGCCCCGCCCGTCCCCGCCCAACCTTGGGGACAGTCCCCGTGTCCCTCGTGTCCCCCGTGTCCCCCGTGTCCCCGGTGTCCCCACGCACCTGCCAGCAGCAGGGTGGCCCCGGCCACTCGTCCCCGCGCCCTCCGGCCCCCGCCGGTCCCCACGGACAGGCCCAGGGCGAGCCCGGCGGCGGCGGCGACAACCGAGAGCAGCATCAACACCCGCGCGGCCTCCAGGAGAGCTGGGGGGGACACGGGGTGGGGACAGCGCGGGGACACGGGGTGGGGACACGCGGCGTGACCCCCCGGCTCCCACCCTCCATGGGGACACTCGTGGGGACATCTCCGGGGGACACTGAGGACAAGCTCTGAAGTGCGGGTGGCATCCCCGGGGACACTCTGGAGGGGAGGGGACACCGGGGACACCCCTAGGGGACACCACGGGTTGGGGACAGCGCGGGGACAGGCGGGGTGACCCCCCCCGACTCCCACCCTCCATGGGGACATCTCCGGGGGACGCTGGGGACACCCGTGAGGACAGCTCTGAGGTGCGGGTGGCACCCCCGGGGACACTCTGGAGGGGAGGGGACACCCCTAGGGGACACCACGGGGTGGGGACAGCGCGGGGACACGCGGGGTGACCCCTACAGCTCCCACCCTCCATGGGGACATCTCCGGGGGACACTGGGGACACCCGTCGGGACAGCTCTGGGGTGTGGGTGGCACCGCCGGGGACACTCTGGAGGGGAGGGGACACCGGGGACACCCCTAGGGGACACCACGGGTTGGGGACAGCGCGGGGACACGCGGGGTGACACCCCCGACTCCCACCCTCCATGGGGACATCTCCAGGGGACGCTGGGGACACCCGTGGGGACAGCTCTGAGGTGCGGGTGGCACCCCCGGGGACACTCTGGAGGGGAGGGGACACCCCTAGGGGACATCACGGGGGTGGGGACATTGGGGACAGCTCCCCCCAATTCCCGCCCTGTTACCCCCCACCCCGGGCGTACCTGGGGTGGTGGCGTGGGGGTGGCACTGTCCCCCGAGGCAGCCGTGCCACAGCCCCAGGCTGGCCGTGCCCCCCGCTGCCCGGCGCTGCACCCAGAAGTGGGTGGCGGTGGCGGCCACCAGCAGGGCCAGGCCACTGGCCCCGCACAGCAGCCCCCCGGCCGCGGCCATCCCTGCGGGGACACGGGGACAGCGTGGGGACATCCCTGGGGAACGCAGGGACAGCGTGGGGACAGCGTGGGGACACAGGGACAGCGTGGGGACAGCGTGGGGACAGCGGGAGAGTGTAGGGACATCTCTGGGATATACGGTGACAGGACGGGGACAGTGGTGGGGGCATGAGGACAGCGTGGGGACACAGGGACAGGGCGGGGACAGCGTGGGGACAGCGTGGGGACAGCGGGAGAGTGTAGGGACACCTCTGGGATACACGGGGACAGGACGGGGACAGTGGTGGGGACACGGGGACAGGGTGGGGACATTCCTGAGGAACGCAGGGACAGCGTGGGGACAGAGGGACAGGCGTTGGGACAGAGGTAGGGACACGGGGACAGGGTGGGGACAGTGTGGGGACATCTCTGGGGAACGCAGGGACAGCGTGGGGACACGGGGACAGCGTGGGGACAGTGTGGGGACAGCGTGGGGACACGGGGACAGCGTGGGGACAGTGTGGGGACAGCGTGGGGACAGGGGGAGAGTGTAGGGACACCTCTGGGGACACGGGGACAGGCGTCGGGACAGTGGCAGGGACACGGAAAGCCCTGGGTGCATCTCTGGGGGACACGGGGACAGCGTGGGGACAGCCCTGGGGACACAGGGACTGGCCCGGGGACATCTCTGGGGGACACGGGGATCCCCAGGATGTCACCTCAAGGGGACACAGGAGACACCCGTGGGGACATGGGGATAGCCGGGGGGGTGGCATCTCCGGGGGACACAGAGGACAGCCCTGGGGACATGCGGGGACCCGTGGGTGGCAGCTGCGGGGGATGTTGGGGACACCCGTGGGGACATTGCTGGGGTAAGGGGCTCCAGGGGGTGGCACCTGTGGGGACACGGGGACACTCCGCAGTGCGGGGGACACCAGAGGTGGGACATGGGGACATTGGGGACATTGGGGACATTGGGGACACTCACCCGCCTTCAGCAGCCGCTGTCCCGCTGCCCCATGGCCACCTGTCCCCGTGTCCTGCTGTCGCCGTGTCCCCGCGCTGTCCCCCGGGAGGGGACGGGGCCCCCGGCACGTGGCACTGCCATTGTTGGGGACACAATGGGGGAAGGCTCTGGGCCACCCCTGGCTGCTGAGGTGGCACTGGTGACACTGCGGGGGGGGATGGGGACACGGCCGGGGTCACCTCCGGCCACACTGAGGGGTCCCGCCAGAGCCTTGGGGACAGCGGGGACAGCGGGTGACATCCCCGGGGACACTGGGGACGCTGAGGATGGGTCACTGGGGACATGGGGACATGGGGACAGCGGGGACACATCCAGGTGTCAGAAGCCGCGGGCCGGTGGCAGCAGGAGGACGGCGGTGACAATGACGGTGACAATGACGATGACAGTGACGGTGACAATGGTGACAACGCCGCCACGCGGGGGGGCCCCGGAGCAGGGGGGGCTGCAGGGGACACCTGGGGGGGGGGCGACAGGGGGGGACCCTCAGGGGCTGCACCCCCAAATCCCCCAGAGACCCCAAACCCCCCAGAGACCCCAAACCTCACAGAGACCCCAAATCCCACAGAGACCCCAAACCTCACAGAGACCCCAAACCCACAGAGACCCCAAACCCCACAGACCCCAAACCCACAGAGATCCCAAACCTCAGAGCCCCTCCCGAGAGACCCCAAATTCCCCAGAGAACCCGGGGACACCCCCGGACCCCCCAGAGACCCCAAACCCCCCGAGAGACCCCAAACCTCACAGAGACCCCAAACCCCCACAGACCCCAAACCTCACAGAGACCCCCCCCAATCCCATAGAGCCCCCAGACCCCACACGGGTGAAGGTTTTGGGGTGAGGGTCCCGGGGGGATTCTCAGTTCGGGGGTCCCGGGGTGAGGGGCTCAGTTCGGGGATTCCCGGGGGGGTCCCGGGTGGGAGTCCCGGGTCTCAGTTCGGGGGTCCCGGGCTGTTCCCGGTGGTCCCAGCTCTTAATTCGGGGGTCCCGGGCTGTTCCCGGGTCTCAGTTCGGGGGTCCCGGGGCTGTTCCCGGGGGTCCCGGGGGTCCCTGGGGTGTCCCGGTTCTCAGTTCGGGGGTCCTGGAGCTGTTCCCGGTGGTCTCGGGCTGTTCCTGGGGGGTTCCGGGGCTGGTCCCGGGGGTCTCGGGGGTCCTGGGGTCTCAGATCGGGGGTCCCGGCCTGTTCCCGGTGGTCCCGGGTCTGTTCCCGGGGGTCTCGGGGATCCCGGGGCTGTTCCCAGGGGTGTCCCTGTTCTCAGTTCGGGGGTCCCCGGCTGTTCCCGGGGATCCCGGGCTATTCCCGGGGGTCTCGGGGGTCCCAAACTGTTCCCAGGGGTCCCGGGGCTGTTCCCGGGGGTGTCCCGGGGGTCCCGGGTCTCAGTTCGGGGGTCCCGAGGTGTGAGTTCGGGGGTCCCGGGCTGTTCTCGGGGATGTCCCGGGTCTCAGTTCGGGGGTCCCGGGCTGTTCCCGGTGGTCTCGAGGTCCCGGGGCTGTTCCCAGGGTTCCCGAGGGTCTCAGTTCGGGGGTCCCGGGTCTCAGTTCGGGGGTCAGGGTGATCCCGGGGGTCTCAGTTCGGGGGTCCCGAGGGTCTCAGTTCGGGGGTCCCGGGGGTCCCGGGGGTCACAGTTCGGGGGTGTCATTTCGGGGGTCCTGGGTCTCAGTTCGGGGGTCCCGGGGGGCTCAGTTCGGGGGTCCCGGGTCTCAGTTCGGGGGTCCCCCCGTGGGGGTCTCACCGTGGCGCAGCCGCAGTGTCACCGTCCCGCAGGCGCACTCGATGTCCCCCACGAGCTGACACGCGAAGGTGCCGTTGTCACCTCCCCGCACGTCCCGCAGCACCAGCGACCCGGGGGGGACATCGGGGGCCACCAGCGCCACCCTGTCACCGTACGGGGGGTGGCAGCGCGGGTGACCCCGCTTCAGGGCGCACACGGGGACAGCGGGGACAGCGGGGTCACCCCGAAAGTGCCACTCGGTTGTGACCACGCGGCCCAGGTCCACCCCGTCCGTGGGACACCCCAGGGTGACAGTGGCACCCAGGGTGGCGTTGGCCACCGCATGGACACGGCGGGGATTGCGGCACACGCAGGGGTCACCAGGGCCTGGGGACAACGAGGAGTGTCACCGGAGATGGCAGCTGGGGGTGGTGGCACTGGGGACACCGCGGGGTGGCGGTGGTGGCCCGGCTGTGGTGGCAGTGGGGACAAACGGGGAGTGGCACTGGGGACACCGCGGTGTGGCACTGGGGACACCGTGGGGTGGCGGTGGTGGCCCTGCTGTGGTGGCACTGGGGACAAACGGGGAGTGGGTGGCACTGGGGACACCGCGGGGTGACACTGGACCCGTGGTGGCTCTGGGGGTGACACTGCCACCCACCCCCCTTGAGGGGGTCACCCCGGGGTTGTCACGGTCGCAGGGGGAGGGTGGCACTGCTGAGGGACCGGGGGACTGTCACTGTCCCCGCGGCCACTGAGGGACACTCGGGGACCGCCACTAGCGCAGCTCCGGACAGGGGCGGGGAGCGGGGTGGGGACAGCGACAGCGACAGCGACAGCGACAGGGACAGGGACAGCGACATCTCCGAGTCCCGCAGCACCCCCGGCACACCCAGCCCAGAGACCCCCAGACCCCCCCTGCACCCCCCGGACCCCCGCGGACCCCCGAACCCCCCCAGACCCCGCCCCTCCCTCACCCCCAGGTTCCCCCAGA
Organism: Catharus ustulatus; assembly: GCF_009819885.2. Taxonomy (NCBI): domain Eukaryota; kingdom Metazoa; phylum Chordata; class Aves; order Passeriformes; family Turdidae; genus Catharus; species Catharus ustulatus. The sequence continues at coordinate 1,452,047 of NC_046250.1, read as the reverse complement.
CCCCCCCCGAATTTTTCAGGACCCCCCTCAGCCCCCCCCGGGCCTTCCGAGCCCCCCAAACCCGCCCTGAACCCCCAGAACCCAGAGACCCCCGCCCTCCCTGCAGCCCCCCCGGACCCCTCTGAGCCACTCACCCCCAAGGTCCTCCCATCCCCCCCAGGACCGCCCCCAGCCCCCGAGCACCCCTGAACCCCCCTGAACCCCCCTGAGCCCCCCTGAACCCCCCTGAACCCACAGCCCCTCAGGCTCCTCTGGACCCCTTCTGGACCCCCCTGAACCCCAGGACCCCCCTGACCCCAAACACCCCGAATCCCCCAAGACCATCCCGGACCCTGATCATCCTCGGGACCCGCCCTTGAGACCTTCGGACACCCAGGACCCCCAGAACCCCCCTGACCCCCGGATTCCCCGAACCCCCCTAAACTCCAGGACCCCCCTGACCCCCCTGACCCCTCTGATCCCCGGATTCCCCACAGCCCCTGAGACCCCCGAGACCTCTGGACTCCCAGAACCCCCCAGAACCCCCCTGACCCCGGATTCCCCACACCTCCTGAGACCCCCTGACCCCTCTGACCCCCCTGACCCCAAGCACCCCCCGACTCCCCACACTCCCTGAGACCCCCGAGGTCCCCAAACCCCCCAGACCCCCAGAACCCCAGAATCCCCCTGACCCCAAACACCCCCCGACTCTCCACACCCCCTGAGACCCCCGAGCTCTCCAGACCCCCCAGACCCCCCTGACCCCCAGACCCCCCGACCCCTCTGATCCCCGGATTCCCCACACCCCCCTGACCCCCCGAGACCCCCAGACCCCCCTGACCCCTCTGACCCCCGGATTCCCCGCACCCCCTGAGACCCCCGAGACCCCTGGACACCCTGGACCCCCTGACCCCCCTGATCCCCGACTCCCCCCACCCCTTGAGACCCCCGGACACCTCAGACCCCCCAGAACCCCCTGACCCCCCTGACCCCCTGATCCCCGGACTCCCCCCACCCCACAGCCCCCCCGGACCCCCAGAACTCCCCTGACCCCCCTGACCCCAAACACCCCCCGACTCCCCACACCCCCTGAGACCCCCGAGCTACCCAGAACCCCCCAGAACTCCCCAGACCCCCCTGACCCCCGCACTCCCCACACCCCACCGCCTCCCTGGACCCCTCCCCCAACCCCCCTCCCCCAGAACCCCCCTGACCCCAACACCCCCGACCCCTCTGAACCCCCCAAACCCCCCCGGCCCCCCCCACACCCACCGGGGGTCCCCAGGGCCGCCCCCAGCCCCAGGCCCAGCAGCAGCAGCAGCTCCCACATGGCCCGAGGGGGACACGGGGGACACAAGTGACACCGCCAGCCTCGGGGGGGGACACACGGGGGGGTCACACCCCTACAAGGGCCCGACCCTGCCACGTGGCGGCTCCTCCCCGCGGGGGGTGGTCCCGAATGTCCCCGTGGGTGTCACCCCCCCCTCCTGGGGTCACCTCCCATGACGTGGGGGACAGACACTGCCACCCCCGTGTCCCTCAGTGCCACCACCGTGTCCTTCCCAGGGTCACTGTCACCGCTGTGTCCCACCCGCAGTGTCCTTGTCACCCCCCTGTCACCCCCCAAAGTGTCCCCACATCCCCTCCAGAGTGTCCCTGTCACCGCTGTGTCCCACTTAGGGCGTCACTGCCACCTCCGTGTCCCTCCCAGAGTGTCCCTGTCAGGCCTGTGTCGCAGTTAGGGCCTCATTGTCACCTCCGTGTCCCTCCCAGAGTGTCCCTGTCACCTCTGTGTCCCAGTTAGGGCGTCACTGCCACCCCTGTGTCCCTTCCAGAGTGTCCCTGTCACCCCCCTGTCCCACCTGAAGTGTCCCCATGATCCCACTCAGGGTGTCCCTGCCACGCCCGTGTCCCAGTGTCACCTCTGTGTCCCCTTCCCGAGTGTCCCTGTCACCCCCCTGTCCCACCCCAAAGTGTCCCCCACATCCCCTCCAGAGTGTCCCTGTCACCTCTGTGTGCCAGTTAGGGCTTCACTGTCACCTCCGTGTCCCTTCCAGAGTGTCCCTGTCACCCCCCTGTCCCACTCGAGGTGTCCCCATGATCCCCTTGGGGTGTCCCTGCCACGCTCGTGTCACAGTGTCACCGCCATGTCCCACTCAGGGTGTCCTTGTCACCCCCCTGTCCCACCTGAAGTGTCCCCATGTTCCCCCCGGGGTGTCCCTGCCACCCCCGTGTCCCAGTCAGTGTCACCCCCCTGTCCCAGTGTCACCACCATGTCCCTTGTCACCCCCCTGTCCCACCCCATGTGCCCCCAAAGTGTCCCCGTGTCCCATCCGGGCTGTTCCTGTCACCCCCGTGTCCCCTCACCCCTCCGTGTCCCCCCAGGGTGTCCCCACTGTGTCACGTGTCCCTGTCCCCCCCCCAGGGTGTATCCCCCCCCTCTCCGGGTGTCGCTGTCCCTCGATGTCACACGGGGAGGGACAATAACAGCCCGACCCCTCCCCCACCCCGTCACCGCCCCTCGACCCCCCCGGCGCAGGAAGGGACATCCCTTCATTGTCCCCCCTGCAGTGTCACCCCCTCATTGTCACCCCCAGCGTCCCCCCATTGTCACCCCCATTGTCACCCTCATGGTCACCCTCATTGTCACCCCCATTGTCCCCCATTGTCACCGTCATTGTCACCCGCAACGTCGGCCTAGTGTCGCCCCAATGTCTCCCTAGTGTCACCGTCATAGTCACCCCCCAGTGCCACCCCCATTGTCACCCCCAGTGCCACACCCAGCGCCACCCCCACTGTCACCCCCCAGTGCCACATCATTGTCACCCCCATTGACACCCCCGCTGTCACCCCTCCAGTGCCACTCCCACTGTCACCCCCTCATTGTCACTCCCAGCGCCACCCCCAGTGCCACCCCCATTGTCACCTCCCATTGTCACCCCCCCACTGTCACCCCCCCATTGTCACCCCCAGTGTTCCCCATTGTCCCCCCATTGTCCCCCCCATTGTCCCCCCATTGTCCCCCCCATTGTCACCCTCATTGTCACCCCCAGTGTCCCCCCTATGTCCCCCCCAGTGCCACCCCCGGTGTCCTCCCCATTGTCACCCCCACTGTCACCCCCCCAGTGCCACCTCCACTGTCACCTCCCACTGTCACTTCCCATTGTCACCCCCCCAGTGTCCCCCCACTGTCACCCTCACTGTCACCCCCCCAGTGCCACCTCCACTGTCACCTCCCACTGTCACTTCCCATTGTGACCCCCCATTGTCACCCTCCACTGTCACCCCCCATTGTCACCCCCCCAGTGCCACCCCCAGTGCCACCCCCATTGTCACCCCCATTGTCACCCCCACTGTCACTCCTCCATTGTCACCCCCATTGTCACCCCCACTGTCACTCCTCCATTGTCACCCCCATTGTCACCCCCACTGTCACCCCCCCAGTGCCACCACCACTGTCACCCCCACTGTCACCCCCCCATTGTCACCCCCATTGCCCCGCCTCCAGTGCCACCCCCATTGTCACCCCCAGTGTCACCCTCCACTGTCACCCCCCACTGTCACCCCCCCAGTGCCACCCCCACTGTCACCCCCCCACTGTCACCCCCCCATTGTCACCCCCCCCCACCGGACGCTCCCACCCTCCTCGGGAAGCCACACCTGCAGCTCAAGTGCCACCTCGTGCCTTTATTGGGGACCTCGGGGGACCCCCCCATCCTGTCCCACCCCCGCTGTCCCCTCCCGCTGTCCCCTGTCCCCTCCCGCTGTCCCCTCCCGCTGTCCCCTCCCGCTGTCCCCTCAGTCCCCCAGGCTGCGGAACGCCGCCACCATCTCCTCCTGCAGCTGCGCGTACGCGGCCAGGATGCGCTGCTCGCCGTCCTTCACCGGGTCCTGGGGACAGGGGACACGGGGGGACACGGGGGGACACGGGGGGACACGGCGGTGTCACCTCCAGACCACGCTCCGTGTGAGACCCCTCCCCAAATTCCGCCTGGGATTCACTGTGGGATCCCAAAATGGGGTCACAGCCCCCCGGACACGCGTTGTGACAGTCACAGGGGACACGGGGGGACACGGGGGGACACGGGGGGACACGGGGGTGTCACCCTCAGACCCACACGGGGGGTCACAGTCATGCCCGGACACCCACACTGAGCTCCGTGTGGGACCCCTCCCCAAAATCCGTCTCCCTTTAACCTTCCCCAGGACCCTCCGCGGGGATCTGTGTCCCCAAAACCCTTTTTAACCTTCACATGGGACCCCCAAATCCCCCTTTACCCCTCCCCTAGAACCCCCAAATCCCCCTTTAGTCATCCTAGAACCCTCAAATTCCCCTTTAACCCCTCCCAGGACCCCCAAACTCCCCCCTTTAACCCCCCCGAGGACCCCCAAACCCCCCTTTAACCCCTCCTAGGACCCTCAAATTCCCCTTTACCCCTCCCCTAGGACCCCCAAATCCCCTTTAATCCTCCCCTAGGACCCGTCCACACGGATCCCGGCCCCCAAAACCCTCCTTAACCCTCCCCTAGAATCCCCAACCCCCCCTTTAACCTCCCCTAGGACCTCCAAACCCCCCTTTAACCCCCCTAGAACCCCCAAATCCCCTTTAACCTTCACATGGGACCCCTAAAACTCCCCTTAACCCCCCCTAGGACCCCCACGGGAGTCTGTGCCCCCAAACCCCCCCCCAACCTTCACACAGGACCCCCAAACCCCCTTTAACCCCCCCCTAGGACCCTCAAACCCCCCTTTACCCCTCCCCTAGAAACCCCAAACTCCCCTTTAACCTCCCCTAGAATCCCCAAATCCTCTTTTAACCTTCCCCTAGGACCCCCAAATCCCCCTCTAACCCCCTCTAGAACCTTAAATCCCCCTTTAATCCCCCCAGGACCCCCAAATCCTCCTTTAACCCCTCCCACGACCCCCAAACCCCCCTTAACCCTCCCCTAGGACCCGTCCACAGGGATCCCGGCCCCCAAACCCCCCTTTAACCCTGCCCAGGATCCCTAAACCTCCTTTACCCCTCCCCTAGAACCCCCAAATTCCGCTTTAACCCTCCCCTAGAATCCCTCCACGGGGGTCTGTGCCCCCAAAACTCCCCCCAACCTTCACATGGGATCCCTAAAACCCCCCTTAACCCTTTCCTAGAACCCCCAAATCCCCCATTACCCCTTCCCTAGAAACCCCAAACCCCCCTTTAACCTCCCCTAGGACCCCCAAATCCCCCTTTAACCCCCTCCAGGACCCCCAAATCCTCCTTTAACCCCTCCTAGGACCCCCAAATTCACCTTTAACCCTCCCCTAGGACCCCTCCACGGGGGTCTGTGCCCCCAAAACTGCTTTTAACCTTCACATGGAACCCCCCAAACCCCCCTTTAACCCCCCCTAGAATCCCAAAATCCCACTTTAACCCTCCCTAGGACCCCCAAACCCCCCCTTAACCCTCCCCTAGGACCCGTCCACAAGGATCCCGGCCCCCAAATCCCCCCTTAACCCCCTCTAGAATCCCAAAATCCCCCTTTACCCCTCCCCTAGAGCCCCCACTCCCCTTTACCCCTCTCCTAGGACCCCCCCAGGGGGGTTTCTGCCCCCAAAACCCCCTCTGACCTTCACAGGGGACCCCCCAAATCCCCCTTTACTCCCTCCTGGAACCCCCAAACCCCCCTTAATCCCTCCTAGAACCCCTAAATCCCCCTTTAACCCCTCCTAGAACCCCCAAACCACCCTTAAACCTCCCCTATGACCCCCAAAACCCCCTTTAACCCTCCCCTAGAACCCTCAACCCCCCCCTTTAACCCCCTCCAGGACCCCCAAACTCCACTTTAACCCTCCCCTAGGACCCCTCCACGGGGGTCTGTGCCCCCAAAACCCTTTTTAACCTTCACATGGGACCCCCAAATCCCCCCTTTAACCCCCCCCCAGAACCCCAACCCCCCCTTTAATCCCTCCTAGAACCCCCAAATCCCCCTCTAACCCCCTCTAGAACCCTCAAACACCACTTTAACCTCCCCTAGAATCCCCAAACCCCCCCTTTAACCTCCCCTAGGACCTCCAAATCCCCCTTTAACCCTCCCCTAGGACCCCTCCACGGGGGTCTGTGTCCCCAAAACCACTTTTAACCTTCACATGGAATCCCTAAACCCCCCTTAACCCTCCCCTAGGACCCCAAATCCCCCCTTTAACCCCCTCTGGGACCCCCAAATCCCCCTTTACTCCCCCCTAGAACCCCCAAATCCCCCCTTTAACCCCCCCTAGAATCCCAAAATCCCCCTTTAATCCCCCCCAGGACCCCCAAACCCCCCCTTTAACCCCCACTCCCCTTTTATCCCTCCCCTAGAACCCCCAAATTCCCCTTTAACGCCCCCTAGAATCCCCAAATCCTCTTTTAACCTTCCCCCAGAACCCCCAAACCCCCCCTCTAAGCCCCCCCCAGGACCCCCAGCGCCGTGCCCCCTTTCCCCCCCGAGCCCACCTGGAACTTCATGGCGCTCAGGCGGTACAGGATGTCACCCATGGCCTCGCGGATGGTGGCCCAGGTGACACGCTGCTCCTCGGGCCCCGAGCTCTCCACTGCCCCCCGGGCCAGCTCGTAGAAGGTGACGAGATTCTGCAGCATCCCCACGGTCTTGTAGAACGGACAGAACCTGGGGGGGGGCACGGGGGGGTCAGGGGGGGAATTTGGAGGGGTCAGGGAGGGGTTTTGGGGGGAATTTGGGGGGTTTGAGAGGAATTTGGGAGGCAATTTGGGGGGTTAAGGGGGGTCCCAGTGCAGCATCCCCACGGGCTGGTAGAACTGGGGGGGTCAGGGTGGAATTTGGGGGGGATTTGAGGGGTTTGGGGGGTTTTTTGGGGGGTCTGGGTGGGAGGTTTGGGGGGTCTGGGGGCTTTGGGGAGGAATTTGGGGGGTCAGGAGGGGTCAGAGAGGGGTTTTGGGGGGTCTGGGGGTGTCCTGGGGGTTCCTGGGGGTCCCGGTACCAGTTGGGGTCAGGGTTTGGGGTCAGGTTTGGGGTCAGGGTTGGGGTCAGGTTTGGGGTCAGGTTTGGGGTCAGGGTTCAGGTTTTGGGGTCAGGGTTGGGGTCAGGGTTGGGTTCAGGTTTGGAGTCAGGGTTTGGGGTCAGGGTTTGGGTTCAGGGTTGGGGTCAGGGTTGGGTCAGGTTTGGGTCAGGTTTGGGGTCAGGGTTTGGGATCCCAGTCCCAATTGGGGTCAGGTTTGGGGTCAGGTTTGGGGTCAGGGTTCAGGTTTGGGTTCAGGTTTGGGGTCAGGTTTGGGGTCAGGGTTCAGGTTTTGGGGTCAGGTTTGGGGTCAGGGTTCAGGTTTGGGTTCAGGTTTGGGGTCAGGTTTGGGGTCAGGGTTCAGGTTTTGGGTTCAGGTTTGGGGCAGGTTTGGGGTCAGGGTTCAGGTTTTGGGGTCAGGTTTGGGGTCAGGGTTCAGGTTTTGGGTTCAGGTTTGGGGTCAGGTTTGGGGTCAGGGTTCAGGTTTTGGGGTCAGGTTTGTGGTCCCAGTACCGGTCGTAGGCCGAGTATCCGTTCTGCTGCAGGAAATCGTCCTTGAGCAGCTTGGCCACCTCCAGTGTCACCTTGTCACCCTCGGCCAGCGACGCCTGGCGGGGACACGGGGGGGTCCTGTCACTGCCGGGACCACAGCCCCTCCCAGACCCCACAGCCCAAGTCCCATCAATCCCACAAATCCCATAGATCCCATAAATCCCATAGATACCCCGCACCTTCCCCACGAGCTGCATGATCTCAACCAGCTCCTCCTGCAGGGTCCCAGACCCCAAATCCACATCCCATATCTCACACCCAGACCCCACAGACCCCATAGATCCCATAAATCCCATAAATCCCGTACATCCCATAAATCCCATAAATAGACCCCACAAATCTTCCCCACGAGCTGCACGATCTCTGCCAGCTCCTCCTCCTCCTGCAGGATCCCAGATCCCAAACCCATATCCCATATCTCACATCATAGATCCCATAAATCCCACATCCCCTATCCCATATCTCACACCTAGACCCTGCACATCCCATCAATCCCATAAATCCCATAAATAAACCCCACACACCTTCCCCACGAGCTGCACGATCTCGGCCAGCTCCTCCTGCAGGGTCCCAGACCCCAAACCCACACCTCAGACCCCACATCCCTTATCCCATATCTCACATCCCCTATCCCATATCTCACACCCAGACCCTACAAATCCCATAAATCCCATAAATAAACCCCACAAACCTTCCCCATGAGCTGCACGATCTCTGCCAGCTCCTCCTGCAGGGTCCCAGACCCCAAATCTGCATCCCAGACCCCACACCTCCTATCCCATATCTCACATCCCAGACCCTACAAATCCCATAAATCCCATAAATAAAGCCCAAACTCACCTTCCCCACGAGCTGCACGATCTCTGCCAGCTCCTCCTCCTCCTGCAGGGTCCCAGACCCCAAACCCACACCCCAGACCCCACACCCCATATCCCATATCTCACACCTCAGACCCTACACATCTCATAAATCCCATAAATCCCATAAATAAACCCCAAACTCACCTTCCCCACGAGCTGCACGATCTCGGCCAGCTCCTCCTGCAGGGTCCCAGACCCCAATTCCACATCTCAGACCCCACATCCCCTATCCCATATCTCACACCCCAGACCCCACAGACCCCACAGACCCCATAAATCCCATAAATCCCATAAATAAACCCCCCAACCTCACCTTCCCCACGAGCTGCACGATCTCGGCCAGCTCCTCCTCCTCCTGCAGGATGCGCCGGGCGCGGTCGCGCAGCGCGGGCAGCTCGGGGTGGGCGCGCTCGTAGTGCGGCTCCAGCGCCCGCAGGTACCGCGAGTACGAGATCAGCCAGTTCACCGACGGGAAGTGCTTGCGCTGAGCCAGCTTCTTGTCCAGCCCCCAGAACACCTGAGGGTGTCACCTGTGTCACCTTGTGTCACCTGTGTCACCCGCGGGTCACCCAGCCTGTCCCTGAGCTTCTTATCCCCATGGAACCCCCGGTAATGTCACCCCGTGTCACCGAGGGGAAGTGCTTGCGCTGAGCCAGCTTCTTGTCCAGCCCCCAGAACACCTGAGGGTGTCATCTGTGTCACCCTGTGTCATCTCGTGTCACCCCCGTGTCACCTGTGTCACCTCGGGTCACCTCCGTGTCACCCAGGGCATCCCCGAGCTTCCTATCCCCCTGGAACACGCGGCAGTGTCACCCCCGGTAATGTCACCCCCGTGTCACCGAGGGGAAGTCCTCTGCGCCAGCTTCTTGTCCAGCCCCCAGAACACCTGAGAGTGTCACCTGTGTCATTCTGTGTCACCCTGTGTCACCCAGTGTCACCTCGGGTCACGCAGGGCACCCCCGAGCTTCTTATCCCCATGGAACCCCCGGTAATGTCACCCCGTGTCACCCCCGTGTCACCGAGGGGAAGTGCTTGCGCTGAGCCAGCTTCTTGTCCAGCCCCCAGAACACCTGAGAGTGTCACCTGTGTCACCCTGTGTCACCTGTGTCACCCAGTGTCACCCAGTGTCACCCTGGGCACCCCCAAGCTTCCTATCCCCATGGAACCCCCAGTAATGTCACCCCGTGTCACCGAGGGGAAGTGCTTACGCTGAGCCAGCTTCTTGTCCAGCCCCCAGAACACCTGAGGGTGTCACCTGTGTCACCCTCTGTCACCTCGAGTCACCTCCGTGTCACCCAGCCTGTCCCCGAGCTTCCTATCCCCATGGAACCCCCGGTAATGTCACTCCATGTCACCGAGGGGAAGTGCTGGCGCTGCACCAGCTTCTTGTCCAGCCCCCAGAACACCTGAGAGTGTCACCTGTGTCACCTCGTGTCACCCAGTGTCACCCTGTGTCACCCAGTGTCACCCTTGAGCTTCTTATCCCCCTGGAGCACCCGGCAGTGTCACCCGGTGTCACCCCCGTGTCACCCAGCCTGTCCCCGAGTTTCTTGTCCAGTCCCCACCTGTGACACCGGGGATGTCACCCCCATGTCCTCACTCAGGGGTCACTATCGGTGTGTCCCACTCCGAGTGTCCCCATGTCCCTCCCAAGCCTGTCCCTGTCCCCTCCTTGTGTGTCCCTGTCCCCTCCGTGTCCCTCCCATCACGTCACCGTCTCTGTCCCCCCCCCGTGTGTCCCTGTCCCACTCACGCCCCCTCCACGCTGTCCCCGTCTCCCTGTCCCCTCTGTCCTCTGTGTCCCCTTGTCCTCACTGTCCCCTGTGTCCCCCTGTCCCCTCTGTCCCCTGTCCCCTCACCTGCACGATTCCCAGCGTGGCCGAGGTGACAGGATCCGAGAAATCCCCTCCGGGTGGGGACACCCTGCGGGGGGAGGGGGTTGGGGTGAGCTGGGGGCGCTCCGGGGGATCCCCCGCCCTTGTCACCCCGCTGGGGACACGGTTACATGGGGACACGGTGGCACGGTGACACGGTGACACACTGACACGGTGACACGGGGACACGGTGGCACGGTGACACGAGGACACGGTGACAGGGTGACACAGTGACACGGTGACACGGTGACACGGGGACACGGGAACACAGTGACACGGGGACACGGTGACATGATGACACGGGGACACGGTGACACACTGACACGGTGACACGGTGACATGGGGACACGGTGACAGGGGGACACGGGGACATGGTGACATGGGGACATGGGGACACGGTGACACGGGGACACGGTGACACAGTGGCACGGTGACACGGGGACACGGGGACACAGTGACACGGGGACACGGTGACATGATGACACGGGGACACGGTGACAGGGGGACACGGTGACACACTGACATGGTGACATGAGGACACGATGACACGGTGACACAGTGACATGGTGACACGGTGACACGGTAACACGGGGACACGGTGACACAGTGGCACGGTGACACGGGGACACGGGGACACAGTGACACGGGGACACAGTGACAGGGGGACACGGGGACATGGTGACATGGGGACATGGGGACACGGGGACACAGTGACACGGGGACACAGTGACAGGGGGACACGGGGACATGGTGACATGGGGACATGGGGACACGGTGACACGGGGACACAGTGACACGGTGACACGGTGACACGGTGACACAGTGACATGGTGACACGGTGACACGGTAACACGGGGACACGGTGACACAGTGGCACGGTGACACGGGGACACGGGGACACAGTGACACGGGGACACAGTGACAGGGGGACACGGGGACATGGTGACATGGGGACATGGGGACAGGGGGACACGGTGACAGGGGGACATGGGGACACGGGGACACGGGGACACGGTGACAGGGTGACACGGTGACACTCACGCTCCCACGATGCTGACGCTGCCCTCGCGCTCGGGGGTCCCCAAGCACCGCGCCCGCCCCGCGCGCTCGTAGAACGAGGCCAGGCGGGCCCCGAGGTACGCGGGGTACCCGCTGTCTGCGGGGACACGGGGACACGGCTGTCACCTCCCTGTCACCTCATGTCATCCCCTGTCACCTCCTGTCACCTCCTGCCACCCCCTGTGATCCCCCAGTACCCGCTGTCTGTGGGGACACGGGGAAACGGCTGTCACCCCCTGTCACCTCCTGTCACCTCTTGTCATCTCCTGTCACTTCCCCAGGAGCACTGTCACCTCCCTGTCACCTCCCTGTCACCCCTGGTACCCGCTGTCTGACACGGCTGTCCCCACCCCCCAAATCCTGGGATTTTTGGGGTCTCACCCCCACCCTCCAAATTCTGGATTTTGGGTCCCCACGCATTCCCAGACCCCATTTATCCCCGGATTCCTGGGATTTGGGGTCTCACCCCACCCAAATCCCAGATTTTGGGGTCTCACCCCCCCCCCCCCAAACCCAGATTTCAGGGTCTCCCCCAACCCCAATCCCGGATTTTTGGGATCCCACCCCCACCCCAAACCCAGATTTTGGGGTCTCATCCCCCCACCTCCCAATTCCGGGGTTTTTGGGGTCCCACCCCCACCCCAATCCCGGATTTCGGGGTCTCACCCACCCCCTATCCTGGGGTTTTGGGGGTCTCTCCTCCCCCCAATCCCGGATTTTGGGGTCTCATCCCAATCCCAGATTTCGGGGTCTCCATTCCCCCACCCTCCATCCCGGTTTTTGGGGTCTCACCCCTTCATTCCCCAATCCCCATCCCAGATTTTGGGGTCTCCCCCACCCCCAATTCCGGGTTTTTTGGGGTCTCACCCGCGGGCATCTCTGCCAGGCGCCCGGAGATCTCGCGCAGAGCCTCGGCCCAGCGGGACGTGGAGTCGGCCAGGAGACAACTGTGCAACCCCATGTCCCGAAAATACTCTGAGAGAGTGATACCTGCACAGGTGTGACACAGGTGTGACAGTGTGTGACAGTGTGACAGGTGTGTGACAGGTGTGTGACAGGTGTGACAGGTGTGTGACAGTGTGACAGGTGTGTGACAGGTGTGTGACAGTGTGACAGGTGTGTGACAGGTGTGACAGGTGTGTGACACAGCCGTGCAACCCCATGTCCCGAAAATACTCTGAGAGAGTGATACCTGCACAGGTGTGACAGTGTGTGACAGGTGTGTGACAGTGTGACAGGTGTGTGACAGTGTGACAGGTGTGTGACAGTGTGTGACAGTGTGACAGGTGTGTGACACAGCTGTGCAACCCCATGTCCCGAAAATACTCTGAGAGAGTGATACCTGTGACAGTGGGACAGTGTGTGACAGTGTGTGACAGGTGTGTGACAGGTGTGTGACAGTGTGTGACAGGTGTGTGACACAGCTGTGCAACCCCATGTCCCGAAAATACTCTGAGAGAGTGATACCTGGGACAGTGGGACAGTGTGTGACAGGTGTGTGACAGGTGTGTGACAGGTGTGTGACAGGTGTGACAGGTGTGTGACACAGCTGTGCAACCCCACGTCTCGAAAATACTCTGAGAGAGTGATACCTGGGACAGTGGGACAGTGAGACAGGTGTGTGACAGTGTGACAGGTGTGTGACAGGTGTGACAGGTGTGTGACACAGCCGTGCAACCCCATGTCCCGAAAATACTCTGAGAGAGTGATACCTGCACAGGTGTGACACAGGTGTGACAGTGTGTGACAGGTGTGTGACATGTGTGTGACACAACTGTGTAATGCCACGTCCCGAAAATACTCTGAGAGAGTGATACCTGGGACAGTGGGACAGTGTGTGACAGTGGGACAGGTGTGTGACAGGTGTGTGACAGTGGGACAGGTGTGTGACAGGTGTGTGACACCCGTGTCCCTGCCCCTCGTGTCTCTGTCCCTTGTGTCCCTGTCTCCCCCACTTCCCCCCCCATCCCCCGTGTCCCCCCCGTGTCCCCCTGTGACTCTGTCCCTCTCTGTCCCACTCATGTCCCCCCATTCCCCTTGTCCCCCATGTCCCCCATGTCCCTGTCCCCGTGTCCCCACCGGTGTAGATCGAGGCCTCTCGTGCGGCCACCGGCATGTTGGACGTGTTGGCCACGAGCGTCGTGCGCTTCATGATGGACTCGGAGCGGCCATCGACCTCCATGGTCAGCTGGGGACAGCAGTGTCATTGTCACCACGTGTCACCTCCCCGTGCCACCCCTGTGTCACCCTGGGACACCTCCATGGTCAGCAGTGTCATTGTCACCACGTGTCACCTCCCTGTGTCACCCCTGTGTCACCACGGGACACCTCCATGGTCAGCAGTGTCATTGTCACCACGTGTCACCTCCCCTTGTCACCCCTGTGTCCCCCCGGGACACCTCGATGGTCAGTAGTGTCATTGTCACCCCTGTGTCACCTCCCCTTGTCACCCCTGTGTCACCCCGCGACACCTCCATGGTCAGCTGGGGTCAGCAGTGTCATTGTCACCACGTGTCACCTCCCTGTGTCACCCCTGTGTCACCCTGGGACACCTCCATGGTCAGTTGGGGACAGCAGTGGCATTGTCACCACGAGTCACCTCCCCGTGTCATCCTGGGACACCTCCATGGTCAGCAGTGTCATTGTCACCACGTGTCACCTCCCCTTGTCACCCCTGTGTCACCCCGCGACACCTCCATGGTCAGCTGGGGTCAGCAGTGTCATTGTCACCACGTGTCACCTCCCTGTGTCACCCCTGTGTCACCCTGGGACACCTCCATGGTCAGTTGGGGACAGCAGTGGTATTGTCACCACGAGTCACCTCCCCGTGTCCCCTCGCTGTCCCGTGTCCCCCCGCTGCCCCGTGTGCCGCTGTCCCGTGTCCCCATCGCTGTCCCCGTGTCCCCCCGCTGTCCCGTGTCCCGCGTGCCGCTGTCCCCGTGTCCCCCCCGCTGTCCCGTGTCCCCATCAATGTCCCCGTGTCCCCCCGCTGTCCCGTGTCCCGCGTGCCGCTGTCCCGTGTCCCCCCGCTGTCCCTTGTGCCGCTGTCCCCATGTCCCCCCGCTGTCCCTGTGTCCCTCCCGCTGTCCCGTGTGCCGCTGTCCCGTGTCCCCCCGCTGTCCCGTGTCCCCTCGCTGTCCCGTGTCCCCCCGCTGTCCCGTGTGCCGCTGTCCCCGTGTCCCCCCGCTGTCCCCGTGTCCCCATCCATGTCCCCGTGTCCCCCCACTGTCCCCATGTCCCCTCGCTGTCCCGTGTCCCCCCGCTGTCCCGTGTCCCCCCGCTGTCCCCGTGTCCCCCCGCTGTCCCGTGTCCCCCCGCTGTCCCGTGTGCCGTGTGGCGCTGTCCGTGTCGCTGTCACCTCGGGGAAGTCCCGCAGCACCTCGGACATTTCGTTGCCGCGCTCCCCGCACCCCACGTAGACGATGACGTCGCTGTTGGAGTACTTGGACAGCGATTGCGAAATCACCGTCTTACCGCAGCCGAACGCGCCCGGGATGGCCGTGGTGCCACCCTGGACACACCTGGGGACACGGGGACACGGCACGGGGGTGGCCCGACCTCAGTGCCACCTGTGCATGTCCCCATCCCTGTTCCTAAATTCATCTTTCACTGTCCCCTTCCCTGTCCCTCCAAATCCATCTCTCCCTATTGCCATCCCTGTCCCTAAATCCATCCTTCCCTGTCCCTATCCCTGTTCCCATCCCTGTTCCCATCCCTGTCCCCATCCCTATTCCCAAATCCATCCCTCTCTGTCCCCATCCCTGTCCCCAAATTCATCTCTCCCTGTCCCTATCCCTGTCCTTGTCCCCATCCCTGTTCCCTGTCCCTGTCTCTGCTCCTGTCCCATCCCCAATCCCATCCCCAGTCCCATTCCCATCCCCAGTCCCATTCCCATTCCCAGTTCCATCCCAGTCCCACCCCAGTCCCATTCCCATTCCCATTCCCAGTCCCATCCCAGTCCCATTCCCATTCCCATTCCCATTCCCAGTCCCATCCCAGTCCATCCCAGTCCCATCCCAGTCCCATCCCATTCCCATTCCCAGTCCCATCCCATTCCCATCCCCATCCCCATCCCCATCCCCATTCCCATTCCCAGTCCCATCCCAGTCCCATCCCATTCCCATCCCAGTCCCATCCCAGTCCCACCCCATTC
This sequence comes from Catharus ustulatus, assembly GCF_009819885.2. Lineage (NCBI taxonomy): Eukaryota > Metazoa > Chordata > Aves > Passeriformes > Turdidae > Catharus > Catharus ustulatus. The sequence continues at coordinate 1,436,577 of NC_046250.1, read as the reverse complement.
CCAGTCCCATTCCCATTCCCATTCCCAGTCCCACCCCATCCCCATCCCAGTCCCACCCCAGTCCCATTCCCATTCCCATTCCCATTCCATTCCCATCCCATTCCCATTCCCAGTCCCATCCCAGTCCATCCCAGTCCCATCCCAGTCCCATCCCATTCCCATTCCCAGTCCCATCCCATTCCCATCCCATTCCCATTCCCAGTCCCATCCCATTCCCATCCCCATCCCCATCCCCATTCCCATTCCCATTCCCAGTCCCATCCCAGTCCCATCCCAGTCCCCTCCCAGTCCCATTCCCAGTCTCATCCCAGTCCCATCCCCATTCCCAGTCCATCCCAGTCCCATCCCAGTCCCATCCCAGTCCCAGTCCATCCCAGTCCCACCGCAGTCCCATCCCAGTCCCAGCCCTACGGGAACAGAGCATCCAGGACCCTCTGGCCGGTCAGCAGGGGGTGATTGGCCGGGAGCTTCTCGGCCACGGGCCGGACCTGCCGGACCGGCCACACCTGGATCATGGAGAGCGGCTCACGGACCCCCTGGAACTCCAGCTCCAGCACCACGTCCTGTGGGATCACTGGGATCAGGCTGGGATCAGCTGGGATCAGCTGGGATCAGTCTGGGATCATCCCACTATCAGCCAGGATCAGCTGGGATCAGTCTGGGATCAGCTCAGGGTCAGCTGGGATCAGCTGGGATCAGCCGGGATCAGCCCATGATCAGCTGGGATCAGGCTGGGATCAGCCTGGGATCAGCCTGGGATCAGCTGGGATCAGGCTGGGATCAGCCCATGATCAGCTGGGATCAGGCTGGGATCGGTCTGGGATCAGGCTGGGATCAGCTGGGATCAGCCCATGATCAGCTGGGATCAGCTGGGATCAGGCTGGGATCGGTCTGGGATCAGCTGGGATCAGGCTGGGATCAGCTGGGATCAGGCTGGGATCAGCTGGGATCAGTTTGGGATGAGGCTGGGATCAGCCCAGGATCAGCTGGGATCAGACTGGGCTCAGGTGGGATCAGCTGGGGTCAGCCTGGGATCAGCTGGGATCAGCCCAGGATCTGTCTGGGATCAGTCAGGGACTGGCCTGGGATCAGCTGGAATCATTCTGGTACTGGCCTGAGATCAGCTGGGATCAGCCGGGATCAGTCTGGGATCAGCCAGGATCAGGATCCCACTGATCCTGGTCCCACTGATCCCACTGATCCTGATCCCACTGATCCTGATCGCGCTGATCTTGATCCCACTGATCCCACTGATCCCAGTGCCGGTGATCCTGGTCTCCCGGTGCCAGTGCTCCTGGTGCCGGTGATCCCAATCCCACTGATCCTACTGATCCTGATCCCATTGATCCTGATCCCACTGATCCCAGTGCTGGTGATCCTGGTGCTCCCGGTGTTGGTGATCCCAATCCCACTGATCCCACTGATCCTGATCCCAGTGCCAGTGATCCCGGTCTCCCGGTGTCAGTGCTCCTGGTGCCGGTGATCCCAATCCCATTGATCCCGATCCCATTGATCCCGCTGATCCCGGTGCCCCCGGTGCCGATGATCTCAATCCCACTGATCCCATTGATCCCGATCCCATTGATCCCACTGCCCCCGGTTCCCCCGGTGCCGGTGCCGGTGCCGTGCCCCGCTCACCGCCGCTCCGTAGTGCCCGGGGGGCGCGATGTAGGTGACGGTGCCGCGGCTGCGGGGCGGGACCATCAGCCGGTGCTGCAGCAGCGAGTTCTCCGCCACCGTCCCGTAAATGTCCCCGCCTGTCACGTGGCTCCCGACCTGGGGACACGGCGGCGACACCGTCAGCCACCCCCGGGGGGTGGGACAGCGGCAGTCCCCGTGTCCCCGTGTCCCCGTGTCCCTACGTCCCTGCGACCTTCGTGTCCTCATGTCCTGCATCCCCATTTCCCTGTGTCCCCCACTGTCCCTGCGACTCCGTGTCCCCATATCCCGTGTCCTGGTGTCCCTGTGTCCCCTGTGTCCTCCGTGTCCCCGTGTCCCCATGTCCCTGCGACCTTCGTGTCCTCATGTCCCTCCATCCCCATTTCCCTGTGTCCCCCACGTGCGACCCTCGTGTGACCCCCCTGTGATCCCTGTGTCCCCATATCCTGTGTCCCAATGTCCCTGTGTGCCCGTGTCCCCATATCCCATCTCTTGATGTCCCTGTGTCCCCCGTGTCTCCGAGTTCCCGATGTCCCTGTGTCCCCTGTGTCCCCCGTGTACCCGTGTCCCCATATCCTGTGTCCCCAATGTCCCTGTGACCCCAGTGTCTTCGAGTTCCCGATGTCCCTGTGTCCCCAGCGCGTCCCCGTATCCTCTGTGCCAGCGTGTCCCCACTGCCTTTTTGGGGTGCCCTCCTTGTCAGGGGGGACAGGGAGGGGACAGGGGAGGACAGAATGAGGTGACAACGGAGCATGGTGTCCCTTGGCAGGGACAGGACAGGAGGGACAGAGAAAGGACAGAGGGACAGGATGGCGGGGACAGGGAAGGGAGACAGGACAATTGGATGGGACACGGAGGGGACAGGGAAGGGACAAGGGGACAGGGAAGGGAGACAGGACAATTGGGTGGGACACGGAGGGGACAGGGAAGGGACAAGGGGACAGGGAAGGGAGACAGGACAATTGGGTGGGGACAGAGGTCTGGGACGATACGGAGGGGACAGGGAAGGGACAAGGGGATAGGATGTGGGGACAAGAAGGGGATGGAGGGGACAGGGAGGGGACAGAGGGGATGACAAGACAGAAAAGGGGGGACAGGACAGGGAGGGGACAAAGGGACAGGACGGAGGGGACAGCAGGGAGCACGCACCCGGATGTTCTTGCTGGGGGAGAAGTCCCAGGCCAGGTGTCGCGGCAGCGCGGGGACATTGGTGCCCCGCGGGATGTAGATGCTGCGCGTGGCCTCGGCGATGTCGCGCAGCGGCCGCTGGATCCCGTCGAAGATGGAGCCCAGGATGCCCGGGCCCAGCTCCACCGAGAGCGGCTTCCCCGTGCGCACAACCGGGTCCCCAACCTGCACCCCCGCTGCGCCCCGCTCAGGAAACGTCACCGCGGGGACATGGGGACAGCGGGGACATGGGGACAGAGGGGACAGCGGGGGCACGGGGACAGCGGGGACAGTGGGGACAGCGGGGCTGGGGGGACAACGGGGACACGGGGACACGGGGACAGCGGGGACAGGGGACAGAGGGGACAGCGGGGACAGCGGGGACACGGGGACACGAGGACAGGAGGACAGCGGGGACAGAGGGACAGCGGGGACAGGGGGACACGGGGAGAGCGGGGCTGGGGAGACAGCGGGGACAACGGGGACACGGGGACAGCGGGGACAGGGGGACACGGGGACAGTGGGGCTGAGGGGACAGCGGGGCTGGGACAGCGGGGCTGGGGGGACACGGGGACACGGGGACAAGGGGACAGCGGGGCTGGGGGGACAGCGGGGACACTGGGGACAGGAAGGACGGGATGGGGACAGCGGGGCTGGGGGAGACGGGAAAGGGGCGACAGCGGGGACAGGGAGAGGATGAGGGGGACGAGGAGGGGACGGGACACAGGGGACAGGGCGGGATGGGGACACAGGGAGGGGACAGGGCAGGGACAGGACGGGCGACAGAGGGACAGGACAGGGGGGCTGATGGGGGGACAGGACAGGGGACAGGGAAGGGACAGGGAGGGGCGGGGACAGAGGGGACAGGACGGGGAGGACAAGGAGGGGTCAGGGAGGGGACAGAGGCTCAGGGGACAGAAGGAGGGGACAGCAGAGGGTGGCGGGGCGGTGGGAGGGACAGCGGGGTGGCGGGGAGGGGACACGGGGACACGGGGACAGGATACAGGTCTCCTCGTACACCTGGAGCGTGGCCATGTCCCCCTCGAGCCGGATGATTTCCCCCACGAGCTCCGCGTGTCCCACCCGCACCAGCTCGTACATGGCCGCGCCCGCCATGCGCGTGGCTGTCACCACTGCGGGGACACGCTGCTGGCACCCCGGGCCACCACCCCGCGCTGTCCCCAACCCAGCCCCGGGGTCACCACCCCGCCTGGGACACCCCTGTCCCCATCCCTGTCCCCTCTCTTGTCCCCATTTTAGTGTCACAAACGCCATCGAGGTCCCCATCCCCGGCTGTCCCTCTGTCCCCAGGCTGTCCCCAGGTGTCCCCACGATGTCCCCTCCTGTTCCAAACCCTGTCCCCTCTCCCGTCCCCACCCCGGGTGTCGCCTCCCCACTGGCCCCTCTCCTGTCCCCATTTTGTGTCACAAACGCCATCGGGGTCCCCACCCCCGGCTGTTCCCGTCCCCAGGCTGTCCCCAAGTGTTCCCAGGGATGCCCCCACGATGTCCCCTCTCCTGTCCCTATTTAGTGTCACAAACGCCATCGGGGTCCCCACTCCCGGCTGTCCCTCTGTCCCCATGGATGTCCCCAGGGATGTCCCCAAGGATGTCCCCACGATGTCCCCTTCTGTTCCCACCCTGTCCCCTCTCCCATCCCCTCCCCGGGTGTCCCCTCCCCACTGTCCCCTCTCCTGTCCCTATTTTGTGTCACAAACGCCATCGGGGTCCCCACCCCCGGCTGTCCCCGTCCCCAGGCTGTCCCCAGGTGTCCCCAGTGTCCCCAGGTGTCCCCAGTGTCCCCGTACCGGGCCCGGACACGCCATGCACAGCCCCCACCAGGCTCTCGCGCTCCTCGTGCCGTGTCCCCCGTGTCCCCTCCATGGTGTCCCCTCCCCGCCGCGGTGGCACCGCCGTTAAATGTCCCCGAGCGCCGGTGACAACCGGACAGGGCCACCGCGGGTGTGGCACCGTGTGCAGCCAGCGCCGTGTCCCCACCCCCGGGGACAGCGCGGGGACACTGCGGGGACAGGGGGGTGACTCCGGCTGGCTCCGGTGACAGGGCCACCGCGGGTGTGGCACTGTGTGCAGTCAACAGCTCCTCCGGGTGACACCGGGTGACACCGGCACGCGCCGAGCCGGGCCCGGCCCGGGTGTCCTTGTCACCTCCCATGTCCTTGTCACCTCGCTACCGCATCCTGGCCACCCCCCCCCCCCCCCCCGTCCTTTTCTTTGTCACCCTCCTGTCCTTTGTCACCTCCTTTTTGTCACCTCCTTTTCTTTGTCACCTCCCTGTCGTGTCCTTGTCACCCTCTTTTTTTTTGTCACCCTCTTTTCTTTTGTCATCCCCTTTTCTTTGTCACCCCCATGTCCTTGTCACCCCCCATGTCCTTGTCACCTCCCTGCCACATCCTGGCCACCCCCCTGTCCTTTTCTTTGTCACCCCCGTCTTTTGTCACTCCCTTTTGTCCCCCCCATGTCCTTGTCATCCCCTTTCTTTGTCACCTCCTGTCCTTGTCACTCCCTTTTGTCACCCCTTTTCTTTGTCACCCCCCATGTCCTTGTCACCTCGCTACCGCATCTTGGCCACCTCCCCCCCCCACCCCGTCCTTTTCTTTGTCACCTCCTGTCCTTTGTCACCTCCTTTTTGTCACCTCCTTTTCTTTGTCACCCCCATGTCCTTATCACCCTCTTTCTTTGTCACCCTCCTGCCCTTTGTCACCTCCCTGTCGTGTCCTTGTCACCCCCATGTCCTTGTCACCCTCTTTTCTTTTGTCACCCCCATGTCCTTGTCCCCATGTCCTTGTCCCCCTCTTGTCCTCGTCACCCCCTTCTCTTTGTCACCCCCATGTCCTTGTCACCCTTTTTTGTCACCCCCATGTCCTTGTCCCCATGTCCTTGTCACCTCCATGTCCTTGTCACCCCTTTTCTGCCACCTCTCAGTGTCCTCTGCCCCCCCCACCTCGTGGTGTCACCGACACTTTTTGGTGTCCCCTGTCCCCACTTTGGTGTCCCCTGTCCCCATTTTGGGGTCCCCCTCAGCCCCCCCCTCATTTGGGGCTCTCCCCCCATTCCCTTTCCCCATTTCCCATAAAAACCACACCAGGCTTTGTCCCAAAATTGTGTTTATTGCCCAAAACCCCCCAAAATGAACACAGGAAAAAAAAACCTGGGAATTTGGGGGGGGGGTCAGGACATCAGGACACCCCTGGGACCCCCAAAACGACCCCAAAATCCCTGAATTTGGGGAGGGGGCAGGACACCAGGACCTCAAAAACCCCAAAACAAAACTCTGGGGGGATGTCAGGACCCCAAACCTCCCCCATAAAAAAACCCCAAAATCCCTGTGGGAATTTGGTGTCGGTCAGAACACCACGACCCCAAAATCCCCTAAAAAGAACCCAAAACAACCCCAAACTCCCTGTGGGTATTTGGAGGGGGTCAGGACACCAGGACCCCAAAAACCCCAAAACAAAAATCTCTGGAAATTTTTGGGTAGGGGAGTCAGGAAAACCCAAAATCCCCGTGGGAAATCAGGGCGGGATCAGAACACCACGACCCCAAAACCCCCCAAAATGACCCTAAAACAAACCCCAAACAACCCCAAACTCCCTGTGGGTATTTGGGGAGGGGTCAGGACACCAGGACCCCCCCCGGGCCCCCCTTGCTCCCCTCAGATCCCTCCCGGGGGGCTCGGGGCTCCTCCTCCCCCAGCAGCCGGATGTTGTGGCGCTCGCGGAACTCGGAGAGCTCGCGGCCCTTGGCCTGCAGCTGCTGGGCCAGCGCCTCCAGCAGCTTGGAAATCTGGGAAATAAAAATAAAAATTATATCAGATGGGAAATGAGAGAGGTTCCAGGAGCTTGGAGATCTGGGGGGAAAGGGAAAATAAAAATGGGAAATGGGAAATGATAAAAATGGGAAATGAGAGCCTCCAGCAGCTTGGAGATCTGGGGGGGAAAAAATAAAAATGGGAAATGAGAAATGATAAAAATGGGAAATTGGGAAAAAATTAATGGGAAAATTGGGAAATGAGAGCCTCCAGCAGCTTGGAGATCTGGGGAAATAAAAATTATATCAAATGGGAAATTGGGGAAAATCAGGAATTATATAAAGATGGGAAATGAGAAATGAGAGACTCCAGGAGCTTGGAGATCTGGGGGGAATGAAATCAGGAATTATACAAATGGCAAATGAGAGCCTTGAGCAGCTTGGAGATCTGGGGGAAAAGGGAAAATAAAAATGGGAAATCAGAAATGATAAAAATGGGAAATTGGGAAAAAACAGAAATGGGAAATGAGAGCCTCGAGCAGCTTGGAGATCTGGGGAGAAATAAAAATGGGAAATGAGAAATGATAAAAATGGGAAATGAGAGCCTCGAGCAGCTTTGAGATCTGGGTTTTTTCTGGGGTCTCAGTGGGTCTGGGGCCATCCCAGGGAGGTTTGGGGCCATCCCAGTGGGGTTTTTATGAGGTCCCAGTGGGGTTTTTATGGGGTCCCAGTGGTTTTGGGACCAGCCCAGGGGTTTTTATGGGGTCCAGGGCCATCCCAGGGGGTTTGGGATGCTCCATTGGGTTTTTTTATGGGATCCTGTGGGGTCTGGGGCCATCCCAGGTGGGTTTTTATGGGGTCCCAGGGGTTTTATGGGGTTTTTATGAGGTTTTAGGGGGTCCCAGGGGTTTTTATCGGGTTTTTATGGGGTCCCAGGGGTTTTTATGGGTTTTTTATGGGGTCTCAGTGGTTTTGGGGTCCCACACCTGCTCCCTGTTGCTCTCCAGGGCTGGCAGCACCTCCTTGACCGTCCTCTCCACCAGCACCCCCCCGACCATGCGGAAACATTTCCGGGTGGGATCCACCTCACGCAGGGTCTCGATCACCAGGCTGGGCCAGGGGTCAGCAGTTAATCCTAAATCCTTATCCTAAATGTATCTCTAATCCTTATCCTAAATCCTTATCCTAAATGTATCCTAAATCCTCATCCTAAATGTATCCCTAATCCCCATCCTAAATCCTCATCCTAAATGTATCTCTAATCCTTATCCTAAATCTACCCCTAATCCTTATTCTAAATGTATCCCTAATCCCCATCCTAAACCCTTATCCTGAATGTATCCCTTATCCCCATCCCAAATCCACCCCAAATCCTTATCCTAAATCTACCCCTAAACCTTATCCTAAATCCCCAACCCCAAATCCTTATCCTAAATCTACCCCAAATCCTTATCCTAAATCCTTGTCCTAAATCTGCTCCTAATCCCCATCCTAAATCCATCCCAAATCCTCATTCTAAATCTACCCCAAATCCTTATCCTAAATCCTTGTCCTAAATGTATCCCTAATCCCCATCCCAAATCTAACCCAAATCCTTATTCTAAACCTACCCCTAATTCCCATCCTAAATTCTTATCCTAAATCTATCCCAAATCCTCACCCCAAATCCTTATCCTAAATGTATACCTAATCCCCATCCCAAATCCACCCCAAATTCCCATCCTAAATCCCCACCCCAAATCCCCCATCCCAAATCCCCATCCTAAATCCATCCCAAATCCCAAATCCACCCCGAATTCACCCCAAACCCCTACCCAAATATGCCCCAAACCCATCCCAAATCCCCCAATCCCAACCTCCCAATCCCAACCCCAAATCCCCCCAAATGTTGACTCCAAATCCCCCCCAATCCTGAACCCAAATCCCTCCCAATCCTGACCCCAAATCTCTAAATCCTGACTCCCCAATCCCAACCCCAAATCCCCCAACCCCAAATGCCCCAATCCCAACCCCAAATCCCCCGATCCCGACCCCAAATCCCCCCAAATCCCTCCCAATCCTGACCCCAAATCCCCTCAAATGCCCCAATTCCAACCCCAAATCCCCCAATCCCGACCCAAAATCCCCCAATTCTGACCCCAAATCCCCCCAAATCCCCCAATTCCAACCCCAAATCCCCCAATCCCGACCCCAAATCCCCCAATCCCACCCCGTCCCCACCTGTGTTCGTTGAGCTCCAGCTCCAGCTCGGCCGCTTTGGAGGCCAAACCCCGCTGGTCCTGCCGGAGCCGGTTAAAGCGGGACACCACCTGAAACAGGGCAAACTGGGCAAACTGGGAGGGACTGGGAGGGACTGGGAATGGACTGGGAATGGACTGGGAATGGATTGGAAATGGACTGGAAAGGGACTGGAAATGGACTGGAAACGGACTGGGAATGGACTGGAAACAGACTGGGAATGGACTGGGAATGGACTGGAAACAGACTGGGAATGGACTGGGAATGGACTGGAAACGGACTGGGAATGGACTGGGAATGGGACTGGGATAAACCGGGATGGACTGGGATGGAGTGGAAATGGACTGGGATAGACTAGGCAAACTGGGATTGGACTGGGCAAACTGGGGCGGACTGGGAATGGACTGGGTGGACTGGGAATGGATTGGGTGGACTGGGATGGATTGGGACAAACTGGGAATGGACTGGGATTAACCGGGAGTGGACTGGGCAAACTGGGACAGACTGGGATGGACTGGGATTGGACTGGGACAAACGAGGATGGGACCGGGATAAAGCAGAACTGGGACTGGGGGGGATCCCACTGGGGAACAGAATCCCCCCAACCCCACAGCAGCACCAGAGACCCTCTCCCGTTATCAGGGACCCCTCCCCATTATCAGGGACCCCCTCAAGGTCCAGGGACCCCCCTCTCTCCCCCTTCCCCTCAGGCCCAGCGCCCCCATCCTCCATTTTCCCTCCCCGTTACCAGGGACTCCTCTCCCGTTACCACAGACCCCTCCTCGCTATCAGAGACCCCTCACCATTATCAGAGACCCCTCCCCATTATCAGGGACCCCTCCCCTCATTCCCCAGCCCCCCAGTCCCACAGACCCCCCTCAGTCCCACAGACCCCTTCACTCCCCACCTTCCCCTCACACCCAGGCCCAGCCCCCTCCTCTTCCCCCCCCCTCACTCCCCCGCCTCCCCCCATCTACCCCAAGCCCCCTCCCCGTTCGCAGACCCCTCCCCAGTTCCCGGTTCCGCCCTGACCTGCTCGGCGCTCAGCACCTTCCCAGCCGGGGCCCCCCCTCGCCCCTTCACGGGCTCCGCCATCTTTCCCCGCGAGGCGCCGCCTCTTCCGCTCCGGCCTCGGCTCGGGTGACGTCACTTCCTGCCGCCATCTTGGGTGAGGGCTGAGGCGGCCCCGGCGCCATCTTGAGTGAGGGCAGCGCCTGAGGGGGGGACTTTGCCCGAGCTGCCACCGGCGGGGAATGTACGGGAACGGGGCGAAAAACGGGGAAAAAAGGGAAAAACTGTGGGGAAGGAGGGGGTCCGGGGGTGGGGGGAGGGTGGAGATGCGGGGAATTTGGGATTTGGGGGGCTGGGGGTGACAGGGGGGCAGTTTGGTGAGGGGAGGGCGCTTTGGAGTCCGAATGGGGACAAATTTGGAATGTTTGGGGCAGTTCGGACAATTTGAGGGGTGTTTGGGGCAGTTTTTGGGGTGTTCAGGGCAGTTCGCAGCTATTTGGGTGAGTTTGGGGTGTTTGGGGTAGTTCAGAGGTTTGGGTGAGTTTGAAGAGTGTGGATAGTTGGGAGCGGTTCGGGATCCAAACTGGGGCAGGTTTGGGGTTTTTGTTGGGGTCATTTGGGGTGTTTGGGTGTCTGGGATCAGTTTTTGGGGGACTGGGTTGCTTTGGGGTCCAAACTGGGGGTGATTTGGGTTTTTGGGGGGCAGTTTGGGAAGTCTGGGATCAGTTTTTGGGGGACTGGGGTACTTTGGGATCCAAATTGGGGCAATTTAGGGGGTCTGGGAGCAATTTTGGGGGGGCTGAGATGCTTTGGGGTCCCAACTGGGGTTTTTGGGGGTGTCTGGGATCAATTTTGGGGGGCTGGGCTGCTTTGGGGTCCAAATTGTGGCAGTTTTGGGGGTGATTTGGGTTTTTGGGGGGCAATTTGGGGTGTCTGGGATCAGTTTTGGGGGGTCTGGGCTGCTTTGGGGTCCAAACTGGGGCAGTTTTGGGGGTGATTGAGGTTTTTGGGGGGCAGTTTTGGGGGTCTGGGATCAATTTTTGTGGGGCTGGGGTAATTTGGGGTCCAAATTGGGGCAATTTAGGGGGTCTGGGATCAGTTTTTGGGGGGCTGGGGTACATTTGGGTCACCCCTGGGGCGGTTTTAGGGGGTCCTTGGGGCGGTTTTTGGGGTCCTTGGGGCAGTTTTTGGGGTTCCTTGGGGCGGTTTTTGGGGTTCAGGGCTCTCTGTGTGACCCCTCCCCAATTCGGGGTGTCCCCCCCAGGCTGAGGGTGCCCCCCCGGGCCCTGCTGTGCTGCCCCCCGAGAGCCTGGAGAGCCCCCCTGAGCTCCTGCAGGTACCGGGGGCACCCCAAAAACCCCTGGGGACCCAAAAAACTCCCCTGGGGACCCCAAAACCACCCTGGGGGGGGCTGGAAGTGACCCCACGGTGTCCCTGTCCCCAAAGGGGTGTCCCACTCCCTTTGAGGTGACCCCCAGCCCTGTGGGGTGTCCCTCTGGGGTCCCTCAGTGTCCCCAGGTGTGGCAGTGTCCCCTGATGTCCCTCACAGTGTCCCTGAGGGTGGCAGTGTCCCCTGATGTCCCTCACAGTGTCCCTGAGGGTGTGGTGTCCCTCTGATGTCCCTCACGCTGTCCCTCCTGCAGCCCCAGGGCCATGGCAGTGTCCCTTTGTCCCCCTGATGTCCCTTACCCTGTCCCCCACAGCCCCAGGCCCATGTTGATGTCCCCACCCCTGCTGTGTCCCCAGGGGGGTGATGGCAGTGTCCCCCTGATGTCCCCCACAGTGTCCCTGAGGGTGTGGTGTCCCTCTGGGGTCCCTCACAGTGTCCCCCTGATGTCCCTCCCCCTGTCCCCCACAGTCCCAGGCCCATGTCGGTGTCCCCGGATGTGGCAGTGTCCCCTGATGTCTCTCACCCTGTCCCCCTGTCCCCCAGGCCCATGTCGGTGTCCCCAGGTGTGGCAGTGTCCCCAGGGGGGGCGGTGGCAGTGTCCCCCTGATGTCCCTCACAGTGTCCCTGAGGGTGTGGTGTCCCCCTGGTATCCCTCACCCTGTCCCCCAGGCCCATGTTGGTGTCCCCAGCCGGGGCAGTGTCCCCAGGGGGGGTGATGGCAGTGTCCCCTGATGTCCCCCCGCTGTCCCGCAGGCCCATGTCGGTGTCCCCAGACGCGGCAGTGTCCCCCTGACATCCCTCACCTTGTGTCCCACAGGCCCATGTCGGTGTCCCCTGATGTCCCTCACCCTGTCCCCTAGGCCCATGTTGGTGTCCCCAGATGTGGCAGTGTCCCTCTCATGCCCCTCACCCTGTGTCCCCCAGGCCCATGTCGATGTCCCCGGATGTGGCAGTGTCCCCGGACGTGGCAGTGTCCCCAGGGCGGGTGGTGGCAGTGTCCCCCTGATGTCCCTCCCCCTGTCTCCTGCAGCCCCAGGCCTATGTTGGTGTCCCCACCCCCAGCAGTGTCCCCAGATGTGGCTGTGTCCCCCTGACATCCCTCCCCCTGTCCTGCAGGCCCATGTCCGTGTCCCCAGGTGGGGCAATGTCCCCAGGGGGGTGGTGGCAGTGTCCCCCTGATGTCCCTCCCCCTGTCCCCTTGTCCCCCAGGCCCATGTCGGTGTCCCCAGACGTGGCAGTGTCCCCAGACGTGGCAGTGTCCCCAGATGTGGCAGTGTCCCCTGACATCCCTCCCCCTGTACCGCAGGCCCATGTCGGTGTCCCCAGATGTGGCAGTGTCCCCCTGATGTCCCTCCCCCTGTCCCCCAGGCCCATGTCGGTGTCCCCAGACGCGGCAGTGTCCCCAGACGCGGCAGTGTCCCCAGGGGGGCTGGTGGCCGCGGTGCAGGTGACCAGCACAGGGGACAAGGAGCACAACTGGCAGCAGTGCTCGGCGCTGGTTCGGCGCGCGGCGGCGCAGGGAGCCCGGGCCGTGTTCCTGCCCGAGGGCTTCGACTTCATCGGGGACAGTCCCCAACAGAGCCTGGCGCTGGCAGAGCCACTGCACGGGGACATCGTGGGGCGCTACCGCCGGCTGGCCAAGTGAGGGGACACTGGGGACAATGGGGGGACACTGGGGACATCGGGGACATCGTGGGGCGCTACCGGCGACTGGCTGAGTGAGGGGACACTGGGGACAACAGGGGGACACTGACAATGGGGACATCGGGGACATCGTGGGGCGCTACCGGCGGCTGGCTAAGTGAAGGGGGATTGGGGACACTGGGGACACCAGGGGGATTGGGGACAACGGGGACATCGTGGGGATTGGGGACAACGGGGACATCGTGGGGTGCTGCCGAGGGCTGGCAAAGTGAGGGGACACTGGGGACATTGGGGACACTGACAACAGGGACATTGTGGGACGCTACTGGCGGCTGGCAAAGTGAGGGGACATCAGGGGGACACTGAGGGGCACTGGGGACATCATGGGGCGCTACCAACGGCTGGCAAAGTGAGGGGACACTGGGGACACTGGGGACACTGGGGGGACTGGGGACAACAGGGACATCGTGGGGCGCTGCCGACTGCTGGCTAAGTGAGGGGACACTGGGGACACCAGGGGGACACTGGGGACATCGTGGGGCGCTACCGACAGCTGGCAAAGTACAGGGACATCAGGGGGATTGGGGACAACGGGGACACTGAGGGGCACTGGGGACATCGGGGGCATCATGGGGCGCTACTGATGGCTGGCAAATTGAGGGGACAGCGGGGACAATGGGGACATCAGGGGGATTGGGGACAACAGGGACATCATGGGGCGCTACCAACGGCTGGCAAAGTACGGGGGGGTCTGGGGACAACGGGGACAACGTGGGGATTGGGGACACCGGGGTCATCGGGGGGCGCTACCGATGACTGGCAAAGTGAGGGGGGGGTCTGGGGACACCGGGGGGATTGGGGACACTGGGGACACTGACAACAGGGACATCGGGGGGCGCTACCGATGGCTGGCTAAGTGAGGGGACACTGAGAGGCATTGGGGACAACAGGGACAATGGGGACATCATGGGGCACTACCGCCGGCTGGCAAAGTACGGGGACACCGGGAGGACACTGGGGGGTGCCAGGGGACACTGGGAGGATCTGGGGACACTTGGGGGTGCCAGGAGGACACTGGGAGTTCTGGGGGGGACCTGGGGACATTGGGAGGTGCCAGGGGACACTGGGAGGATCTGGGGACACTTGGGGATGCCAGAGGACACTAGGGGCACTGGGAGGATCTGGGGACAACGGGGGGACACTGGGGACACAGGCGGTGCCAGGGGACACTGGGGGGATCAAGGGACACTGGGGGGTGCCATGGGGGAGCTGGGGAGATCTGGGGACACCAGGGCGTGACAGGGGGCACTGGGGACACTGTGTCTGGCAGGGGACACTGGGAGTGCCAGGGGGGAAATGGGGACACTGGGGACATCAGAGGGATCTGGGGACACCAGGGGTGCCAGGGGACACTGGGAGTTCTGGGGGGACCTGGGGACACCAGGGATGCCAGGGGACACTGGGGGGTGACAGGGTGCACTGAGGGGCACTGGGGACACTGTGTCTGCCAGTGGGGACCTGGGGACATCAACGGTGCCAGGGGACACCTTGGGACACTGGGGATGCCAGGGGACACTGGGGTGACGTGGGGACATTACGGGGTGCCAGGGGACACCTGGGGATGCCAGAGGACACCTGGAGGCACCGGGGGGATCTGGTGACACTTGGGGACACTGGGGACACCTGGGGACACTGTGTGTGGCAGGGGACACTGGGGGGGTGCCAGGGGACACCTGAGGAGCCCTGGAGCTGTTCAAAGCTGTGTCCTTGTTCCCAACCCATTCCTGTCCTTGTCCCCAGCCCTGTCCTTGTCACTGTGTCCTCAGGGAATGTCACAGTGTGTCACCCTGTGTCACTGTGTTCTCAGGGAATGTCACAGTGTGTCACCTTGTGTCCTGTGTGTCCTGTATGTCCCCAGGGAATGTCACTGTGTGTCCTATGTGTCCCCAGGGCCTGTCCCAGAGTGTCACCCTGTGTCACTGTGTCCCCAGGGAATGTCACTGTGTGTCACTCTGTGTCCTGTGTGTCCCCAGGGAATGTCACTGTGTATCACCTTGTGTCACTGTGTGTCCCCAGGGAATGTCACTGTGTGTCCCCAGAGCCTGTCCCAGAGTGTCACCCTGTGTGTCCCCAGGGAGTGTGACGTGTGGCTGTCCCTCGGGGGTTTCCACGAGCGAGGCGACGACTGGGAGAGCACGGGGCGGATCTACAACTGTCACCTGCTGCTGGACAACTCGGGTGGGACACCTCTGTCACCTCTGTGTGTCACCTGTGTCACCTCTGTGTCACCCTGTGACACACCTGTCCTCCAGGTCCCCAGTCCCTGTGTCCCCAACGTTCCCAACCCTCCAGATGTCCCTGTGTCCCCACATGTCCCCAAGAATCCCCAGCCCCCAGATGTCCCCACCATTCCTGAGTGTCCCTGGCTGTCCCCAACCTGTGGCTGTCCCCTGAGTGTCCCTGGCTGTCCCCAGCTGTCCCCAACCCACGGTGTCCCCAGGTGTGCTGGTGGCTGTGTACCACGAGCATTCCCAACCCAGGATGTCCCCAGCTGTCCCCAGTGTCCCCAGCTGTCCCCAATCCCTGGTATCTCCAGCTGTCCCCAATCCCTGGCTGTCCCCAGCTGTCCCTGGCTGTCCCCAGCTGTCCCAACCCCCCCTGAGTGTCCCCACCCTCCCTGACTGTCCCCAACCCCTGACTGTCCCCATGATCTGTGGTGACCGCGTACCAGAAACATTCCCAACCCCTGGTGTCCCTGGCTGTCCCTGTTTGTCCCTGACTGTCCCCAATCCTCTCTGAGTGTCCCCAACCCCCCCTGAGTGTCCCCAACCCTCTCTGAGTGTCCCCAACTCCCTGACTGTCCCCAATCCCCCTGAGTGTCCCCAACCCCCTGAGTGTCCCCAACCCCCTGAGTGTCCCCAACCCTCTGAGTGTCCCCAAACCCAGTGTCCCCACATTTGGTGGTGGCTGCGTACCAGAAACATTCCCAACCCTCAGTGTCCCTGGCTGTCCCCAGCTGTCCCCAACCCACCCCCTGAGTGTCCCCCACCCTCCCTGACTGTCCCCAACCCCGCTGTCCCCAGGATCTGTGGTGGCCGCGTACCAGAAACATTCCCTACCCCCGGTGTCCCTGGCTGTCCCTGTTTGTCCCTGGCTGTCCCCAGCTGTCCCTGGTGTCCCTGGCTGTCCCCAGCTGTCCCCAACCCCTCTGAATGTCCCCACCCCCTGAGTGTCCCCCCCTCCGGCTGTCCCCAGGCTCGGTGGTGGCCGCGTACCGGAAGCTGCACCTGTTTGACGCGGAGCTGCCGGGGGGGATCCGCCTGAGCGAGAGCTCCTTCACCAACCCGGGCCGGGAGCTGCTGCCGCCCATCCCCACCCCCGTGGGCAAGGTGGGGTGGCCCTGGTGTCCCCAAGTGTCCCCTGGTGTCCCCAAGTGTCCCCTGCCCTCGGTGTTCCCAGAAGGAGCTGGGATTGGCTGTGTGTCAGAGTCTGTGGTACCCAGAGCTGGCCCTGCCCCAACCCCTGACCCCACAATGCCCAGGGGTGTCCCCAGATGTCCCCTGATGTCCCCAGGTGTCCCCTGGTGTCCCCAAGTGTCCCCTGCCCTCACTGACCCATGGTGTTCCCAGAAGGAGCTGGGACTGACCCTGTGTCACAGTCTGTGGTACCCAGAGCTGGCCCTGCCCTGACCCCTGACCCCACAATGTCCAGGGGTGTCCCCAAGTGTCCCCAGATGTCCCCAGGTGTCCCCAAATGTCCCCTGCCCTCACTGACCCTTGGTGTTCCCAGAAGGAGCTGGGACTGACCGTGTGTCACAGCCTGAGGTACCCAGAGCTGGCCCTGCCCTGACCCCTGACCCCACAATGTCCAGGTGTCCCCAAGTGTCCCCGGATGTCCCCTGTCCTCGGTGTTCCCAGAAGGAGCTGGGACTGGCCCTGTGTCACAGCCTGTGGTACCCAAAGCTGACCCTGCCCTCACCCCAATCCCTGACCCCACAGTGCCCAGGGCTGTCCCCAGATGTCCCCAAGTGTCCCCAGGCTGTCCCCAGGCTGTCCCAGCAGTGTCCCCAGGCTGTCCCCATGTCCCTAAGCCCTGATGTCCCCAGGTGGGGCTGGCTGTGTGCTATGATCTGCGTTTCCCTGAGCTGGCCCTGCCCTGTCCCCGTGCCCAGGCTGTCCCAGGGCTGTCCCCAGGCTGTCCCAGCAGTGTCCCCATGTCCCTAACCCCTGATGTCCCCAGGTGGGGCTGGCTGTGTGCTATGATCTGCGTTTCCCTGAGCTGGCCCTGCCCTGTCCCCATGCCCAGGCTGTCCCCAGGCTGTCCCAGCAGTGTCCCCATGCTGTCCCCATGTCCCTAACCCCTGATGTCCCCAGGTGGGGCTGGCTGTGTGCTATGATCTGCGTTTCCCTGAGCTGGCCCAGGCCCTGCGTGGGGCCGGTGCTCAGCTCCTGACCTTCCCCTCGGCCTTCACTGTCCCCACTGGAGCTGCACACTGGGAGGTGAGGGGACACTGGGACTGGGGACAGCTGGGGGGGTGGGGACACCGGGACTGGGGACAGCTGGGAGGGGACACCGGGACTGGGGACAGCTGGGAGGGGAGGGGACACTGGGATTGGGGACAGCTGGGAGGGGTGGGACAGCCCAGGAGAGGGGCTGGGGACATCCACAGGGGGGTTGGGGACACCCATGGGGGGCTGAGAACACCTTGGAAGGGGTTGGGGACACCTTGGGAGAGCTTGGGGACACCCACAGGGGGTTTGGGGACACCTTGAGAGGGTTTGGGGACACTCTGGGAGGGTTTGGGGACATCCACTGGGGGGTTGGGGACACCTTGGGAGGGTTTGGGGACATCCACTGGAGCTTGGGGACACTCTGGGAGGGGTTGGGGACATCCACTGGGGGGTTGGGGACAGTCACTGGACTTCCCACAGGGGGTTGGGGACACCTTGGGAGAGCTTTGGGACATCCACGGAGGGTTGGGGACACTCCCAGGCACTTGGGGACAACCCCAAGTGTTAGGGGACATTCACAGAGGGAGTTGGGGACACCTTGGGAGGGTTTGGGGACACTCTCAGGCTCTTGGGGACAACCCCAAGGGTTTGGGACATTGACAGAGGGAGTTGGGGACACTCCCAGGTGGTTGGGGACATTCATGGGGGGATGGGGGCACAGGGCTGGGGACACACCTGAGGGGTTGGGGACACTTCCATGGGTTTGGGGACACTGGCAGAGTGTTGGGAACATCCCAGGTGTCCCTGATGTCCCCTCAGGGATTTGTCCATCCAGGCCCAGACACTGAGTGTCCCCCATGTCCCCTGGGTGTCCCCTGTGTCCCCAATGTCTCTTCGGTGACACCTCTGTTCCTTCCCAGTGTCACCGCTGTCCCCAGAGGCACTGCTGTGTCCCTGTGCCCCCCCTGTCCCCAATGTCCCCCGGGTGTCATCACTGTCGCCATGTTCCCCAAGTGATCCCGGTGTCCCCTGGGTGGCCCTGTTGTCCCCTGAGGTGCTGCTGTGTCCCTGTGTCCCCATGTCCCCCATTGTCCCCTGGGTGACCCCACTGCCTCCAATGTCCCCCGGGTGTCATCACTGTCCCCATGTTTCCTGGGTGACCCCGCTGTCCCCGCAGGTGCTCCTGTGTCCCCATGTCCCCCACGTCCCCAGGGTGTCCCTGCTGTCCCCTGGGTGTCACTGCTGTCCCTGCAGGTCCTGCTGTGTCCCGGTGTCCCTGCTGTCCCTTGGGTGTCACTGCTGTCCCCAGGGTGTCCCCTCTGTCCCCATGTGACCCCGCTGTCCCCATGTCCCCATGTCCCCAATGTGACCCCGCTGTCCCCATGTGACCCCGCTGTCCCCATGTCCCCAGGTGCTGCTCCGCGCCCGCGCCATCGAGTGCCAGTGTTACGTGGTGGCCGCGGCTCAGTCGGGCCGGCACAGCGCGAGCCGCGCGTCCTTCGGGCACTCGCTGGTGGCCGATCCCTGGGGCACGGTGCTGGCGCAGTGCCAGGAGGGGCCGGGGCTGTGCCTGGCACGGGTGGACCTGGGGTACCTGGAACGGGTCCGCCGGGAGCTGCCCGTGCACGGCCACCGCCGCGGGGACATCTACGGGGGGACAGCGGCCACCAGGGGGGACAGCTACGGGGGGACAGCGGCCACCTGAGTGGGGACAGCTACGGGGGGACAGCGGCCATCTGAGTGCCACCGCCGCAGGGACATCTACGGGGGGACGGCGGCCATCTGAGTGTCACCAGGGGGGACAGCTACGGGGGGACAGCGGCCATCTGAGTGCCACCGCCGCGGGGACATCTACGGGGGGACAGCGGCCACCTGAGTGGGGACAGCTACGGGGGGACAGCGGCCATCTGAGTGCCACCAGGGGGGGACAGCTACGGGGGGACAGCGGCCACCTGAGTGCCACCGCCGCGGGGACAGCTACGGGGGGACAGCGGCCATCTGAGTGCCACCAGGGGGGACAGGTGGCACCGGGCTGGGCACGGCCTGCCCCAAAATCCGCCCCAAATCGGTCCCAAATGTGCCCCCAGCTGGCACCAGGTTGGTGTTTGTGTCCCCAAAATGAGCTGGCACACGGTGTCCCCTCCCCTCTTTCTCTTTTGGGGTCCCAAATCTGCCCTTTTGTCCCCAAAATGAACTGGCACAAGGTGTTGTCTCCCTTTCTGTTTTGGGGTCTCAAATCTGCCTTTTTGTTCCCAAATTGACACAGCACAACGTGTCCCCCCTGTGTCTTTTGGGGTCCCAAATCGGTCCCAAATCTGCCCTTTTTGTCCCCAAAACGAACTGGCACAAGGTGTTGTCCCCACCTTTTCTGTTTTGGGGTGTCAAA
Organism: Catharus ustulatus; assembly: GCF_009819885.2. Classification (NCBI taxonomy): domain Eukaryota; kingdom Metazoa; phylum Chordata; class Aves; order Passeriformes; family Turdidae; genus Catharus; species Catharus ustulatus. Next base: position 1,416,864 of record NC_046250.1, on the reverse strand, counting down.
TCTGCCTTTTTTGTCCCCAAAATTCAATGGCACAACGTGTTCCCCCCCCTCTCTTTTTGGGGTCTCAATTTCAGCCCCAAATCTGCTTTGAATCTGCCCAAAATCAGCCCAAATTCACCCCAAATTCACCCCAAAATTTGCACTGAATCAACCCCAAATCACCCCAAAATCAGCTCCAAATTAATCCCAAAATCTGCTCCAAATCACCCCAAAATCAGCTCCAATTTACCCTAAAATCTGCCCCAATTCAGCACCAATTCACCCTAAAATCTGCCCCAATTCAGCCCAAATTAATCCCAAAATCTGCCCCAATTGACCCCAAATCAGCCTAAAATTACCCCAAAATCAGCCCCAAATTTGCCCCAAAATCAGCCCCAAATCTGCTCAAATTCACCCCAAAATCTGCCCCAAATTTGCACAGAATCAGCACTTTTGTCCCCCAAATGTCCCCCCGCTTTTTTTGGGGTTCCTCCTTTTTTTGGGGGTTCTGGGGGGGAGGAATTTCCTTCTATTGAAATTTTTAAAAATACAAAAATCCCAGGAAATGACCCCAAAGTGTGGAGGAATTTTGGGATGGGAGGAAAAAAGGGGAAAAAAATCCAGCCCTGTTGGGTTTGGGGGAAATGAGAATTTTTGGGGGGAAAATTGGGGATTTTTGGGAGGAAAATGAGAATTTTTTTAGGGGAAAATCGGGGATTTTGGGGAGGAAAATGGGAATTTTTGGGAGGAAAATGGGAATTTTTGGGGGGAAAATCAGGAATTTTTTGGGAAAAAAATGGGAATTTTGGGGGAAATTGAATTTGTTATTTTTTTGTTTTTAATGGATATAAAAGGGGGGAAATGATGGAAAACACAAATGAGGAATTCTGGAATATTCCATTATTCCACTCCTCAAATCCCCAATTCTGACTGTGACACACCAATGGGATTTTGCATTTTTTTTCTGTTTTTAATGGGTACAAAAGAAAAGAAAACTGGGAAAAACCATGGAAACCACAGGGAAAAGAGAAATTAAGAGGGGGAAATGAGGAATTCTGGAATATTCCATTTTCCCAAAGCTTCCCACTCCTCAAATCCCCAATTCTGATTGATCCACCAATGGGATTTTGCTTTTTTTCTCATTTTTAATGGGTACAAAAGAAAGGAAAATTGGGAGAAAACATGGAAAACACAAGGAAAAGAGAAATTAAGAGGGGAAAAATGAGGAATTCTGGAATATTCCATTTTCCCAAAGCTTCCCACTCATCAAATCCCCAATTTTGACTGTGACACACCAATGGGATTTTTGCTTTTTTTTTTTTCATTTTTAATGGGTACAAAAGAAAGGAAAAAAGGGAAAAATTATGGAAAGGGCAAGGAAAAAAAATTGATAGAGAAAAATGAAGAATTCTGGAAAATTCTGTTACTCCACTCCTCAAATCCCCAATTCCAACTGTGACACACCAATGGGATTTTTGCTTTTTTTTTTTGTTTTTAATGGATATAAAAGAAAGAAAATTGGAAGAAAACATGGAAAACACAAGGAGAAGAGAAATTAAGAGGGGGAAAAATGAGGAATTCTGGAATATTCCATTATCCCAGTGATTTCCAAACCTCCAATCCCCAATTCTGACTGTGATACACCAATGGGATTTTGCATTTTTTTTCATTTTTAATGGGTACAAAAGAAAAGAAAAATTATGGAAAGGGCAAGGAAGAAAAATTGAGAGAGAAAAATGAAGAATTCTGGAAAATTCCATTATTCCACTCCTCAAATCCCCAATTCCAACTGATCCACCAATGGGATTTTGCTTTTTTTTTCCATTTTTAATGGGTACAAAAGAAAAAAAAACTGGGAAAACCATGGAAACCACAGGGAAAAGAGAAATTAAGAAGGAAAAATGAGGAATTCTGGAATATTCCATTTTCCCAAAGCTTCCCACTCCTCAAATCCCCAATTCTGATTGATCCACCAATGGGATTTTGCATTTTTTTTCATTTTTAATGGGTACAAAAGAAAGGAAAACAGGGAGAAAACATGGAAAACACAGGGAAAAGAGAAATTAAGAGGGGAAAAATGAGGAATTCTGGAATATTCCATTTTCCCAAAGCTTCCCACTCCTCAAATCCCCAATTCCAACTGATCCACCAATGGGATTTTTGCCTTTTTTTCCATTTTTAATGGGTACAAAAGAAAGGAAAATTGGGAGAAAACATGAAAACACAAGGAAGAATTGACAGAGAAAAATGAGGAATTCTGGAAAATTCCATTAATCCACTCCTCCAATCCCCAATTCCAACTGATCCACCCATGGGATTTTGCATTTTTTTTCATTTTTAATGGGTACAAAAGAAAAGAAAATAGGGAGAAAACATGGAAAACAAGGAAGAATTGACAGAGAAAAATGAGGAATTCTGGAACATTCCACATCCCCAATCCCAGCTGTGCTGCACCAACGGGATTTTCACCTTTTTTTCCATTTTTAATGGGTACAAAAGAAAAAAAAAAAACCAGGCAGGAAAACCACGAGGAGAACCCCAAAACCCCAAACACCCCCACACCTCCAATCCACCAACGAGGGGTCGGAAAAATCGCGAGGAGGACAAAAAAAACCCAAAAAAACCCCAAAAAAACCGCGATCCCTCATGGAGCCGTGTGGAGCATCAAGTTCCTGAGGAGTTTCTGGCGGCCCAGCTCGTAATCCTCCTCATCCACATTGACCAGCAGCTTGATGGCCTCGTGGCCCACGGCCTGTTTGAGCGAGTCCGTGATGAAGACGCCCTTGAGCGCCTCCAGCAGCGAGCCGTTGATGTAATCCCGCCAGAAGGCGTCGAGGTAGGTGAGCTCCGAGAATTTGATGTCGCAGATGATGGAGCCCAAATCCCGCGATTTCAGGATGGTGTTGGCCTGGTTGAAACGCTCGAATTGGCGCTCCAGAGGGTCCTGCTTGTTGGAGAAGACGTTGCCGTGCAGGGCGGAGTCGTGCTGGCAGTACTCGGCGCGGACGCGCAGGCGGATGTCTGAGGGGGGATGGAAGGGTTGGGGGTTTTTGGGAAGGGGTTTTGGTGCTCCAAATTCTCCTCCAAATTGTGAATTTTGCCTGTCTCATAATTCCAGAGATCACCCCAATTCCAAAGATCCCCTCGTTCCAGTTCCTGCCCCAGTCCCAAGGATGCCCCAGTCCCAGTTCTCACTCCAATCCTAATTCCTGGATCCCTCAATCCCCAGAGCCTCCAATCTTAATTCTCTGGAATTTTGGACCTCCCAATCCCAAGGATCCCCCAATCCCAGTTCTCACTCCAATCCCGATTCCTGGATCCCCCAGTCCCCACACCCTCCAATCCCATTTCTCACTCCAATCCTAATTCCTGGATTCTCCAGACCCTCCAATCCCAGTTCTCCAATCTCAGTTCCCTGGAATTTTGGACCTCCCAATCCCAAGGATCCCCCAATCCCAGTTCCTGCCCCAATTCCAGTTCTCATTCCAGTCCCAATTCCTGGATCCCCCAGACCCTCCAATCTCAATTCTCTGGAATTCTGCACCTCCCAATCCTCAGGACCCTCCAATCCCACACCTCCAAATCCCAGGGACAGATGGGATTGTTGGGATGAGGGAAAGGAGTCCCTGTCCTGACTTGGGGGGTTGATGTCTCACAATTCCAGGGATTGCCCCAATTCCAGTACCAAAGATGCCAGTTCCACATTCCCAATCCCATATCCCTGCTCACCAAGGGTCTGTTTCTCTTTAGGGATCCCAATCCCAATCCAAATCCCCTCTCAATGCAGATCTGTTTGTCCTTGGGGATCCCAATCCCATAATCCCCACCCCAATCCCAATCCCCCAATCCCAATCCCCCATTCCCAATCCCATAATCCCAATACCAATACCAATCCCCAATCCCATAATCCCATTCCCAATCCCATAATCCCATAATCCCAATCCCCTCACCGCAGGTCTGTTTCTCCTTGGGGATCCCAATCCCAATCCCATAATCCCAATCCCCCAATCCCATAATCCCACCCCCCCTCACCGCAGGTCTGTTTCTCCTTGGGGATCCCAATCCCATAATCCCAATCCCCCAATCCCATAATCCCATCCCCTCACCGCAGGTCTGTTTCTCCTTGGGGATCCCATTCCCAATCCCCCATTCCCAATCCCATAATCCCACCCCTCTCACCGCAGGTCTGTTTCTCCTTGGGGATCCCATTCCCAATCCCATTCCCAATCCCAATCCCATAATCCCACAATCCCACCCCCTCTCACCGCAGGTCTGTTTCTCCTTGGGGATCCCAATCCCATAATCCCAATCCCAATCCCAATCCCACCCCCTCTCACCGCAGGTCTGTTTCTCCTTGGGGTCGGGGGTCGCTGACTTCCTGCGTTTCCGTTGGTTCCCGAGGAGGCTCCGGGCCCGGCCCGGGCGCTTGGGGCCCAGCTGGGGCCCCCCCGGGGGGCAGCACAGAGACGGGTGGGGGGCAGGCACTGGGGACACAATGGGGACACAAATCCATCCAGGGACCCCAAATCCACCCTGAATCCACCCCAAATCCCACCCCAGGGGCAGCACAGGGACGGGTGGGGGGCAGGCACTGGGGACACAATGGGGACACAAATGGGGTCAGGGACCCCAAATCCCACCCCAAATCCCATCCCAAATCCATCCATGGACCCCAAATCCATCCAGGGACCCCAAATCCCACCCCGGGGGCAGCACAGGGACGGGTGGGGGGCAGGCACTGGGGAACGGGGACACAAATCCATCCAGGGACCCCAAATCCAACCAGGGACCCCAAACCCATCCCAAATCCATCCAGGAACCCCAAATCCACCCCAGGGGCAGCACAGGGACGGGTGGGGGGCAGGCACTGGGGACACAATGGGGACACAAATCCATCCAGGGACCCCAAATCCCATCCCAAACCCATCCAGGGAACCCCAAATCCATCCAGGGATCCCAAATCCATCCCAGGGGCAGCACAGGGACGGGTGGGGGGCAGGCACTGGGGACACAACGGGGACATGGGGTCAGGGACCCCAAACCCACCCCAAACCCACCCCAAACCCATCCCAAATCCACCCCAGGGCAGCACAGGGATGGGTGGGGGACAGGCACTGGGGAATGGGGACACAAATGGGGTCAGGGACCCCAAATCTCCCCCATTAATTAAGAGGGACCCCAATTACCAACCCAATTTTCCCCCAAACCCATAAAATCCCCCACAGATCTGGACAGAGCCCCCCAAGCCCACAGCAGGGTCGGGGTCAGGAACTCTGGGATGATCCCAAAAGGGGGGTGGGGCCCTGGGGTGACCCCAATTCCTTCCCCCATTAAAGGGACCCCAATTCCTGCCCCAAATCCCTGAACCCCCCTCTCAGATCTGGGCACTGACCCCAAACCCAGAACCCCGAGAACTCCGGGGTCAGGAACCCAAAGGGGAACAGTGACCCCAAAAGGGGAACACTGACCCCTAAAGGGGGTGACAATGACCCCAAATGGGAGGTGCTGACCCCAAAAGGGCGGGGACAATCCCAAAAGGAGGATGGTGACCCCAAATGGGAGGTGATGACCCCAAAAGTGGATGGCGACCCCAAATGGGGTCGGTGACCCCAAAAGGGAGGTGATGACCCCAAATGGGGTCAGTGACCCCAAAAGGGGTTGGTGACCCAAAAGGAGAACAGTGACCCCAAAGGAGGACGGTGACCCCAAAGGGAGGTGATGACCCCAAAAGGGGGATGGTGACCCCAAAGGAGGAGAGTGACCCCAAAAGGGAGGTGATGACCCCAAAAGGGGATGGTGACCCCAAAAGGGAGGTGATGACCCCAAAAGGGGATGGTGACCCCAAAAGGGGGATGGTGACCCCAAAGGAGGACAGTGACCCCAAAAGGGAGGTGATGACCCCAAAAGGGGATGGTGACCCCAAAAGGGGGATGGTGACCCCAAATGGGGTCGGTGACCCCAAAAGGAGGACAGTGACCCCAGAAGGGAGGTGATGACCCCAAAGGAGGACGGTGACCCCAAATGGGCGGTGATGACCCCAAATGGGCAGTGATGACCCCAAAAGAGGACAGTGACCCCATGGCTCCGTACCTGATTTGTGGGGGTGGCCCAGGCCGGGCGGGGCGCCCCCGGGCGCGCGGGGGGTGACGTAGCGGATGGACGTCTCCTCCAGGTACTTGTCCACCAGGTCTGGGCACACTGCAACGGCAACGGGGCGGGGATGGCACCGGGATGGCACCGGGAACGGGGCGGGGATGGCACCGGGATGGCACCGGGAACGGGGCGGTGATGGCACTGGAAATGCCACCGGGAATGGCACCAGGATGGCACCGGCTGTCAGGGAATGGTACTGGGAATAGCACTGGGTGTCAGGGAATGGCACCAGGATGGCACCGGGATGGCATCAGGTGTGAGGGAATGGCACTGGGAATGGCACCAGGTGTCGGGATGTGGCACCAGGACAATCCCACAGGGGACCCCAAACCCGGGATCCACCCCGGACAGTCGCAGCAGCAGCTCCTGAGTATCACACACAGCACATCCCAAAGCTGTGCCAGCCCTGATCCTGATCCTAATCCTGATCCCACCCTTATCCCAACCCCAATCCCGATCCTAATCCTGATCCTGCTCCTGATCCCAACCCCGCTCCTGATCCTAATCCTGATCCCACCCTTATCCCAACCCCGATCCTAATCCTGATCCTGCTCCTGATCCCAACCCTGCTCCTGATCCTAATCCTGATCCCAATCCCACCCCAACCCCGATCCTGATCCTAATCCCAATCCTGACCCAATCCTGATCCCAACCCCGATCCTGATTCTGATCCCAATCCCACCCCAACCCCGATCCTGGTCCTAATCCTGATCCTAATCCCAATCCTGATCCTGATCCCAATCCTGATCCCGATACTGATCCCAACCCTGATCCTGATCCTAATCCTGATCCCAATCCCACCCCAACCCCGATCCTGATCCTAATCCTGATCCCAATCAGGATCCAGCCTGTCGTGACAGACTCACCTGGCTGCCGCTGTCTGAGACTGACACAGGGCAGCGGTTCATGGTGGGTGATGTGACCCCTTATATCGCGATATATTGTGACACACTGTAACAGACTCACCGGGGCGCCGCCGTTTGAGGCTGACGTAGAACAGCAGGTCGAGGCGGGTGATGATGTGACCCCAGACCCTGATATCACCCCGTATATCACTATAGTGACCCCATACATCACAATATATCGTGACAGAGACTCACTGCGGTGCTGCCGCTTGAGGCTGACTTAGGGCAGCAGGTTGTGGTGGGTGATGATGTGACCCAGTACTCCAATATTGCCCCATATATCACAATAGTGACCCTGTATATCGCGACAGTGACCCCGTATATCGCGATATATCGCAACAGAGACTCACTGGGGCGCCGCCACTTGAGGCTGACGTAGGGCAGCAGGTCGTGGCGGGTGATGATGTGACCCCAGACCCTGATATCTCCCCATATATCGCGACAGGCACTCACCGGGGTGCCGCCACTTGAGGCTGACGTAGGGCAGCAGGTCGTGGCGGGTGATGATGCGACCCCAGTACCCCAATATCCCCCTGTATATCGCGATAGTGACCCCATATATCGCGACAGAGACTCACCACGGTGCCGCCGCTTGAGGCTGACGTTGGGCAGCAGGCCGTGGCAGGTGATGATGTGACACCAGTACTCCAATATTGCCCCATATGTCACAATATCACCCCGTATATCGCGATATATCACAACAGGCACTCACCGGGGCGCCGCCGTTTCAGGCTGACGTAGGGCAGCAGGTCGTGGCGGGTGATGATGCGCAGCAGCTGCAGCAGCTGCCGCAGGTTGCTCTCGTCGCAGCGGCCCTGGCGCTCCAGGGCCAGCAGGAAGTCGCGGCCGGAGCGGATGCGGCCGCGCTCGGCCTCGTCCAGCACGTCCACGAAGAGGAAGGAGAGCACGCGCACGTCGCGGTGCGTCAGCTGCGCGCCCACGATGTCGAACATGCGGTGCAGCGAGTACAGGCCCTGCTCGCGCTCGCCCGGCTCCTCCGGCCACGGCGCCGCCGCGCCCCCGCCGCTACTGCCGGCACCGCCGCTGGCACCGCGCTTGCGGCCCGCCATGGGCACCTGGGGACACGGGGACACGGGGTCAGTGTGACACGGCACCGCCGCTGGCACTGCGCTTGCGGCCCGCCATGGGCACCTGGGGACACAGGGACAGTGGGGTCAGTGTGACATGGGGACATGGCACCGCCGCTGGCGCCGTGCTTGCGGCCCGCCATGGGCACCTGGGGACACAGGGACAGTGAGGACATGGAGACATGGCACTGCGCTTGCGGCCCGCCATGGGCACCTGGGGACACAGGGACAGTGGGGTCAGTGTGACACAGCACCACTGCTGGAACCGCGCTTGCGGCCCGCCATGGGCACCTGGGGACACAGGACATGGGGACATGGGGACACAGCACCGCCATGGGCACCTGGGGACATAGGGACAGTGGGACATGGGGACATGGTACCGCTGCTGGAACCGCGCTTGCGGCCCGCCATGGGCACCTGGGGACACGGGACATGGGGACATGGGTCAGTGGGACATGGGGACATGGTACTGCCATGGGCACCTGGGGACACGGGGACACGGCACCACCGCTGGCACCGCGCTTGCGGCCCACCATGGGCACCTGGGACATGGGGTCAGTGGGGTATGGGGACATGGGGACACGGCACTGCCGCTGGCACCGCGCTTGCGGCCCGCCATGGGCACCTGGGGACACGGGACATGGGTCAGTGGGGACATGGGGACACAGCACCACCATGGGCACCTGGGGACAATGGGGACAGTGAGGACATGGCATCGCCGCCGGCACCACGCTTGCGGCCCGCCATGGGCACCTGGGGACACGGGGTCAGTGGGGACATGGGGACACAGCACCGCTGCTGGCACCGCGCTTGCAGCCCGCCATGGGCACCTGGGGACACAGGGATGTGGGGTGAGTGGGGACATGGGGACAGTGGGGACAGTGGGGACATGGCACTGCCACTGGCACCATGCTTGCAGCCCGCCATGGGCAGCTGGGGACATGGGGACACGGGGTCAGTGGGGACATGGGGGACCTGGCACTGCTGGCACCATGCTGGGCACACGCCATGGGCACCTGGGGACACAGGGACATGGGGTCAGTGGGGACATGGGGACAGTGGGACATGGCAGTGCTGGCACTGACACCTCACTTCTGGCCTGCCACGGGTACCTGGGGACACGAGGACAGTGGGACATGGGGACAGTGGGACATGGGGACAGTGCTCGTCCAGCTCCTCCCGCCATGGCACTGACCCCATAACACCAGTGCCACCACCAGTGCCACTTCTGGCCCACTGTGGGCACCTGGGGACACGGGGACATTGGGACACGGGGCCATCGCTGTATCCTGGCCAGAAAGGGGATCCAGAGGGATCTCAGTGCCCCACACCGCAGGGATGCATCCTGAAAATGCCATCCCGAGGGAATCCACGGGATCAGGGGCTCCTGGGTGAGACCCCAATCCCAAATCCCTGGGGATCCCAATCCCAAATCCCTGGGGATTCCAGCAGGATCCCAAATCCCTGGGGATTCCAGCAGGATCCCAAACCCCAATCAATCCCTGGGGATTCCAGCAGGATCCACTCAGGATCCAGCCCCAATCTCAGGGATTTTCCAATGGGATCCACTCAGGATCCCGATGCCAATCCTTGGGATTTTTTGTCAGGATCTTGACTCCAGTCCCAGGAATTTTCCAGTGGGATTCTGACCCCAATCCCAGGGATTTTCCAGAGGGATCCAGAAAGGATCCTGACCCCAATCCCAGGGATTTTCCAGTGGGATCCATCCCTGCCCAGCTCCCAGCTCTGGCTCCAGCCTCTCCCTGGATACAATCTCCAAAACACCGGGAAAACATCGGGGTCAGGACAGGAACCCCCCACCCATCCCCAATTCCCAGCTCTCTCCAAGGAGGAAATTCCCATTAAATCCCTGGAATAAACAACCTGGCCTCAGTTCCAGGGGGGAAAATGGGAATGGGAAGCACCTGGTGCTGTGATCCTGCTTTTTTTTAGGGAGTTTTCCTTAAAAATTCTCTTTTTTCCCAAATTTGGGTGTTGAATTGTGCAAAAATCGGGGAAAAATCCTTGGATTCTTCAGCTCCAACCCCCCTGGAATGATCCTGGATTGTTTTCCTCTCATGGAATCCAGGAGAAAAGCAGGAATTTGGTGTTGTGCTCCCTGAAAATCTAAAGAAATCCAGGAAATTTGAGGTTTTATGGAATTTCCCAGGGGCTGACTCCTGGGAAAGGGAAATTTTGGGCTCAAATTTCCCTAAAAAAGTCCATAAAAATTGTTAAATTCACTTCCAAGCAGGGAATTCCAGCTGAGATTCTCCTGAAATCCCAAAATCCACAGGGGTGGGAGGCAGAAATCCCAAAAAAATCCATGGATTTTCCTCAGAAGGGAGCAAAAAATCTCCCAAAAAAAAAAAAAAAATCAGGATCCTGAAATCCCTCAGAAAATCCCCCCCACCCCCTCTGGAGGCTTTTCCCAGGAAGAGAATTCAAATAATTTCGGGATCAACGGGAAAAACGAGTTCTGGAGCTTCCCAGGGCTCAGCCCCCGTGGGATCCCTGAGGATATTTTGGGATTTTTCCCACTAAATTCAGGCCAAACCCATCAGAATTCCACATGATCCCAGAAAATCTCAGCCTGGGTGGGGAAAAAAAGACCCAAATCCCAATTTTTAGGTGATTTTTTCCATGGAGAATGGACACAAGGGAGATTCCAGGTGAATTTTTCCCTCTCAATTCCCAGCAGGAATTCTGCCAGGGCTGGGATATCAGGAATAGAAACAATTCCTAAACAAAAACCCCAAAAATTTGGATTAATCCTGAATTTCTCCCCTTTTTCTGGAGGGATTCCCCCTCTTAAATCCACTGGGAATTCCCAAAAATCCATTCCCAGCCCGAACAAATTGGATTTTCTGGGAAGAAGAAGAGGTTGGGAAGGGAGGAAACTCCCAAAAAATCTCCTGAAGAGGAACCCTCGTGGAAAACCAGCTCTTCCAGAGGATGGAATTTGGGAATTTTGGAATTCCCAGCTCTGGAATCTGCTGGGAATGCAGGAATTTTCTTCCTGTGGATCCACCCCAAACCTCCCTGGATCCATCCTGAGCCTCTGAACCTCCTCTGGATCCATCCCAGGCTTCTCTGGATCCATTTCCAACCTCCCTGGATCCATCCTGAGCCCCTCCAGATCCACCCTGAGCCTCTGAACCTCCTCTGGATCCATCCTGAGTCTCCCTGGATCTATCAGGACCCTCTGGATCCACTCCCAACTTCCCTGGATCCACTCCAAGTCTCCCTGGATCCGTCCTGAACTGCCCTGGATCCACCAGGATCTTCTGGATCCATCTCAAAGTTCCCAGGATCCATCCCAGACCTCTCCAGAGCTGTCCTGTCTCCCTGGATCCCTCACAGATCCATCCCAGAGCCTTCCTACGTCCATCAGGATCCATCCCAAATCTCTCCAGATCCATCAGGACCCTCTGGATCCATCCTGAACCTCCTTGGATCCATCCCAAATCTCTCCAGATCCATCAGGAGCCTCTGGATCCATCCTGAGTCTCTCTGGACCACTCAAAAACCTTCTGGATCCTTCACAGATCCCTCTGGATCCATCCCAAACTTTCCTGGATCCATCAGGACCCTCTGGATCCATCCTGAACCTCTCCAGATCCATCAGAACTCTCTGAATCCATCCTGAACCTCTCCAGATCCCCCCAGACCCCTCTGGATCCATCCTGAACCTCCCTGGATCCATCCCAGGATCAATCCTAAACCTCTCCAGATCCATCAGGACCCTCCAGATTCATCCTGAACCCCTCTGGATCCATCCTCACCCTCTCCAGATCCATTAGGACTCTCTACATCAATCCTGAATCTCTCTGGATCCATCCTGAACCTCTCCAGATCCATCCTGAATCTCTCCAGATCCATCAGAACTCTCTGGATCCACCCTGAAGCTCTCCAGATCCATCCAGAACCTCTCCAGATCCCTCCCAGACCCCTCTGGATCCATCCTGAACTCTCCAGATCCATCCTGAACCTCTCCAGATCCCTCCCAGACCCCTCTGGATCCATCCTGAACTTCTCCAGATCCATCAGGACCTTCTGGATCCATCCTGAACCTCTCCAGATCCCCCCTAGAACTCTCTAGATACATCAGGATCCCTCTGGATCCCTCCCGAACCTCTTGAGATCCCTCTGGATTCATCCTGAACCTCTCCAGATCCACCAGGACCCTCTGGATCCATCCTGAACCTCTCCAGACCCCTCTCAGACTCCTCTGGATCCATCCTGAACCTCCCCAGATCCACCAGAACTCTCTGGATCCATCCTGAACTCTCCAGATCCATCCTGCACCCCTTTGCATCCACCCTGAACCTCTCCAAATCCTTCAGGACTCTCTGGATCCATCCTGAACCTCCCCAGATCCCCTCCAGATCCATCAAGATTCTCTGGGTCCATCCTGAAACCTCTCCAGATCCATCCCGAACCCCTCTAAATCCATCAGGATCCCTCTGGATCCATCCTGAACCTCTCCAGATCAATCAGGATCCCTCTGGAGCCATCCTGAACTCTCCAGATCCATCCTGAACCCCTCTGGATCCATCCTGAACCTCTCGTGATCCCTCTAGATCCATCCTGAACCTCTCCAGATCCACTCCAGAACTCTCTGGATCCAACCTGAACCTCCTTGGATCCATCCTGACCCTCCCCAGATCCCCCCCAGCCCCCCCCGCCCCCCGGGCTCCCCAATCCCCGCACACCCACCTCAGCCGTGCCTGGATCCCGAGCGTTTCTCAGCAATCTTCGATCCCCTTTTTTCCTTCTCCTTGTTTTTTTTTTGTTTTTGTTTTTAAATAAACTCCCCAAAAATCCCCCTCGAAGGCTCCCAAAGTTCCAGCGGCGGCCGCAATTCCAGAGGCCGGGATCGCTGTCAGTCCTTGCCGGAAAACACCGGATTTTTCCCCAAAAATAACCTTTTTTTTTTTTTTTTTTTTTTCTCTAAACTTCCTAATGAATAATTTACCGAGGAAAAGCCAAGCGTGGCGTTGCCCTTAAGTCATTCCCGGTTCCAGGGACACCATTCCCGAGGGAGGAATTCCCTGGATCCCGGATTTCTCGCGGATTTGGGCTCGCTCAAAGCAAAAACCGCAAGAAAAAAACCAAAAAAACCTCGCTCGAGTGAAGAAATCCTTGGAATTTCATCCCGCTTCTCCTGCGCCTCAAATCCCGGGATTTTCTGTTCCTCAGGAGTCGAAATCCGGGGAAAAAAAAACAAAAAACAACAAAACCAAACAAAAACCGGGGAAAGCGTTGCTGTGAAATAAGAAAAACACAAAACAAAAAAAGCTCCGATTCGGCCGCGATTTCGGCTCAAATCGGCCCCAAATAAATAAAGAAGCAAAGCCGGGGGCACCGCGGGGCTCCTCCCGTTAAAGGCCGTCAAAGCCCCGGCTCAGCCCCGGTCAGGCCCGGAGGCCTCGGGAAGGGCCTGTCCGACCCCAAAAAGCTCCGGCCAAGCCCCGGTAATGCCGCGAACGGCGCCGCCGAGCCCCGGGGAGACCTCAGACGGCGCTGCCGAGCCCCGGTAAGGCCGCGGGGAGGCCCCGGTAAGGCCGCGAAAGGCCCCGAGCAGGCCCCGCTTCTCCCCCGGGGAAGCTCCGGTCAGGCCCCGGGGAGGCTCCGGAGGCGGAGGCGTCGCGAGGAGCGGCGGGGGGAGCGGCGGGGCCCCCCCTGCGGTCCGTCCCAGCCCGCCGAGCGCGGGGGCCCCTCCCGGCCCCTCAGGGCCGGCCCAGCCCCGGCGCCGCCATCTTGGCTCCGTCCGCTCCGCTCCCCGCTCCCCGCGGGCGGCTCCGCTCTGACGCAACTTCCGGCAGGACGATGCCACGCCCTTTCCGGCAGTGGAACCACGCCCACATCCGGGCACTGCGGCTTCGCACCCATAGGGAAACACAGGGAACGCGGCGCCATGTTGGGTGAGGGCAAGATGGAGCATACATCCGGGTTATTGGAGTTGGCTTCAGCGCTATTGGTTAGCATAGGGCTGGCGCCATCTTGAGTAAGGGCAGCCTGGCAGCGCGGGCCGCGTGGCGGCGTGGGCGCCATCTTAGAAAACGTGAGGCGGGCACGCCGCCATCTTAACTGAGGGCAGGAAGGGGCGCCCGGCCCGGGGGTTTGGGGGAATTTTGGGGTTTTTTGGGGCTTTTTGGGGACTGAGGGAAGGGGTGAGGAGAGAAGGGTGGGGATGGGGAGGCTCCTGTGAGGAAGGGTTGAGCGGCGGGGTGGGGTTGATGGAGGGGGGCTGTGTGGGGTGAGAACAATGGGAGGGGACAGCGGGGACAATCCAGGACAAAGTGGCGCTGTGGGGACAAGGCGGGGGGGGGTGACACACCCTGGCGACAAGGAGGCGACACTGAGAGGGCGGTGCCACCCCCTGGGCCCCCATCCGCCATGGGTGGGGCCCGCCCCTCCCTTTCATCCCTTTCATCCCTTTCATCCCTTTCACCTTTGCCCCTTCCCGGGTGGGGAAACTGAGGCAGGGCCGGGGCGGGGACACGGGGGGGGTGACCTGGGTGTGTCCCCCCCTCATCCTCAATGTCCCCTCCCCGCCCCTTTCCCTGCCTCAGGGCCCCGCGCCCAATTAGTGATTGTAATTGTAATTAGTGTCATTAGCGTGGCACGCGCCGCCGCGGCGCCGGGCCCTGAGGGGGGTGGGGGGGCTCGGGGGGGGTTGGGGGGGACAATGAGGGGACAATGAGGGGACACTGAGGGGACACTGGGGTGTTCCTCGGGAAAGTAAAGTGACCAAAGTGACCCGGGCGGGGTCCCCGGTCCGAACGGGAGGTCCCGGAACAGAACCGGGGGGGGTCACACCGAGGGGTCCCGGGGGTGTCCCCGCTGTCCCCGAGGGTCTCCCCGTTGTCCCGGGGGTGTCCACGCTGTCCCCGTGGGTGTCCCCGTTGTCCCCCGGGGTGTCACGAGGTGTCCCCGCTGTCCCCGAGGTGTCCCCCCTGTCCCCGGGGGTCACACCGAGGGGTTCCGGGGTGTCCCCGCTGTCCCCCGGAGGTGTCCCCGCTGTCCCGGGTGTGTCCCGGGGGTCACTCCGAGGGGTCCCGGGGTGTCCCGGGGGTGTCCCCGAGGGTCTCTCCGCTGTCCCGGGGGTGTCCCCGAGGGTCTCCCCGCTGTCCCCGGGGGTGTCCCCGCTGTCCCCGCTGTCCCGGTCCCCGGCGGGGCCATGCCCGGGGCGGGGCTCTCTGGCCGGGCGGTGTCCGGGCGGTCCCGGTGAGTCACTGTGACCGCCCCGTGTCCCCCCCCCCGCCCGGTGCCCCCCGGTC
Source organism: Catharus ustulatus (assembly GCF_009819885.2). Taxonomy (NCBI): domain Eukaryota; kingdom Metazoa; phylum Chordata; class Aves; order Passeriformes; family Turdidae; genus Catharus; species Catharus ustulatus. Next base: position 1,401,453 of record NC_046250.1, on the reverse strand, counting down.
CGACCCGCCCCCTCCGTGCCTATCCCGGGCCGGGCCGCGCCCCGGCACTGCCCGCACCGACCCCGGCCCCGAGAGCAGCAGCGAGCGCTGCGAGCACGGTGAGTGAGCCCCGAAAATGGGAACCCCGGCCCCAAATCCCGGTGTGGGGTCTGAATCCCGGTTTGGGGCACTCCAATCCGGTCCCGGTACCGGGGAGGGTCACTCTGAACGGGGGGGATGCTCTTGCACCCTAAAAAGGGGGGAACCCCATCCCCAAATCCCTCTTGGGATCTGAATCCCGCTTTGGGGGGGTCACTCCCTTCTGCACCCTAAAAAGGGGGAACCCCATCCCCAAATCCGTTTTTGGGGTGCCCCGCCCTTCCCCGGTACCGGGGATGGTCACTCTGTTTTGGGGGGGTCGCTTTTGCACCCTAAAAAAGGGGGAACCCCATCCTCAAATCCTATTTTAGGGTTTAAATCCTGTTTTGGGGCAGCTGTCCCGGTTTGGGGAGGTCACTCTGTTCTGCACCCCAAACAGGTGGAACCCCCTCCCCAAATCCGTTTTTAGGATCCAATTCCCGCTTTGGGGCAGCTGTCCCGGTTTGGGGGGGTCCCTTCTGCACCCTAAAAAGGGGGAACCCCCTCCCCAAATCCGTTTTTTGGGGTGCCCCGCCCTTCCCTGCTAACGGCAGGTCCCCATCCCCTTTGGGGTGGCTCCATCCCGCACCCCGATTTTGGGGTTCTCTACCCCAAAACCCCAAATTTGGGGACCCCAATCCCACATCCTGATTTTTGAGGGGGGAATTTGAGCATCACTTTAAGGGAACCCCAATTTGTTCCCACTTTTTGGGGGGGTTTCTATCTCCAAATCCCTTTTTGGGGGGGTCCCACCCTTTGGGGAATTTCACTTTTGGGGCGGTTCCTCCTTTTTTTGGGGGGGTTCCCCTTTTCTGGGGGTCCCCTTTTTATGGAGAGTCACTTTTTGGGGTGTTCCTCTTTTTTGGGGGCGGTTCCTCTTTTTTTTTTGGGCGGGATTCCCACTTTTTGGGGTGTTCCTTCTTTTTTTGGGGTGTTCCTCCTTTTTTTGGGGGATTCTCCCTTTTCTGGGGGTCACTTTTAGGATGAGTCCCCCTTTTTTTCGGAGGGTTCATTTTGGGATTTTCTTTTTTCAGGAATTCCCATTTTTTGGGGATTCTCCTTTTTGGGGTGGTTCCCATTTTGGGACAAATCTCTTTTTTTTTTTAAGAGGTTTCCCTTTTTCTGGGGATCACTTTTTGGGGTGTTCCCTCCTTTTTTTGTGTTTTTTTGTGGTTTTTTTTATTTTTTTGCGTGGGCCCTCCCAGGGAGGGGCTCCGGGTCCGCCCCCCGTGAGTCACCGGGGTGTCCCCAAGGGGGGGGGGGGACACAGCGGCCACACCCTCGGGACGTGTCCCCCCCATCCCCCCCTTCCCCCCCGCGCTGAGTCACGCCCGGAGCATTCCCGGACATTCCTGGAAAATCCCGAATCGGGCAGGGAGAGGGGGGCGGGGACGATTTGGGGGGTCCTGGAGGGAATTTTGGGGGTCAGGGAGGGAATTTTGGGGGTTTTAGAGGGAATTTTGGGGGTTTTAGGGGGAATTTTGGGGGTCCAGGAGGAAATTTTTGGGGGTTTTAGGGGGGATTTTGGGGGATCCCTGGAGGAATTTTGGGGGTTCTAGGGGGAGTTTTGGGGGTTCTAGGGGGAATTTTGGGGTTTTAGAGGGAATTTTGGGGGTCCCAGAAAGAATTTTGGGGGTCCCAGGAGGGAATTTCGGGTTCCCTGTGGGAATTTTGGGGTTCCCATCAGCAATTTTGAGTTCCCAGTGGAAATTTGGGGTTCCCATGGGGATTTTTGGGGTTCCCATGGGGAGTTTTGGGGCTCCTATTGGGATTTTGGGGTTCCTATGTGGATTTTGGCGTCCCCAACGTGATTTTGGGGTTCCCAGGGATATTTTTTGGGTTCCCATATGTATTTTTGGGGTGCCCATGGATATTTGGGTTCCCATTGATATTTTTGGGGTTCCCATGAATATTTTGGGGTCCCCAGTGTGCATTTGGGGTTCCCATGGATATTTGGGGTTTCCCTAGGGATTTGAGGTTTCCCATGGGAATTTTTGGGGTTCCCATGGATATTTAGGGTTCCCATGGATATTTTAGGGTTCCCATGGATATTTTTGGGGTTCCATGTGTATTTTTGGGGTCCCAGCAGTGTCAGGATGCCGTCCCAGCTGGAGCACGCCATGGAGACGCTCATGTTCACCTTCCACAAGTACGCCGGGGACAAGGAGCACCTGGCCAAGGAGGACCTGAGGGCGCTCATGGACAAGGAGTTCCCGGGGTTCCTGGAGGTGGGAACGGGGCTGGGGGGGATGTGATCATGGGATGGGATCTATGGGATCATGGGATGGGATCTATGGGATGGGATCTATGGGATCATGGGATGGGATCTATGGGGTCCATGGGATAGAATATGTGGGATCTATGGGATCCATGGGACCTACGGGATCCACTGGATGGGATCCATGGGATGGGATCTATGGGATGGGATCTATGGGGTCCATGGGATTGGATCTATGGGATGGGATCTATGGGATCTATGGGATAGGGACCATGGGATGAGATCTATGGGATCCATGGGATGGGATCTATAGGATGGAACCAATGGGGTCCATGGCATGGGATCCATGGGATGGAATCCATGGGATGGGATCTATGGGATCCATGGGATGAGTTCCATGAGATGGGATCTACTGGATCAATGAATGGGATCTATGGGATCCACGGGATGGATTGCACAGGATCAATGGGATATGATCTATTGGATCCATGCAATGGGATCTATGGGATCTATGGGATAGGGACCATGGGATGAGATCTATGGGATCCATGGGATGGGATCCATGGGATGGAATCCATGGGATGGGATCTATGGGATCCATGGGATGAGTTCCATGAGATGGGATCTACTGAATCCATGAATGGGATCTATGGGATGCATGGGATGGGATCCACTGCACAGGATCAATGGGATGTGATCTGTTGGATCCATGCAATGGGATTTATGGGATCTATGGGATGGGATCTGTAGGATAGGATAGGATCCATGGAATGGAATGAGATCCATTGGATGGGATCCATGGGATGGGACAGAAGCAGCTGGAGAACCCCAGGACCAAACCACACCAACCTTGAGATGGGATTCCAAAAACCTTGGGATCAAACCCTACAGAGCCATGGGATTGGATCCCATAAACCCTGGGATCAAACCCTACAGAGCCGTGGGATAGGATCCCATAAACCCTGGGATCAAACCCTACAGAGCCATGGGATTGGATCCCATAAACCCCAGGATCAAAACAAATAGAACCCCAGGACTGGATCCTATAAAACCCTGAGATCAGATCACAATAACCCTGGCACTGGGGGGGATGATTGCCCCATTCCCCTTTGGGATCTGACCCTTTTTCCCATGTGGGATCTGACCCCATTCCCATGTGGGATCTGACCCCACTCCCATGTGGGATCTGCCATTTAGGATCTGACCCCATTTCCATTTGGGATCTCCCATGTGGGATCTGCCATTTAGGATCTGACCCCATTTCCATTTGGGATCTCCCATGTGGGATCTGCCATTTAGGATCTGACCCCATTTCCATTTGGGATCTCCCATGTGGGATCTGCCATTTAGGATCTGACCCCATTTCCATTTGGGATCTCCCATGTGGGATCTGACCCCATTCCCTGTAGGATCTGACCCATTCCCATGTGGGATCTGACCCCATTCCCATTTGGGATCTGACCCCATTCCCATATGGGATCTGACCCCATTCCCATTTAGGATCTGACCCCATTCCCATTTGGGATCTCCCATTTGGAATCTGACCCCATTCCCATTTAGGATCTGACCCTGCTCCCATTTAGGATCTGACCCCATTCCCATATAGGCTCTGACCCTTTTCCCCCCGTTTTCCCCCCAGAACCAGCGGGACCCCAACGCCCTGGATCGGATCCTGCGGGATGTGGGATCTGACCCTGCTCCCATTTAGGATCTGACCCCATTTCCATTTAGGATCTCCCATATAGGATCTGACCCCATTCCCATTTAGGATCTGACCCATTCCCATTTAGGATCTGACCCCATTCCCATTTAGGATCTCCCATATAGGATCTGACCCTTTTCCCCGTGTTTCCCCCAGAACCAGCGGGACCCCAACGCGCTGGATCGGATCCTGCGGGACGTGGAGCAGAGCCGCGACGGCCGCGTCGGCTTCCAGGGCTTCTTCTCGCTGGTGGCCGGGCTGACCATCGCCTGCAACGACTACTTCGTGCAGCACATGAAGCAGCGCGGCCGCCGCTGAGGGGACGGGGCTGGGGGTGCCCCCTGCCCACCCATGGGTGCCCCCCACCCACCCAGGGGTGTCACCAACCCACCCAGGGGTGTCACCCCAAACCCCGCCTTTGGATCCTGTCCCAATCCTAAATCGGTGCCTTGAAATCCCTTTGGGGTTCTGAGCTCTCCCTAAGGTCCTGAACACCCCCAGGGGAGCTGAGACCCCCACCCATGGGTGCCCCCCGCCCACCCAAGGGTGTCACCAACCCACCCAGGGGTGTCACCCCAAACCCCCCTCGGTTCCTGTCCCAACCCCAAATCTGTGCCCTGCCCCCACTTTGGGGTTCTGAGCCCCCCCCAAAAGGGGCTGAGATCCCCCCACCCATGGGTGCCCCCCACCCACCCAGGGGCGCCCCCCACTCATTCAGGGGTGCCCCCCGCCCATCCCAAGGGGTGTGACCCCAAACCCCCCTGTACCCTGTAACCCAACCCCAAAGGTGTGCCCTGACCCCCCTGCAGGAATCCCAAAACACCCCCAGGGGTTCTGACCCCCCCACCCATGGGTGCCCCCCACCCACCCGGGGGTGTCACCCCAAACCCCCTCAGTGCCCCCAGTAAAGGAGTTTTGTACTAAAGGGGAGTTGTGTGTTCTTGGGGTCACTCTGGGGTCACTCTGGGGTCTCTTTGGGGTCACTCTGGGGTCCCTTTGGGGTCCCTTTGGGGTCTGTGTCACTCTGGGGTCCCTTTGGGGTCACTCTGGGTGCTTTGGGGCTATAGGGGAGCTGTGGGGGTGACCCCGGGCTCCATGGGGTCCATAAGGGTCCATGAGGGTTTATGGGGTCCATAGGGTCTCCATAAGGTCTCTGTAGGATTCCAGATGGTTCCATAGGGCTCAATGGGTGTCTATAGGGGATCTGTAGGGTTCCATAGATGTCCATATGGTTCCACAGGCTCTCTATAAGGTCTCCATAAGGTCCCAGACAGTTCCATAGGGCTCAATGGGTGTCTATAGGGGATCTACATGGTTTCATAGAGTCTCTATAGGGTTTCTATAAGGTCTCTGTAGGATTCCAGAGAGTTCCATAGGGCTCAGTGGGTGTCTATAGGGGATCTATAGGGTTCCATAGGGTCACTATAGGATTCCAGAGAGTTCCATAGTGCTCAGTGGGTGTCTATAGGGGATCTGTAGGGTTCCATAGGGTCTCTATAAGGTCTCTGTAGGGTTCCATAGAGTCCCAGAGAGTTCCATAGTGCTCAGTGGGTGTCTATAGGGGATCTACAGGGTTCCATAGGGTCTCTATAGGGTCTCCATAGTCTCCCCATAGGGTTCCAGACGGTTCCACAGCCCCGTCCCGCTCCCTCAGGCCCCGCCCCCGGAAGTGGGGAAGCCCCGGAAGCCCCGTGACGTCACCGCGGTGGGCGGGGCCGCGGCGCGCGGGTCCGGACAGGGCTGGGGACACCGGGGGGGACACGGGGGGACAGGGGGAGGAGAGGAGGGGACAGGGGGACAGGGAGCGGGGCACAGAGAGGGGGACAGGGCGGGGACAGAGCGGAGCGGGGGTGCGCGGGCTCGGGGGTCAATGGCTGGGGGCGGGGTGAGCGGTGACGTCACGGACACAAGGCTGTCACCCGCAAGTGTGACGTCACGGCTGGCATCGCTGACCGGCCGTGACGTCACCAACAAACATGGGAAACAGGTGTGACATCACTGGTGTGACATCACTGACCGGGTGTGACATCACTGACCAAGCTGTGACATCATCACCGACCTCACAGACCGCGTGTGACATCTGCAGTGACATCACAGACCGGGTGTGACATCACCAACCAAGTGTGTGACATCAGCAGTGACATCACCAACCAGGTGTGACAACCCCAGTGCCGCCCTACCCCGGGTGTGACCTCACCAGTGACATCACCGTGCCTGTGTGACGTCACCGTGGGGTGGCACAGCCGATGATGTCACCGGTGCTGTCACCCCGGGGTGGCACAGCCGATGACGTCACTGCCCTCTGTCCCCGCAGGTGTGGCTGCTGTCCCCAGGCCATGCTGCGCCAGGGCCGGGCGGTGGCTCGGGCCCTGCTGGCTGTCCCCAGTGTCCCCCTGCTGGCTGTCCCCAGTGTCCCCCTGCTGGCTGTCCCCGCTGTCCCCGCTGTCCCCCGGGCCCGGCGGCGCTGTCACCGCGCGTGTCCCCCGCGGGACCTGGCTGTCCCCAACGCGGGCTGGAGCGAGCGCATGCGGTGGCACTACGGGAAACTGCTGAGCGCCGAGGGGTGGACGCGGCTGCCGTCCTTCCGCAGGGCGCGCCTGCACCAACGGGGTGCGGCACTGTCACTGTCACCTCTGTGTCACCTGTGTCACCTGTCACCTGTGTCACCTGGCACCTGGGTTTCACCTGGGTGTCACCTCTGTCATGTGTGTCACCTGGTACTTCTGTGTCACCTCTGTGTCACCTGGGTGTTACTGTGTGTTACCTGTGTGTCACCTGTCACCTCTGTCACCTCTGTGTCACCTCTGTGTCACCTGTGTCACCTCTGTGTCACCTCTGTGTCACTCTGTGTCACCTCTGTGTCACCTCTATGTCACCTCTGTCACCTGGGTGTCACCTGTGTTACCTGTCATCTGTGTGTCACTGTGTGTCACCTGGGTCATCTGTGTCACTGTGTGTTACCTGTGTGTCACTTGTCACCTGTGTGTCACTGTGTGTCACCTCTGTCACCTGTTTCACCTGTGTCACCTCTCACTTGTGTGTCGCCTCTGTCACCTCTGTGTCACTGTGTGTCACCTGTGTCATCTGTGTCACTGTGTGCCACCTGTGTGTCACCTGGCACCTGGGTGTCACCTGGGTCACTGTGTGTCAGTATGTGTCACCTGTCACCTCTGTGTCACTGTGTGTCACCTGGGTGTCACCTCTGTCATGTGTGTCACCTCTGTGACACCTGGGTCACCTGTCACCTGTGTGTCACCTGTGTGTCACTGTATGTTGCCCGTGTGTTACCTCTGTCACCTCTGTGTCATTTCTGTCACCTGTGTCACCTCTGTGTCACCTCTATGTCACCTCTGTGTCACCTGTGTCATCTGTGTCACCTCTGTCGTCTGTGTCACCTGGGTCACCTCTGTGTCACCTGGGTGTCACCTGTGTGAACTGTGTCACCTGTGTCCCGAATGCCCCCATTGTCCCCAGCCCCCTCTGCTGTGTCCCCATTGTCTTGTCCCCATGTCCTCATGTCCCTGCAGTGTCCCCGTGTCCCCTCTGGTGACAGCGCTGTCCCCGCAGAGGTGCCGGGGCTGGCCGGTGGCGGTGACAGTGACAGTGACAGTGACAGTGCCGGGGACACGCGGCTGTTCCCCAGGGCCATCGAGGGGGACGGGGACGGTTTCGAGTTCGCCATGTTCCTGAGTGTCCCCAAGGGCCGCCTGCGCTGCCTGTGCCAGCCGGGGCCCTTCCTGGAGGGACACCCGGGGTGAGTGCCACCTACTGTCACCTACTGTCACCTCTATTGTCCCCTACTGTCACCTGCTGTTATCCTACTGTCATCTATTGTCATCTACCGTTACCTATTGTCACCTACTGTCACCTCCTGTGCCAGCCGGGGCCCTTCCTGGAGGGACACCCGGGGTGAGTGCCACCAACTGCCACCTCTATTGTCACCTACTGTCACCCACTGTCACCCACTGTCATCTACTGTCACCTCCTGTTATCCTACTGTCACCTCCTGTGCCAGCCGGGGCCCTTCCTGGAGGGACACCCGGGGTGAGTGCCACCAACTGCCACCTACTGTCACCTACTGTCACCTATTGTCACCTACTGTCACATATTGTCACCTACCGTCACCTATTGTCACCTACTGTCACCTCCTGTTATCCTACTGTCACCTCCTGTTATCCTACTGTCACCTATTGTTACCTATTGTCATCTACTGTTATCCTACTGTCACCTATTGTCATCTACTGTCACCTACTGTCACCCCCTGTTATCCTACTGTCACCTACCATCACCTATTGTCACCTATTGTCACCTACTGTCACCTACTGTTATCCTACTGTCACCTCCTGTGCCAGCCGGGGCCCTTCCTGGAGGGACACCCGGGATGAGTGCCACCAACTGTCACCTATTGTCACTTCTATTGTCATTTAATGTCACCTATTGCTTCCTAATGTCACCCACCATCACCAACTGTCACCTACTGTTACCCCTATTGTCACCTATTGTCACTTCCTGTGCCAGCCAAGGCCCTTTCTAGAGGGACACCTGGGGTGACACCCCTGTCACCTCCTCTCATCCCCATGTCCCCACTGTCCCCATTGTCCCTGCTGTCCCCAATGTCCCCGCTGTCCCCATTGTCCCCACTGTCCCCACTGTCCCCACTGTCCCCGCTGTCCCCACTGTCCCCACTGTCTCCATTGTCCCCATTGTCCCCAATGTCCCTGCTGTCCCCATTGTCCCCGCTGTCCCCACTGTCCCTGCTGTCCCCACTGTCCCTGCTGTCCCCATTGTCCCCCGTCCCCCTGTCCCCAATGTCCCCATTGTTCCCGCTGTCCCCGCTGTCCCCATTGTCCCGCTGTCCCCAGGCTGACGCACGGCGGTGCCATCGCCACCCTCATTGACACCTCCCTGGGGACGCTGGCGCTGGCGGTGGCCGGGCGGGTGGTGACAGCCAACCTCAGCATCGACTACGTGGCGTGAGTGGCACTGTCCCCACTGTCCCCAGGGGAGGGGACACAGCTGGGGGGACACCGGGTGGCACTGGGGTAACACGAGGGGACGTTGGAGTGACTGGGGGGGGACATTGAGGTGACCAGGGGACACAGGGGGACACTTGAGGGACACAGGGTGGCAGTGGGGTGACTGTGGGGGGACACTGAGGTGACCAGGGGGACAGAGTGGCACTGGGGTGACCAAGGGGACATTGGGGTGACTGTGAGGGGACACTGAGGTGACATGGGGGACACAGAGTGGCACTGGGGTGACCAAGGGGACATTGGGGGGACTGTGGGGGGACATTGAGGTGACCAGGGGGACACAGGGGGACACTTGAGGGACACAGGCTGGCACTGGGGTGACCAAGGGGACACAGGGTGGCACTGGAGTGACACAAGGGGCCATTGGGGTGACTGGGGGGGGACACTGAGGTGACCAGGGGGACAGAGGGTGGCAATGAGGTGACCAAGGGGACACTTGAGGGACACTGGGAGGACACGCAAGGGGGGACCAGGGGGCACAAGGTGACACTGGGGACACCAGGAGGACCCAGGAGGCCATAACAGTGACCAGGCTGTGGTGTCACTGTGTGTCCCCACTGTCCCCACTGTCCCCACTGTCCCCAGTGTCACCTCCTGTCCCCTGTGTCCCCCTGCGCTCCGTGCTCCTGCTCGAGGCACAGAGGTGACAGTGGGGACAGTGACATTGACAGGGGTGGCACAGGGGGCTATGACAGTGACAGGGCTGGCACAGGGGACAGTGACAGTGACAGGAGTGACATGGAGGGACTGTGACAGTGACAGGGGTGGCACAGGAAGCCCCGGTGTCCCCACTGTCCCCGTTGTCCCCAGGCCCGTCCCCCTGCGCTCCGTGCTCCTGCTGGAGGCACAGCAGTGACACAGGGGGGCAGTGACAGTGACAGGGGTGACACAGGGGGGCAGTGACAGTGACAGGGGTGGCACAGGGGATCCATGGCAGTGACAGGGGTGGCACAGGAAGCCCCGGTGTCCCCACTGTCCCCGTTGTCCCCAGGCCCGTCCCCCTGCGCTCCGTGCTCCTGCTGGACGCGTCCCTGCAGCGCCGCGAGGGCCGGAAACTCTTCCTGGGCTGTGAGCTGAGGGACCCCGAGGGGGAGCCCCTGTACGCCAGGGCCACCGGTGAGGGGACATGGGGACACTGGGGACATTGGGACCCGCTGTACGCCAGGGCCACCGGTGAGGGGACACAGGGACACATTGGGGACACTGGGAGCCGCTGTACGCCAGGGCCACTGGTGAGGGGACACGGGGACACTGCGGACAGCCTGGGGACAGCCTGGGGACAGCCTGGGGACACTGGGGACACTGGGGACACTGGGGACAGCCTGGGGACACTGGGGACACTGGGAGCCGCTGTACGCCAGGGCCACCGGTGAGGGGACACGGGGACACTGGGGACACACTGGGGACACTGGGAGCCGCTGTACGCCAGGGCCACCGGTGAGGGGACATGGGGACATTGGGGACACTGGGACCTGCTGTACGCCAGGGCCACCGGTGAGGGGACACGGGGACACATTGGGGACACTGGGGACACACTGGGGACACTGGGACCCACTGAACGCCAGGGCCACCGGTGAGGGGACATGGGGACACATTGGGGACAGCCTGGGGACACATTGGGGACACTGGGACCCGCTGTACACCAGGGCCACCGGTGAGGGGACATGGGGACATCCTTGGGGGGCTGGGGACAGGGCTAGGGAAAGCCTGGGGACATCAGGGACAGGGCTGGGGACGTTCTGGGGACACTGGGACCTGCTGTACTCCAGGGCCACCAGTGAGGGGACACTGGGGACACACTGGGGACACTGGGGGGGCTGGGGACATCAGGGACAGGGCTGGGGACAGCAGGGAACAGTGGGGACACACTGCACAGAGAGCCACCGGTGAGGGGACAATGGGGACAGAGCTGGGGGGGCTGGGGACAGCCTGGGGACACTGGGACCCGCTGCATGCCAGGGCCACCGGTGAGGGGACATTGGGGACACACTGGGGACACTGGAGGGGCTGGGGACAGCCTGAGGGGGGATGGAGACACCAGGGGACAGTGGGGACACACTGCACGGAGGGCCACCAGTGAGGGGACAATGGGGACATCCTGGAGGGGCTGGGGACATCCTGGGGACATTGGGGACATCCTGGGCACACTGGGACCCGCTGTATGCCAGGGCCACCGGTGAGGGGACATGGGGACACACTGGGGACATCCTTGGGGGGATGGGGACAGCCTGGGGACACCAGGGACACATCTGGGGACAGCAGGGACAGTCTTGGGGGCCTGGGGACACGTGTGGGACACACAGGAGGTGCAGGGGACACTCTGGGGGTCCCCACCTGAGCTGTCCCCTGTGTCCCCTCTCTCTGTCCCCTCTGTCCCCAGGACTCTTCATCCAGCAGGACCCCCCCAAGGAGCCACCGCGGGGAGGGGACAGTGGCCGGTGACGTCACCCGTGTCACCCGCGTGTGTCACCCGGGCCACCCTCGGTGACCCCCCTGGCCCCCAGTGTCACCCTGGGTGTCCCCCCCGTGTCCCCTCTGTCCCCATCAGAGCCGCTGCCACCACCCCTCGTGTCCCTCGTTGTCACTTTGGGGTCCGGGGGGGGGAGGGGACACCCCGAACTTGGGGACTTTGGGGGTCCCCGCGCCCCAAAAGGGGAAATGCGAGGTCACAGCGCCCCAAAAATCGGGAATTTTGGGGTCCCCGTTCCCAAATCTGGGAATTTTGGGGTCTCGGTGCTCCAAATTTTGGAATTTTTGGGGTCTCAGTGCTCCAAAATTTGGAATTTTTGGGGTCTTGGTGCTCCAAAATTTGAATTTTTGGGGTCCCTGCGTCCCAAACTCGGCACTTTGGGGGGTCCTGCACCCCAAAATTGACCCAGAAGGGAGCTCGGGGTCCCTGTACCCCAAAATTTGGAAATTTGGGGTCTCTACACCCCAAAAAAAAACGGAATTTCGGGGGCCGTGTATCCCAAAAATGGGAATTTGGGGGGGTCTGGAGGGTCCTGGTCCCCAAAATTGATCCCAGGCGGGCGCCGGGGGGGTCCCATGGGTGCACCCCAAAAATCGGGTCACTGCGGGGGGTCCCTGCACCCCGAAATTGGGAATTTTGGGCGTTTTTTTGGGGGTCTCTGCACCCCAAAACCGAGCCCGGGCAGGGTGGGGGGGTCCCTGCACCCCAAATTTGGGAACTTTGGGGGGTCCCTGCACCCCAAAACTGAACCGGGAGGGGTCGGGAGGTTTCTGCCCCCCCCCCCCCCCAAATTTCGAGACCCCTCCCCCATTTCCTGGGGGGGTCCCGGGGGTGTTTCCGCCCCTCCCCCACCCCGTCCCCATGTGGGGGGGTCCGGAAAAATTTGGGGTTCCCTTCCGTGCCTCAGTTTCCCTGCGAGGAAATTCGGAACTTTCCCGCGGTTGGGGGAGGGGGGGCAGGATGCTGAGGTGGGGGAGGGGAGGGCGGGGACATTGGGGGGGGGAGGGGCAGGGAAATTTGGGGGGGGAGGGGAGGGGGGGCCCTGAGGCCTTAAAGGGCCCCGCCCGGATCGGGGCTGGAGGGAAACGGAGCCATGAGAGGTGAGGGGGGGAGGGGGGGAGGGGCGGGTGTGCAAGGGGACACGGGATGGACACACCTGTGCACACGCGTGTGTGAGCGGTCATGCGTGCGCGGGGGGTGGTGTGGGCGGCACACGCGTGTTTAGGTGTGTACAGGTGTGTCACGGGCTGTACATGTGTGTCATGGGGAGCACAGGTGTGTCACAGGCTGCACATGTGTGTTATGGGGAGCACATGTTTGTCACAGGGTGGTCATGTGTGTTCCAGGACACACGTGTGTTTTTCAGGCTGTTTTGGGGTGTACATGGGGTGTACATGTGTGTTATGGGGAGCACAGGTGTTTCACGGGCTGTACATGTGTGTTTTGGTGTGTCGTGGGCTGTACACGCCTGTTTCAGGGTGTACATGTGTGCACAGGTGTGTCACGGGCTGTACACGTGTGTCATAGACTGTACACGTGTGTTCCAGGACACACGTGTGTTTTTCAGGCTGTACACGCCTGTTTGGGGGTGTACATGTGTGCCATGGGGAGCACAGGTGTGTCACAGGCTGTACATGTGTGTCATGAGCTGTACATGTGTGTCACAGGCTGTACATGTGTGTCATGAGCTGTACATGTGTGTCACAGGCTGTACATGTGTGTCATGGGCTGTACACGTGTGTTATGCGGAGCACAGGTGTGTCACAGGCTTTACATGTGTGTTCCAGGACACACATGTGTGTTTTGGGCTGTACATGCCTGTTTCGGGGTGTACATGTGTGTCACGGGCTGTACACGTGTGTTTTGGGGTGTACATGTGTGTTATAGGGAGCACAGGTGTTTCATGGGCTGTACATGTGTGTTATGGTGTGTCATGGGCTGCACACATATGTTTTGGTGAGCACAGGTGTGGCACAGGCTGTACATGTTTGTCACAGGCTGTACACACATGTTCCAGGACACACATGTGTGTTTCAGGCTGTATGTGCCTGTTTTGGGTTGTACACGTGTGTCATGGGGTGCACAGGTGTGTCATGGACTGTACATGTGTGTTCCAGTGTTCACAGGTGCATCACAGGCTGTACACGTGTGTTTCAGGACACACGTGTGTTTTTCAGGCTGTACACGCCTGTTTTGGGGTGTACATGTGTGTTATGGGGAGCACAGGTGTGTCACAGGCTGTACATGTTTGTCACAGGCTGTACATGTGTGTTCCAGAACATATGTGTGTATTTTGGGTTGCACACACCTGTTTCAGGGTGTACACTTGTGTTATGGGGAGCACAGGTGTGTCAAGGGCTGTACATGTGTGTTTCAGTGGGCACAGGTGCATCACAGGCTGGACACCTGTGTTCCAGGACACACGTGTGTTTTTCGCGCTGTACACGCCTGTTTCAGGGTGTACATGTGTGCACAGATGTGACACGGGCTGTACATGTGTGTTATGGTGTGTCATGGGCTGCACACGCCTGTTTTGGTGAGCACGGGTGTGTCACAGGCTGCACATGTGTGTCATGGGGAGCACAGGTGTGACACGGCCTGTACATGTTTGTCACATGCTGTACATGTGTGTTCCAGGACACACGTGTGTGTTTCAGACTGTACACACCTGTTTTGGGGTGTACACATGTGTCATGGGGAGCACAGGTTGTCACAGGCTGTACATGTGTGCCATGGGCTGTACATGTGTGTTTTGGTGAGCACAGGTGTGACACGGGCTGTACATGTGTTTTCCAGGGCACACATTTGTTTTTCGGGCTGTACACGTGTGTTATGGGGAGCACAGGTGTGTCACAGGCTATACATGTGTGTTCCAGGACACACGTGTGTGTTTTGGCATGCACACACCTGTTTCAGGGTGTACACGTGTGTTATAGGGAGCACAGGTGTGTCACACGTGTGTCACAGGCTGTACCTGTGTGTCACACGGGATCACGCGTGTTTCAGGACACAGGAGCGTGTCACACGTGTGTCACAGGTCCCACACCTGTGTCACAGGTCCCACATATGAGTCACAGGTCCCACATGCATGTCACAGGTCCCACATATGTGTCATAGGTCTCACATGTGAATCAGAGATCCCACATCCGCGTCACAGGTCCCACACGCGTGTCACACATCCCACATGTGAGTCACAGGTCCCACATGCATGTCACAGGTCCCACATGTGAGTCACACATCCCACATGTGTGTCACAGGTCCCACACGTGTGTCACAGGTCCCACACCCGTGTCCCAGATGTCACACGTGTCCCCTCCCCCTCCCCCAGCCGCGCCCCTCCCCCCCCGCACCTGCGGGTCCCTCCCTTGATGTGGCGGCGGGGGGGGGGAGGGGACCCCGGGGGACCCCGCGGTGACAACGGCGGGGACGCGCAGGTGGCGCCGCGCCACCCCCACCCTGGGGACCGAGGGGGGGCACCCTGGGGGCTGGGGACATTTGTGTCCCCTCTGTGTCCCCATTGTCCCCTCTGTCCCGCCTGTCCCCGGTGTCCCTTCCGTGTCCCCTTTTCCTTTCCCTGTCCCCTCTGTCCCCGCTGTCCCCCGTGTCGCGGTGCCCGGGGCGGGTTTTGCCGGGGGGATCCTGGGGAGTCCCCGGGACTGGTGGACACTGGGGGACACTGGGGGGGCACTGGGGGACACTGGGGGACACTGGGGCACACTGGGGGACACTGGGGGACACTGGGGGACACTGGGGGACACTGGGGGATTGGGATGGATGATGCCGGGGATACTGGTAAGGGTCCCAGTTCGTTACTGGTGTGTCCCAGTGTGTTACTGGTGTTTCGCAGTGTGTCCCAGTGTGTCCCAGTTCATTACTGGTGTGTCCCAGTGTGTTACTGGTGTGTTACTGATGTGTCGCAGTTCGTTACTGGTGTATCCCAGTGTGTCCCAGTACGCCCCAGTTCGTTACTGGTGTGCCCCAGTATGTCCCAGTACGCCCCAGTTCGTTACTGGTGCTGCTGTCGCAGTTGTTGGTCCCGGGTACGGGGGGGGGCGGGGGGGATTGGGGGGCGGCTCCCAGTGCTCCCAGTGCTCCCAGTGCTCCCAGTGCCCCCAGTGCTCCCAGTGCTCCCAGTGCCCCCAGTGCTCCCAGTGCTCCCAGTGCTCCCAGTGCTCCCAGTGTCCCCAGTGTCCCCAGTTCTCCCAGTTCCTGGTTGCCCCCGGGTGCCCCCAATTCCCCGTGGGTGCCCCCAGTGCCCCCAGTTCACGGTTCCCCAGTACCCTCAGTTCCCCCAGTGTCCCCAGTTCTCCCAGTTCCGCAGTTCCCCAGTGGCCCAGTTCCCAGTAGGTGCTCCCAGTGTCCCAGTGTCCCAGTTCCCGGTTCCCCAGTACCCCCAGTGTCCCCAGTTCGCAATGCCTCAGTGCCCCAGTTCCCGGTTCCCCAGTGCCCCCCGTGCCCCCAGTGCCCCAGTTCTCCCAGTTCGCAGTTGCCCGGTACCCCAGTTCCCGGCTCCCCAGTTCCCGATGCCCCAGTTCCCCGTGGGTGCCCCCAGTTCTCCCAGTTCGTAGTGCCCCAGTACCCCCAGTGCCCCCAGTGCCCCAGTTCCCGGGGCCCCAGTTCTCCCAGTTCGCAATGCCTCAGTGCCCCCAGTGCCCCAGTTCTCCCAGTCCCCGGTGCCCCCAGTTCCCGGTTCCCCAGTGTCCTCGGTGCCCCCAGTTCCCCGTGGGTGCCCCCAGTGCCCCCAGTGCCCCGTGGGTGCCCCCAGTTCTCCCAGTGCCCCAGTGCCCCGTGGGTACCCCCAGTGCCCCAGTTCCCGGCTCCCCAGTGTCCCCAGTGCCCCAGTTTCCCGTGTGTGCCCCCGCTGTCCCCGCTGTCCCCGCTGTCCCCGCTGTCCCCGCTGTCCCCGGTTCCCGGCAGGAGCGGCCCCGCCGCGGCGCTTCCCGGCACGGGCTGAGTAATGCGGGGCGCGGGGCTGAGTCAGCGCCACCAAACCCGGTGTCCCCCCCTGTCCCCCCCTGTCCCCCCCTGTCCCCCGCTGTCCCCCTTTGTCACCCTCCGGTCCCCCCCGGGCCCCCCCGGCCGGATGCGCGGGCGGCGCCGGCCCCAAAAAACTGGGGCAGGAGGAAGAGGAGGGAGGGGACACGCGGGCAGCGGGGGTCACACGTGTCCTGGTGTCACACGTGTCCGAGTGTCACACATGTGAGTGGGGTGTCACACATGTCCAGATGTCACACGTGTCCGGGTGTCACATGTATTGAGTGTGTCACACCTGTGTGAGTGTCACACATGTGCAGGTGTGTCTCACACATGTCCAGGTGTGTCACATGTGAGTGGGGTGTCACACATGTCAGGGTGTCACACCTGTCTGAGTGAGTGTCACACCAGTCTGGGTGTGTCACACACATGTCCAGGTGTGCCACCATACTGGGAGCTCCCAGCGCTGTACTGGGCCATACTGGGAGCTCCCAGCGCTGTACTGGGCCATACTGGGAGCTCCCAGCGCTGTACTGGGCCATACTGGGAGCTCCCAGCGCTGTACTGGGCCATACTGGGAGCTCCCAGCGCTGTACTGGGCCATACTGGGAGCTCCCAGCGCTGTATTGGGCCATACTGGGAGCTCCCAGCTCTGTACTGGGCCATACTGGGAGCTCCCAGCGCTGCACTGGGCCATACTGGGAGCTCCCAGCGCTGTATTGGGCCATACTGGGAGCTCCCAGCGCTGTACTGGGCCATACTGGGAGCTCCCAGTGCTGTACTGGGCCCCGCGCGTTTCCTGCCCCGGGGCCGTGTCCCAGTTGTGGCTTTGTGGCTCCGGCAGCCGCCGGCACTGGGTGACACTGGGGACATTGGGGACATCGGGGGGGGGGGGCTCAGGGGACACCGGGGACGTTGGGGACACGGGTGGCACTGCTGGTGTCCTGTGCCAGTGTCCCCGTGTCACTGTCCCCGTGTCCCCCCAGCCCACATCGAGGTGATTCCCTGCAAGATCTGCGGGGACAAATCCTCCGGGGTGCACTACGGGGTCATCACCTGCGAGGGCTGCAAGGTGACACCGGGGACAGGGGGGACGGGGGGGGACATGGGGGGCCATATTGGGGGCATGGGGACATGTGAGAGGTAAGGGGGGACATGGGGACCTTGGGGACAAGGGGGGATGTGGGAACATGGGGATGGGGGGTGCATTGGGGACATGGGGACAGGGAGAGACATGGGGATAGGGGAACAGGGGGGCAGAGGGACATGGGGACATGGGGACAGAGGGATATGGGGACAGGGACAGAGGGACAGGTGGACATGGGGATGGGGACATGGGGACAGGGGGGATGGGGAGGACAGAGGGACATGAGGACATGAGGACACGGGGACATGGGGACATGGGGACATGGAGGATGAGGGTACAGTGGGGACACGGGGACACGGGGACATGGGGACAGGGGGACATGGGGACAGGGGGACACGGGGACGGGGGGACATGGGGACAGGGGGACAGGGGGATAGGGGAACATGGGGAGGACAGAGGGACATGGGGACATGGGGGATGAGGGGACAGTGGGGACACGGAGACACGGGGATATGGGGACAAGGGGACATGGGGACAGGGGGACATGGGGACATGGGGGATGAGGGGACAGTGGGGACACGGAGACACGGGGATATGGGGACAGGGGGACAGGAGGACATGGGGACAGCAGGGACGGGGGGGACAGGAGGACAGGGGGACATGGGGACATGGCGACAGGGGAACAGGGGGACAGGAGGACAGGGGGACATAGGGACAGCGGGGACGGGGGGGATATGGAGATGGGGACAGAGGGACACGGGGGACATGGGGACGGGGTGATAAGGGGACAGTGGGGACACCGGGACATGGGTTGATGTGGGAGTTCCACGGGGTGCCGTGCTGTGACACTGATGACACTGGTGCCACAGTGCCACAGTGCCACTGGTGAAACTGGTGACACGGTGCCACTGGTGACACGGTGCCACTGGTGCCACATGTCCCCGGTGTCGCCGTGTCCCGCAGGGTTTCTTCCGGCGCAGCGAGCGGCGCGGGCCCAGCCTGGCGTGCAGCCGCGGGCAGCGCTGCGACATCGACCGCGCCACCCGCACCCGCTGCCAGCACTGCCGCCTGCAGAAGTGTCTGCGCCTCGGCATGTCCCGGGCCGGTGTGTGACACGGGGACAGCGCGGCGACAGCGGGGACAGCGTGGGGACAGTGCGGGGATAGCGCGGGGACAGCGTGGGGATAGCGCGGGGACAGCGCGGGGACAAGGGGATAGCGGGGGGACAGCGGGGGGACAGCGGGGACAGCGCCACTGGGCTTGGGGACATCGATTTGTGACTCTGGGGACGGTGACACTGGGCCTGGGGACACAGGGGACTGGGGACACCGCAGGGGTAGCGCCACTGAGCCTGGGGACATCAATTTGTGACCCTGGGGACATCTGTATCCCCTGGGGACACCACCCTGTGACCCTTGGGACACCCGGCTCCGGGCTTGGGGACATCTCCCCATGACCCTGGGGACACCTCCCCGTGACCCTGAGGACACTGCCCTGTGACCTGGGGACACCACCCTGTGATCCTGGGGACATCTATGCCCCCTTGGGGACACTGCCCTGTGACCCTGGGGACATCTGTACCCCCTTGGGAACACCTCCTCCTGACCCTGGGGACACCTGTGCCCCCCTGGGGACACCGCCCTGTGACCCTGGGGACATCGATCTGTGACCCTGGGGACATCTGTACCCCCTGGGGACACCTCCCTCTGACCCTGGGGACATCGGTTTGTGACCCTGGGGACATCTGTACCCCCTGGGGACACCTCCCCCTGACCCTGGGGACACCCCCCTGTGACCTGGGGACATCGATTTTTGATCCTGGGGACATCTCTACTCCCTGGGGACACCGCCCTGTGACCCTGGGGACATCTGTACCCCCTTGGGACACCGCCCTGTGACCTTGGGGACAGCTGGACCCCGCTCCCCCGGTGTCCCCTCCCATCTGTCCCCTAAATCTGGAGCCACCCGTCCCCTCCCCCGAGGACACTTGTCCCCACCCTGGCGCCGGTGACAGTCGGTGAGGAAGAGCCGTGTGGCGGCTCTGCGACACCGCCGTGTCACCCGCTGTCCCCTCTGTCCCCGTGTCACCCGCTGTCCCCTCTGTCCCCGCAGCCGTCAAGTTCGGCCGCATGTCCAAGCAGCAGCGGGACCGGCTGCAGGCAGAGGTGCTGCAACAGCTGGAGCGGCGGGAGAACCGGGAACATCTGGAACAGCTGGAGCGGCGGGAGAACCGGGAACAGCTGGAACAGCTGGAACGGCGGGAGAACCGGGAACATCTGGAACATCTGGAACAGCTGGACCAGCCGGAACCGCAGGGCAAATGGGGAAAGGGGGAACAGCGGGAGCAGGAACGGGAGGCGCAGGGGACACCGCAGCCACCCCCCGCGGGGCGCTGTCCCCTGCTGTCCCCCGCTGTCCCCGCGGAGGAGGTGACAAAGCGGGGACAGGATGGGGACAGGGCGGGGACAGCGGGGACAGCGCCGTCTCCTGACCCCGGTGCTGGCGGCGTCCCGGAGTCACCGCCGGGGCTGGAGATCGGTGAGTGGCCCTGGGGACTGTCACTGTCACCTGGGGGTGGCAGTGTCACCTGTTCGGGCAGGGATGGTGGGACATAGGGCTGGTGGCACCTCGGGATGTCACCTGCGGGTGCTCCACGGGGGTGACACCCGACTCCATCACTGATGGCACCCAGCTCTGTCACCCGTGGGCGGTGGCACCTGCGTGTGACACCCGTGGATGCTCCACGCTGGTGACCTGCCGAGGTCACACACCGGGCCACCCTCCATGTCCCCACGCCTGTCCCCAAGCCCTGCATGTCCCCTCAGAGCTGCTGACACAGTGTCCTGCTGTCACACTGTGTCACCCGTGTCCCCTCAGAGTGTCCTGCTGTCACACTGTGTCACCCGTGTCCCCTCAGAGCTGCTGACACAGAGTGTCCTGCTGTCACACTGTGTCACCCGTGTCCCCTCAGAGTGTCCTGCTGTCACACTGTGTCACCCGTGTCCCCTCAGAGTGTCCTGCTGTCACTCTGTGTCACCCGTGTCCCCTCAGAGTGTCCTGCTGTCACACTGTGTCACCCGTGTCCCCTCAGAGCTGCTGACACAGAGTGTCCTGCTGTCACACTGTGTCACCCGTGTCCCCTCAGAGTGTCCTGCTGTCACAGTGTGTCACCCGTGTCCCCTCAGAGTGTCCTGCTGTCACACTGTGTCACCCGTGTCCCCTCAGAGCTGCTGACACAGAGTGTCCTGCTGTCACAGTGTGTCACCCGTGTCCCCTCAGAGCTGCTGACACAGAGTGTCCTGCTGTCACAGTGTGTCACCCGTGTCCCCTCAGAGCTGCTGACACAGAGTGTCCTGCTGTCACACTGTGTCACCCGTGTCCCCTCAGAGCTGCTGACACAGAGTGTCCTGCTGTCACACTGTGTCACCCGTGTCCCCTCAGAGTGTCCTGCTGTCACACTGTGTCACCCGTGTCCCCTCAGAGTGTCCTGCTGTCACACTGTGTCACCCGTGTCCCCTCAGAGCTGCTGACACAGAGTGTCCTGCTGTCACACTGTGTCACCCGTGTCCCCTCAGAGCTGCTGACACAGAGTGTCCTGCTGTCACACCGCGCCACGTGTCACCCCCGCGCCGAGGAGCTGCAGGGACACCGCTGGGCCACCTTCACCCGCGAGGAGATCTGCGCCTACCAGAGCCAGGTGCGGGGCGGGCAGGGGACACGGCTGTCCCCAGGGGTGTCCCCAGGGGTGGCCCCGGGGTGACAGCCGCTCCCGCAGCCCATGGCAGAGATGTGGCAGCGCTGTGCCCGCCGTGTCACCGAGGCCATCGAGCGCGTGGTGGAGTTCGCCAAACGCCTGCGCGGCTTCCTGGAGCTCAGCCAGCACGACCAGATCGTCCTGCTCAAGGCTGGTGCGCGGCCACCGCGTCCCCAGAGCCACTGCCACCAGCCCAGAGCCACTGCCACCCGCCCAGGGCCACTGCCACCCGCCCAGGGTCACTGCCACCAGCCCAGGGCCACTGCCACCCACCCAGGGCCACTGCCACCCGCTCCAGGGTCACTGCCACCCGCCCAGGGCCACTGCCACCAGCCCAGGGCCACTGCCACCAACCCAGGGCCACTGCCACCCGCCCAGAGCCACTGCCACCAGCCCAGGGCCACTGCCACCAGCCCAGGGCCACCGCGTCCCCGGGCCACTGCCACCCGCCCAGGGTCACTGCCACCCGCCCAGGGCCACTGCCACCCGCCCAGGGCCACTGCCACCTGCCCAGGGCCACCGCCATCAGCCCAGGGCCACTGCCACCAGCCCAGGGCCACTGCCACCAGCCCAGAGCCACTGCCACCCGCCCAGGGCCACTGCCACCAGCCCAGAGCCACTGCCACCCGCCCAGGGCCACTGCCACCAGCCCAGGGCCACTGCCATCAGCCCAGAGCCACTGCCACCAGCCCAGGGCCACTGCCACCAGCCCAGGGCCACTGCCACCCGCCCAGGGCCACTGCCACCCGCCCAGGGCCACTGCCACCAAACCAGGGCCACCGCGGGCCCGGTGCACAGTCACAGGGACACCCTGTCCCCTTGTCCCCAGCCCCAGGGACAGCCCATCCCATTGTCCCCAGCCCCAGGGACACCCTGTGCCCTTGTCCCCAGCCCCAGGGACAGCCCATTCCATTGTCACCAGCCCCAGGGCCACCCCATTCCATTGTCACCAGCCCCGGGGCCACCCTGTCCCCTTTCTCCACAGCCCCAGAGCCATCCTGTCCCCTTATTCCCAGACTTGTGGCCACCCCATCCCTTCGTCCCCAACCCCAGGGCCACCTTGTCCCTTTGTCCCCAGCCCCAGGGACAGCCCATCCCATTGTCACCATCCCCAGGGCCACCTTGTCCCCTTGTCCCCAGCCCCAGGGACACCCTGTGCCCTTGTCCCCATCCCCAGGGCCACCTCACTCCCTTGTCCCCAGTCCTGGGTACCCCTCATCTCCTTGTCCCCCACCCTGGGGACACCCTGCTGTCCTTGTCCCAGGGCCACTCTGTCCCCCTGTCCCCAGCCCCAGGCCACCCTGTCTCTCTGTCCCCAGCCCCAGGCCACCCTGTCCCACTGTCCCCAGACCTAGGACCAGCCTGTCCCCTTGTGACAATCCCGTGTGTCCCACGGGGAGGTGACAGTCCCCAAAGTCCCCTCATCCTCCCTGAGGAGGTGACAATCCCGTGTGTCCCACAGCGAGGTGACAATCCCTAAAAGTCCCCTCATCCTCCCTGGGGAGGTGACACCGCCCCGGGCCACCACCGCGGTGTCCCCGCCGCAGCCCCTGGTGGCGGGTGGCGGTGTCGCCGGTGCCAGCAGCGCTGTCGCCGCCCCGCGGGGGTCACAGGTGCCATGGAGGTTGTCCTGGTCCGGATGTGTCGCGCCTTCGACGCCGCCACCCGCACGGTTCTGTTCGAGGGCAAACTGGCCGGGCCGGAGCTCTTCCGCTCGCTGGGTAGGGCGGCGACGCGGGTGGGGGACAGCGCGGGGACAGCGCGGGGACGGGAGGTGACACGGAGCTGTCCCCAGGGTGTCCCGAGCTCGTCGCGTCCATCTTCGACCTGGCGCAGGGGCTGAGCGCGCTGCGCTGCTCCGAGAGCGAGCTGGGGCTGCTGAGCGCGCTGCTGCTCGTCAACGCCGGTCAGCCACCGCCCTGTCCCCTCTGTGTCCCCGCGTGTCCCCTCAGCATCCCCTCGTGTCCCCTCGTGTCCTTCTGTGTCCCCTCAGCATCCTCTCGTGTCCCCTCCGTGTCCCCTCAGCATCCCCTCGTGTCCCCTCAGCATCCTCCCGTGTCCCCTCGTGTCCCCTCAGCATCCTCCCGTGTCCCCTCGTGTCCCCTCAGCATCCCTCCGTGTCCCCTCGTGTCCCCTCAGCATCCTCCCGTGTCCTTCTGTGTCCCCTCGTGTCCCTCCAGCATCCCTCCATGTCTCTCCGTGTCCCCTCAGCATCCTCCCGTGTCCCTCCATGTCCTCCCGTGTCCATCCATGTCCCCTCCGTGTCCCCCTGTGTCCCCTCAGAATCCCCTCGTGTCCCTCTGTGTCCATCCATGTCCCCTCAGCATCTCCCCGTGTCCCCTCCGTGTCCCCTCAGCATCCCCTCGTGTCCCCTCGTGTCCCTCCAGCATCCCTCCGTGTCCCCGCCGTGTCCATCCATGTCCCCTCCGTGTCCCCTCAGCACCCTCCCGTGTCCCTCTGTGTCCCCTCATCATCCCCGGTGTCCATCCATGTCCCCTCCGTGTCCCCTCAGCATCCCCCCGTGTCCCCTCAGCACGCTCCCGTGTCTCTCCCGTGTGCCTCCGTGTCCCCTCGTGTCCCCTCAGCATCCCCTCGTGTCCCTCCGTGTCCATCCATGTCCCCTCACCATCCTCTCCTGTCCCCTCGTGTCCCCTCAGCACCTTCCCGTGTCCCCCTGTGTCCCCTTAGCATCCTCCCGTGTCCCCTCCTGTCCCCTCAGTATCCCCCGTGTGTCCCTCCGTGTCCCCTCATCATCCCCCGTGTCCCTCCCGTGTCCCTCCGTGTCCCCTCAGCATCCCCTCGTGTCCCTCCGTGTCCTCCCGTGTCCCCTCAACATCTCCCCGTGTCCCCCTCCGTGTCCCCTCCGTATCCCCTCGTGTCCCTTCATGTCCCTGCATGTACCCCCGTGTCCCCTCCGTGTCTTCCTGTGTCTATCCATGTCCCCTCCGTGTCCTCCCGTGTGCCCTCCGTGTCCTCCTCTGTCTCTCCGTGTCCCCTCAGCATCCCCTCGTGTCCCTCCGTGTCCCCTCGTGTCCCTCCAGCATCCCTCCGTGTCCCCTCATCATCCCCCGTGTCCCCCTCCGTGTCCTCCCGTGTCCATCCATGTCCCCTCCGTGTCCTCCCGTGTCCCTCCGTGTCTCCTCAGCACCTTCCCGTGTCCCTCCGTGTCCCCTTAGCATCCCCTGTGTCCCTCCGTGTCCCCGCCGTGTCCCTTCGTGTCCTTCCAGCGTCTCCCCGTGTCCCCCTTGTGTCCCTCCATGTACCCCCTCCGTGTCCCTCTCCGTGTCCCTCCCGTGTCCTCCCAGCGTCCCCGCCCCGTGTCCCGGTGTCCCCGTGTCCCCGTGTCCCTCCCCCCGGGCTCCCCAGGGAGGGTTTGCCCCAAACCCGCGGGGTTTGTCCTAAAGCGGGATGGGGTGTCACCACAGTGTCCCCAGGGTGTCCCCAAGGTGTCCCCACCCTGCGTGTCGTCTGTCGCACCCCCTATCACAGACGCTTTCTGTCCCCAGCTCTGTCCCTGTCCCCACACTGTGTCCCTGTCCCCTCACCTGTCCGTGTCCCCTCACCTGTCCGTGTCCCCTCACCCCTGTGGTGTCCCCACACTGTGTCCCTGTCCCCACACTGTGTCCGTGTCCCCACACCCTGTGGTGTCCCCACACTGTGTCCGTGTCCCCTCACCTGTCCCTGTCCCCTCACCCTGTGGTGTCCCCAGGCCGGCCGTGGCTGCAGGACCGGCCGCGGGTGGCCCGGCTCCAGGGACATCTGGATGTCGCCTTCCGGCTCCTGCTGCGCCGGACCCGCCGCGAGGGACTCCTGGCCAGGGTGGGGACACGGGGGACACCGGGGAGGACACGGGGAGGGGACACTGGGGGGGACACGGGGGGACACCGGGGAGGGACACGGGGAGGGGACACCGGGAGAGGAGGGGACACGGGGAGGGGACACTGGGGGGGACACGGGAGGACACCGGGGAGGGACACGGAGAGGGGACACCGGGAGAGGAGGGGACACGGGGAGGGGACACGGGGAGGGGACACGGCGGGGGCATCGGGGGACACGGGGGGACACCGGGGGGGACACGGGGAGGGGACACTGGGAGGGGACACCGGGGGGGACACGGGGAGGGGACACCGGGAGAGGAGGGGACACGGGGAGGGGACACGGGGAGGGGACACGGGGAGGGGACACTGGGGGGGACACGGGAAGGGACACGGGGAGGGGACACTGGGGAGGACACTGGGGCGCTGCGGGAGTAGAGGGTCCCCTCTACGTGTCCGTGCGGTGACAGCCGTGTCCCCACGCGTGCCCGCGGTGTCACAGCCGTGTCCCCGCGGTGACAGCCGTGTCCCCACGTGTGCCCGTGCTGTCACAGCCGTGTCCCCGCGGTGACAGCCGTGTCCCCAAGTGTGTCCGCGGTGTCACAGCCGTGTCCCCGCGGTGACAGCCGTGTCCCCCCCAGCTGCCCTCCCCGGGCCAGCTCCGCGCTCTCTGCTCGCAGCACCTGGAGCAGGTCCAGGCCTTCCGCCGCCTCCACCCCGGGGTGGTCTCGGCCTCCTTCCCCCCGCTCTACCGGGAGCTCTTCGCCGCCGACCCCGCCGATGTCCCCGCGGGGACGCGCTGAGAGGGGCCCGGGGACCACCGGGACCTCCGGGACCTCCGGGATCACCGGGACCTCCGGGACCACCGGGACCAGCCCTGACCCCGCTGAGCCCGACCCCGGGACCACCGGGACCATCGGGACCACCGGGACCACCAGGACCACCGGGACCACCGGGATCACCGGGACCGCCCCTGCACCTGGGGACACCTGCGGGTGCTCCCACGCAGGCACGTGCCGGGAATGCGGCACCTGGCGAGGCTCTGTCACCCGTGGGTGTCCCACGGGGACAGTGGGGAGTGGCGGCGGCTGCGTTTGAGCGGAATAAAAGCGATTTTGGGGACGGCGTGTCCGGGGGCTCCGTCACGGGGGCACGCGGGGACACCGGCGGCGGCGTTAGAGCCCCGCCCCGCCCCTCGCAGCGCTCCGAGCTCCTATAGGCTTGCATACCTGTCACTCAAACAAATGGGCGGGAATTCGCATTTTTCCGCTCTCTGATTGGTTCACCCCCACTGCTCGCCGCTGATTGGCTGCTTTATTCCCGTTATTTCCCGCCCTCCTCCGTGGGAGGCCTGGCGGGGATTGGCCGCTGCTCCGCAGGCGGTGATTGGACGGGACCGGTGCGGAGTTGCGCTGTGATTGGCTGAAGGGGGAGGAGCCGCGATGTGATTGGTGGAGAGCGGGAGGGGGCGGGGCCAGCGGCGGGGCGCGGGAGGCGGCGGCGGCGGCACCGGGGCCGCATCGGGCCCGAACCGGGACCAGGCCCGAACCGGGGCCTTTCGGGGCCGGGCCGGGCGGAACCAGGGCCGCTGTGGGGCCGGGGGGTGCCCCCGGAACCTGTAGGTACCGTGAGACCACCCGGGAGGCGCGGCCGAGGTGGCTGCGGGGGCCGCGCTGCCGGTGCACCGGGCCCGGGGCCTGCACCGGCGGGCCCGGAGCCGAACCCTCCGTGAGGGTACGGGAGGGGGGAGACAACCGGCGAGTCACCGGGCTGGGGGGAGCAACGCGGCCCGACCGCAGCGGGAGCCCCCGGTGGGTTCCCGGTAACCCCCGGTAAGGCCCCGGTAAGTCCCGGTGAGCCCCGCCCGCAGCCGGCCATGGCGGGACGCGGCTCCGTGCACAGCCTGAGCAGCCTGCAGAAAACAGCCCTGCTCCTGGGAGTCCCGGCCGCGGCCACCGTGCTCTACATCCTGTACCGGCGCTACCGGGAGAGCCGAGGTGGGTGCGGGGCCCTCACCGGGGCCCGGGGACACCCTGGGGACACCCTGGGGACACTTTGAGGACACCCTGGGGACACCGTGGGGACACCGTGGGGACCCTGTGGGGATCCCTGGGAAGCGGAGTCGCTTTTCCCACCGGGAATTCCCCGTGTCCTGGAGGGTGCCACCCCGTCCGTGTCCCCCGGGGAGCCCTTGGGGACACAGCGCTGTCGCCGCTGTCCCCTCAGAGGTGCAGGTGACCGTGGTGGCGGACGAGGGGCTGGAGGTGGCGGTGCGGGTGCCCCGCAGCGCGATGAAATCGCTGATCGGCCGCCGGGGAGCCACCATCAACCAGGTGGGGACACCGGGAGGGGACACCGGGAGCACCGGGAGGGGACACCGGGAGCACCGGGAGGGGACACCGGGAGCCCCAGGTGGGGTCACCGGGAGCACCGAGAGCACCGAGAGCACCGGGAAGAGGCACCGGGAGTGCTGGGAACACTGGGAGTGGTCACTGGGGTCAGCGGGAGGGGTCACCGGGGGCACCGGGAGTGGTGACCGTGAGTGAGTGTCACCTCCCTGTGAGTGCCAGTCCCTGTGAGTGTCACATCCCTGAGTGCCACCTCTCTGTGAGTGCCACCTCCCTGTGAGTGCCACCTCCCTGTGAGTGTCACATCCCTGAGTGTGACATCCCTGTGAGTGTCACCTCCCTGTGAGTGGCACATC
The DNA here is from genome assembly GCF_009819885.2 of Catharus ustulatus. Classification (NCBI taxonomy): domain Eukaryota; kingdom Metazoa; phylum Chordata; class Aves; order Passeriformes; family Turdidae; genus Catharus; species Catharus ustulatus. The sequence goes on along the minus strand of NC_046250.1, from coordinate 1,373,579 downwards.
CCTGTGAGTGTCAGTCCCTGTGAGTGTCACCTCCCTGTGAGTGCCACCTCCCTGTGAGTGTCACCTCCCTGTGAGTGCCAGTCCCTGTGAGTGTCACCTCCCTGTGAGTGCCACCTCCTTGTGAGTGTCACCTCCCTGTGAGTGCCAGTCCCTGTGAGTGCCACCTCCCTGTGAGTGCCACCTCCCTGTGAGTGTCACATCCCTGAGTGTGACATCCCTGTGAGTGCCACCTCCCTGTGAGTGCCACATCCCTGTGAGTGCCAGTCCCTGTGAGTGTCACATCTCTGTGAGTGTCACATCCCTGTGAGTGCCACCTCCCCGTGAGTGCCACATCCCTGAGTGTGACATCCCTGTGAGTGTCACCTCCCTGTGAGTGCCAGTCCCTGTGAGTGCCACATCCCTGTGAGTGCCAGTCCCTGTGAGTGTCACCTCCCTGTGAGTGCCACCCCCCCGTGAGTGCCACCCCCCGTGAGTGTCACCTCCCCGCGTGTCCCAGCTGCGGCAGGAGACCGGAGCTCACATCGATGTGGAGGAGGAGGAGGAGGACGAGGGGGGCCAGTCCCTGGTGCAGATCTCGGGCTCGCCGGGCCAGGTGTGCCGGGCCAGGGCGGCCGTGCTGCGGATCGTGGCCGAGAGCGCCCCCGTGGCCGAGCAGCTGCGAGTGCCGCAGAGAGCCGTGGGCAGGATCATCGGTACGGGCACATCAAAATGTGGGGGGAAATTCCATTTGGGACATCCTAAATCCTGGGGAACACCCCAATGTCAGGGCACCGAGCAGCTGCGAGTGCCGCAGAGAGCCGTGGGCAGGATCATCGGTACGGGAACCCTGAAATATGGGGGGGAAATTCCATCTGGGGACATCCTAAATCCTGGGGGATCCCCCAAATCAGGGTACCGAGCAGCTGCGAGTGCCGCAGAGAGCCGTGGGCAGGATCATCGGTACGGGAACCCAAAATCTGGGAGGAATTCCATTTGGGGACACCCCAAATCCTGGGGGGATGTTCCACAGATACAGGGACACCCCAAAAATCTGGGGGGAACTTCCCTAGCCCCAAATCCTGGGGGATCCCCCAATGTCAGGGCACTGAGCAGCTGCGAGTGCCGCAGAGAGCCGTGGGCAGGATCATCGGTACGGGAACCCCAAAATGTGTGGGGGGAAATTCCATCTGGGGACACCCTAAAATCTGGGAGAACCCCCAATCCCAGAGCACTGAGCAGCTGTGAGTGCTGCAGAGAGCCGTGGGCAGGATCATCGGTACGGGCACTCAAAATGTGGGGGAACCTTCCATAGCCACAGGGACACCCCAAATCTGGGGGGGAATTCCATCTGGGGACACCCTAAAATCTGGGAGAACCCCCAATCCCAGAGCACTGAGCAGCTGCGAGTGCCGCAGAGAACTGTGGGCAGGATCATCGGTACGGGCACCCCGAAATCCTGAGGGGGAATTCCATTTGGGGACACCCTAAAATATGGGGAAACCTTCCAGAACCACAGGGACACCCCAAATCTGGGGGAACTTCCACAGCCCCAAATCCTGGGGGAACCCCCAATCCCGGCGGCTCTTCCACCCCTTTTCCCCAAATGCTGGGACTCTTCCACCCCTTTCCCAAAATCCAGACTCCCTTCCCAACATCCCAGACCTTTTTCCCAACATCCCAAACTCCTTTCCCAAATCCCAGACTCCTTCCCCAACATCTCAGACCCTTTTCCCAGCCCTTTCTCAAATCCCAAACTCCCTTCCCAAATCCCAGACTCATTTGCCAATATCCTGGACTCCCTTTCCAACATCCCAGACTCCTTTCCCAAATCCCAGACTCCTTTCCCAACATCCTGGACTCCCTTCCCACCCCTTTCCCAAATCCCAAACTCCTTTCCCAGCATCCCAAACTCCTTTCCCAAATCCCAGACTCCTTTCCCAAATCCCAAACTCCTTTCCCAAATCCCAGACTCCTTTCCCAAATCCCAAACTCCTTTCCCAAATCCCAGACTCCTTTCCCAACATTCCAAACTCCCTTTCCCAAGTCCCAGACTCATTTCCCAACATCCTGGACTCCTTTCCCACTCCTTTCCCAACATCCCAGACTCCTTTCCCAACATCCCAAACTCCCTTTCCCAACATCCCAGACTCCTTCCCCAACATCCCAAATTCCTTTCCCAACATCCTGGACTCCCCTCCCACCCCTTTCCCAAATCCCAGATTCCTTTCCTAAATCCCAGACTCCCTTCCCAACATCCCAGACCCTTTTCCCAGCTCTTTCCCAAATCCCAAACTCCTTTCCCAAATCCCCCTTTCCCAACATCCCAGACTCCTTTCCCAAATCCCAAACTCCTTCCCCAACATCCTGGACTCCCTTCCCACCCTTTCCCAAATCCCAGACCCTTTTCCCACCATCCTAAACTCCTTTCCCAAACCCCAGACTCCTTCCCCAACATCCCACACTCCCCTCCCACCCCTCCATCCCCCAGCCTCCCTTTCCCTCCCCAGACCCTCCCCTTCCCCAAACCTCACTTCCCTCCCCCAAATCACCCCAAACCCTCCCAAAATCACCCAAAATCACCCCAAATCCTCTCCCCCACCCCTCCTTTCCCTCCGGGCCGTTCCCGACCCCCGCAGGCCGAGGCGGGGAGACCGTGCGGGCCATCTGCCGGAGCTCGGGGGCTCGCGTGGAGTGCGGCCACGAGCCCGAGGCCAGCCTGGCCCCGCTGCGCATCATCCGCCTGCTGGGGACGCGCAAGGAGGTGGAGGCGGCCAAGGTGAGCGCGGCTCGGGGTTTGATTTTTGGGGTGCCCGAACCCCTCGGGAGCTCACCCCGTGCTCTCGCAGAAGCTGATCCTGGAGAAGCTGTCGGAGGACAAAGCGTTCCGCAAGGAGCTGGCGCAGGCGGCGGCGGCTCGCTGCCCTCGGAAGCAGCCCCTGGGCAACCGGAGGGAGCTGCCGGGGCCGGGCCCCGCTGTGTCCGGTGTGCCCGGTGTGCCCGGTGTCCCCGAGGGCTGGCAGGAGTGCTGGGACGTGCCCTGGCCACCGGGTGCCAGCCCGGACAGCGCTGCCAGCACGGGAACGGCGGGGAGCGAGGGGATGGAGCTGCAGGAACCGCGCTTGGAGCTGCAGGAACCGGGCTTGGAGCTCCGGGAACCGCGCTTGGAGCTCCAGGAGCGGGGCTTGGAGCTCCAGGAGCGGGGCTTGGAGCTGCTGGAACCGGGCTCGGAGCTCCAAGAAACGGGCTCGGAGCTGCTGGAGCGGGGCTTGGAGCTGTTGGAACCGGGTTTGGAGCTGCAGGAGCCGCCCGTGCCCAAGTTTGAAGGTGAGAGCGGCGCTGGGGGGATCCCGCTGGGAATTGCGGGGGGGATGGGTTTGTTGGGATAGCCGGGGGCGGGGAGGGGTTTTGGGGGTTCCCTCCATCACTCCTGTGCCTTTCCCGGTGACATTTTTGGGGATTCCCGCCTTCCCGTGCCATTCCCAGAGGGATTTTTGGGGATTCTCTCCCTCCCGTGCCTTTCCCAGAGGGATTTTTGGGGATTCCCTCTCTCCTGTGTCTTTCCTGGAGGGATTTTTGGGGTTTCCGTCCCTCCCGTGCCATTCCCGGAGGGATTTTTGGGGATTCCCTCTCTCCTGTGCCTTTCCCAGAGGAATCTCTGATCTCTGTGGGATTTGGGATGGATTTTGGGGTGATCCCTGTGGAATTTGGGTGATTTCTGTGGGATTTTGGGGTGATCTGTGTGGATTTGGGGTGGGTTTTGGGGTGATTTCAGGGGGATTTTGGGGTGATCCCTGTGGGATTTTGGGGTGATCTCTGTGGATTTGGGGTGCATTTTGGGGTGACCTGTGTGGGATTATGGGGTGATTTCTGTGGGATCTCTGTGAGATTTTGGGGTGATCTCTGTGGGATTTTGGGGTGATTTCAGGGGGATTTTGGGGTGATCCCTGTGGATTCAGGGCAGATTTTGGGGTGGTCTGTGTGGATTTGGGCTGATCCCTGTGGGATTTTGGGGTGATCTCTGTGGATTTGGGGTGCATTTTGGGGTGATTTCTGTGAGATTTTTGGGTGATCCCTGTGGATTCAGGGCAGATTTTGGGGTGATCTGTGTGGGATTTCTGTGCGATTTTGGGGTGATCCCTGTGGATTCAGGGCAGATTTTTGGGTGATCTCTGTGGATTTGGGGTGGGTTTTGGGGTGACCTGTGTGAATTTGGGGCTCCCCTCTCTCCCCAGTGCCCAGCCCCGATTTCAGTTTCCCCGCTGACGAGCACCTGGACGTTTACGTGTCGGCCGCCGAGAGCCCCGGGCGCTTCTGGATCCAACTGCTGGGGACACGCAGCCTGCAGCTGGACAAGCTGACAGCTGAGATGGGGCACTTCTACCAGAGCAGCCCCCCTGTGAGTCACCTCAGTGTCACCTGTGTCACCTCTGTGTCACCTGTGTCACCTCTGTGTCCTCTGTGTCAGCTCTGTGTCCCCCCACTGTCCCCCCGTGTCCCTGCAGCTGGACAAACTGACAGCTGAGATGGGGCTCTTCTACCAGAGCAGCCCCCCTGTGAGTCACCTGTGTCACCTGTGTGTCACCTCAGTGTCACCTGTGTCACCTGTGTCAGCTCTGTGTCCCCCCACTGTCCCCCCGTGTCCCTGCAGCTGGACAAACTGACAGCTGAGATGGGGCACTTCTACCAGAGCAGCCCCCCTGTGAGTCACCTCTGTCACCTGTGTCACCTCAGTGTCACCTGTGTCACCTGTGTCACCTGTGTCACCTCTGTGTCATCTGTGTCAGCTCTGTGTCCCCCCATTGTCCCCCCGTGTCCCTGCAGCTGGACAAACTGACAGCTGAGATGGGGCACTTCTACCAGAGCAGCCCCCCTGTGAGTCACCTCTGTCACCTGTGTGTCACCTCAGTGTCACCTGTGTCACCTCAGTGTCACCTGTGTCACCTCTGTGTCACCTCAGTGTCCCCTCCTTGTCCCTCACCACGTCCCCATGTCCCAGCACTGTCGCCTCCTGTCCCAGTGCTCTCCCCCTGTGTCCCCTGACTGTCCCCATGTCCCCATGTCCCCTGACTGTCCCTGTGTCCCTGTGTCCCCATGTCCCTTGACTGTCCCCATGTCCCCCTGACTGTCCACATGTCCCCCTGCCTGTCCCCGTGTCCCTTGACTGTCCCCCTGCCTGTCCCCATGTCCCCTGCCTGTCTCAATGTCCCCTGAATGTCCCCATGTCCCCAGGTGCCCTGCCTGTCCCCGTGTCCCCATGTCCCCTTGACTGTCCCTGTGTCCCCTTGACCGTCCCCATGTCCCCATGCTCCCTGACTGTACCCATGTCCCCTCATGTCCCCTGACCGTCCCCTTGACTGTCCCCATGTCCCCTGCCTGTCCCCTTGACTGTCCCTGTGTCCCCTGCCTGTCCCTGTGTCCCCGTGTCCCAGATGCCATGCCTGTCCCCATGTCCCCTGACTGTCCCTGTGTCCCCATGTCCCCTCATGTCCCTTGCCTGTCTCCATGTCCCCACATCCCCTGACTGTCCCCGTGTCCCCATGTCCCCTGCCTGTCCCCATGTCCCCTGACTCTTCCCCTGCCTGTCCCCATGTCCCCAGGTGCCCTGACAGTCCCCATGTCCCCTGACTGTCCCCTGACTGTCCCTATGTCCTGACTGTCCCCTGACTGTCCCCGTGTCCCCATGTCCTCTGACTGTCCCCATGTCCCCAGGTGCCCTGACTGTCCCCATGTCCCCTGCCTGTCCCCATGTCCCCATGTCCCCTGACTGTCCCTGTGTCCCATGTCCCCTGCCTGTCCCCATGTCCCCATGTCCCCTGACTGTCCCTGTGTCCCATGTCCCCTGCCTGTCCCCTGACTGTCCCTATGTCCTGACTGTCCCCTGCCTGTCCCCATGTCCCCATGTCCCCTGACTGTCCCCGTGTCCCCAGGTGCCCTGACTGTCCCCTGCCTGTCCCCGTGTCCCCATGTCCCCTGACTGTCCCCGTGTCCCCATGCCCTGACTGTCCCCGTGTCCCCAGGTGCCCCCCCCGTCGGTGCAGCCCGGGGCCATCGTGGCGGCTCCGTACGAGGCCGATGGCGAGTGGTACCGCGCGCGGGTGCTGGGCCCGCTGGACAACGGCCACCTGGAGCTCTACTACGTGGACTTTGGGGACAATGGCCAGGCCCCCCCCGAGGCTCTGCGGGCTCTCAGGTGTGCCAGGGGGGTGACACTGCCGGGACAATGTCCCCGTGTCCCCTGGCAGCGCCCTCACCGTGTCCCTGCAGGAGCGACTTCCTGAGCCTGCCCTTCCAGGCCATCGAGTGCAGCCTGGCCGGGATTGTCCCCAACGGTGAGCGGGGGTGGCACGGGCTGTCCCCTCATGGGGGTGACACACGGGGTGACACAGCCCTGTCCCCTCCTGGGGGTGGAAGACAGCCCTGTCCCCTCCTGGGGTGACACACGGGGGTGGCACAGCCCTGTCCCCTCCTGGGGGTGACACACGGGGGTGGCATAGGCCTGTCCCCTCATGGGGGTGGCACATGGGGGTGGCACACTGCCCTGTCTCCTCCTGGGGGTGGCACAGAGGTGGCACAGGCCTTGTCCCCTCCTGGGGGTGGCACAGCCCTGTCCCCTCCTGGGGGTGGCACATGGGGGTGACACACTGCCCTGTCCCTCCTGTGGATGACACACAGGGGTGGCACAGGCCTTCTCCCCTCCTGGGGGTGGCACATGGGGTGGCACGGGCCTGTCCCCTCCTGAGGGTGACACAAGGGGATGGCACAGGCCTGTCCCCTCCTGGGGGTGACACATGGGGGTGGCACAGCCCTGTCCCCTCCTGTGGATGACACATAGGGGTGGGACAGGCCTTGTCCCCTCCTGAGGGTGACACATGGCCCTGTCCCCTCCTGGGGGTGGCACACGGGGGGTGGCACAGACCCTGTCCACTCTCCTCTGGTGACACTGCCCACCCTCTGTGTGTCCCCACTGTGTGTCACCCTCTGTGTGTCTCCTGTGTGTCCCCACTGTGCGTCCCCACTGTCTGTCACTGCCATGTGTCCCCTCTGTGTGTCACCCTCTGTGTGTTCCCACTGTGTGTCCCTGCTGTGTCCCTGCCATGTGTCCCCTCTGTGTGCCACCCTCTGTGCGTCCCCACTGTCTGTCACTGCCATGTGTCCCCTCTGTGTGTCACCCTCTGTGTGTCCCTGCTGTGTGTCCCCTGTGTGTCACCCTCTGTGTGTCCCTGCTGTGTGTCACTGCCGTGTGTCCCCTCTGTGTGTCCCCTCTGTGTCCCCACCATGTTATCACTGTGTGTCACCCTCTGTGTGTCACTGCTGTGTGTCACCCTCTGTGTGTCCCCTCTGTGTGTCCCCACTGTGTGTCACCCTCTGTGTGTCCCCTGTGTGTCACTGCCATGTGTCCCCGCTGTGTGTCCCCTCTGTGTCCCCACCATGTTACCACTGTGTGTCACCCTCTGTGTGTCCCCTCTGTGTGTCACCCTCTGTGTGTCCCCGCTGTGTCCCCTCTGTGTGTCCCCTCGGTGTCCCCTGTGTCCCCTCTGTGCGTCCTCACTGTCTGTCACTCCCGTGTGTCCCCTCTGTGTGTCACCACCATGCGTCCCCTCTGTGTGTCACCCTCTGTGTGTCACTGCCGCATGTCACCCTGTGTCCCCTCTGTATCACTGCCATGTGTCCCCTCCATGTCCCCTGTGTGTCCCATGTGTCCCCTCGGTGTCCCCTGTGTGTGGCAGGTCCGAGCTGGCCCGAGGTGGCTCTGGACGAGTTTGACCGCCTGACCCAGTGCGCGCAGTGGGCGCCGCTGCTGGCTCGGATCTGCAGCTACAGCCAGGGCGGGGCCTGCCCCCGGCCCAGCGTGCGCCTCTTCGCCCGCCGCCACGGACAGGTGTGTCACTGAGTGTCACTGAGTGTCCTCGAGTGTCCCCAAGTGTCCCTGAGTGTCCCCTAGTGTCCCCATTCCTGATGTTCCCAGTGCCACGGACAGGTGTGTCCCCGGTGTCACCGGGTGTCACTGAGTGTCACTGAGTGTCCCCAGATATCCCCTGGGTGTCCCTGAGTGTCCCCTGGTGTCCCCAGGTGTCCCCATTCCTGGTGTTCCCAGCACCACGGCCAGGTGTGTCCCCGCATGTCACTGAGTGTCACTGAGTGTCCCCAAGTGTCCCTGAGTGTCCCTGGGTGTCCCCGAGTTTCCCAGAGTGTCCCCAGTGTCACTGAGTGTCACCGGGTGTCCCTGAGTGTCCCCCAGGTGTCCCCCAGGTATCCCCATTCCTGGTGCTCCCAGCGCCACGGACAGGTGTGTCCCTGGTGTCACTGAGTGTCCCTGAGTGTCACTGAGTGTCACTGAGTGTCCCCAGGTGTCCCCTGGTGTCCCCATTCCTGGTGTTCCCAGCGCCATGGCCAGGTGTGTCCTCAAGTGTCATTGAGTGTCACCGGGTGTCCCTGAGTGTCCCCAGATATCCCCCAGGTGTCCTCGAGTGTCCCCATTCCTGGTGCTCCCAGTGCCACAGCTAGGCGTATCCCTGGGTGTCCCCGAGTGTCCCCAGGTGTCCCCGGGTGTCCCTGAGTGTCCCCAAGTTTCCCTGAGTGTCCCCAGGTGAACCCAGGTGTCCCCACTCCTGGTGTTCCCAGTGCCAAGGCCAGGTGTGTCCCAGAGTGTCCCCACACTCCAATTCCCAGCATTCCCTGAGCTCCCCACTGTCCCCTGGCCACATTTTCACTGTCCCTGTCCCCTCTGTCCCTGTCCCCTCTGTCCCTGTCCCCATTCCCCCTGTCCCTGCTGTCCCTGTCCCTGCTGTCCCTGTCCCCTCTGTCCCTGTCCCTGCTGTCCCTGTCCCCTCTGTCCCTGTCCCCGCTGTCCCTGTCCCATCCCCTCTGTCCCCGCAGAGCCTGGATGTGGGAGCAGAGCTGGTGCGTTTGGGCTACGCCGTGCCCGGGCCCCCTGAGGAGCCCCCGGTGAGCTGCTCCTGTGTCCCCGTGTCCCCTCCCCGTGTCCCCTCCCCGTGTCCCCTCCCAGGCATGTCCCCTCCTGGTGTCCCCTCTGGGATGTGGCTGTTCCTGGTGTCCCAGTGTCCCCTCCTGGTGTCCCCTCTGGGATGTGGCCACTCTCAGTGTCCCAGTGTCCCCTCTGGGACGTGGCTGTTCCCGGTGTCCCGGTGTCCCCTCCTGGTGTCCCCTCTGGGACGTGGCCACTCCTGGTGTCCCCGTGTCCCCTCTGGGATGTGGTCACTCTCAGTGTCACCTCTGGGATGTGGTCACTCCCGGTGTCCCCATGTCCCCTCTGGGATGTGGCTGCTCCCAGTGTTCCCTCCAGGAAGTGGCCACTCTCGGTGTCCCCATGTCCCCTCCCCATGTCCCTGTGACCCCGTGTCCCCGTGTCCCCTGCGGGACGTGGTCACTCCCAGTGTCCCCTCTGGGATGTGGTCACTCTCAGTGTCCCCGTGTCCCCTCTGGGATGTGGTCACTCTCAGTGTCCCCGTGTCCCCTCCGGGACGTGGTCACTCCCAGTGTCCCCTCTGGAATATGGTCACTCCCGGTGTCCCTGTGTCCCCTCTGGTATGTGGTCACTCTCAGTGTCCCCTCTGGTATGTGGTCACTCTCAGTGTCCCCATGTCCCCTGTGGGATGTGGCTGTTCCCGGTGTCCCGGTGTCCCCGTGTCCCCTCTGGGATGTGGTCACTCCCGGTGTCCCCTTGTCCCCTCTGGGATGTGGTCACTCTTGGTGTCCCCATGTCCTCTCTGGGATGTGGTCACTCTCAGTGTCCCCATGTCCCCTGTGGGATGTGGTCACTCCCGGTGTCCCTGGAGGGTGACCCCGCGTTTCCCAGCAGGACAATCTCGGCTGTGCCTCCATCCCGAGCCTGGCAGAGCCTGGGACCCCACAGAGCTCTGGGGACAGCACTGGGGACAGTGCCAGGGACAGCACTGGGGACAGCACCGGGGACAGCGCCGGGACCCCGTCCTGCCTCAGCCTGCCCGGTGAGCCCAGGGCCTTCGGTGACACCGCGCTGGTGACACCGTGCACATGACACTGTTCTGGTGACACTGTTCCCATGACACTGTGGTGACACTGTGCACGTGACACTGCTGGTGACAGCATTCCCAGTGACACCATTCCCGGTGACACCATTCCATGACACCATTCCCGGTGACACCATTCCCAGTGACACCATTCCATGACACCATTCCATGACACCATTCCCAGTGACACCATTCCATGACACCATTCCCAGTGACACCATTCCCAGTGACACCATTCCCGGTGACACCATCCCATGACACCATTCCCAGTGACACCATTCCATGACACCATTCCATGACACCATTCCATGACACCATTCCATGACACCATTCCATGACACCACTCCCAGTGACACCATTCCATGACACCATTCCCATGACACCATTCCATGACACCATTCCATGACACCATTCCATGACACCATTCCCAGTGACACCATTCCATGACACCATTCCCAGTGACACCATTCCCAGTGACACCATTCCCGGTGACACCATCCCATGACACCATTCCCAGTGACACCATTCCATGACACCATTCCATGACACCATTCCATGACACCATTCCATGACACCATTCCCGTGACACCATTCCATGACACCATTCCCGGTGACACCATTCCCAGTGACACCATTCCATGACACCATTCCTGGTGACACCATTCCCAGTGACACCATTCCATGACACCATTCCCGGTGACACCATTCCATGACACCATTCCATGACACCATTCCCATGACACCATTCCATGACACCATTCCCAGTGACACCATTCCATGACACCATTCCATGACACCATTCCATGACACCATCCCATGACACCATTCCCGTGACCCTGTTCCCTGTCCCGGTGTTGGGACTCCCTTGACCCCTCTCTGTTCCCGCAGCCACCACTGTGCCCGGGGACACCGTCACGGTCACCTGAAGCTGCCTGTGCCCGGTGCCACCGGCACGGTGACCAGGAGCTGCTCCCGGTGTCACCCACGAGGTGACCAGAAGCTCCGGTGACCCCGTCGAGGTGACCCAGGCTCCCGGTGACCCCAGAGGTGACCCAGGCTCCCGGTGACCCCACCACGGTGACCCAGGCTCCCGGTGACCCGGAGCAGCTCCCGGTGCCACCAGCACGTGCAGTCCCCTGTCCGGAGCCCTCCGGGATGCCGGACCGACCAATCGCGGGGATCTCCGCTTGTGCCTCTTGTCGCGACACGACACTTCCGTTACCGGGAGTTCCCGGTTCCGTCGCCTTGTTTTGCGGTTCCGTTGCACTATTTGTGGTTCTCGGTTAATAAAGTTGAAGATTTCTCAGCGCTCCGTCCCGTACCGGCGGGAACCGGGGACAGGCGCGCCGCAGGCAGCCCCGCTGGGGTCCTTCCATAGGGTCCCGCGCAGGCGCGCCGCAGGCAGCCCCACTGGGGTCCTTCCGTGGGGTCCCGCGCAGGCGCAGTGCCGGCAGCGCGGGCGCCGTGAGGGAACGGCGCCGCCATGTTGGCCCCGGGGGCGGCGGGACGGGTGCTGAGCCGGGCCCTGAGCCTGAGCCATGGCCCGGTGAGGGAATGGTGGGGGGGTACGGGGGGTCGGTACCGGGGATGGGCCTTGAGGCAGGGCGGAGGGGCTCCGGCACTGAGAGGGGGCCGGGAGTGGGTCGGGGGTCGGTACCGGGGTCGGCGGGACGGGCCCTGAGCCGGCCCCATAATTGCGTTATAGAATCCTATAGCCCCTATACCGTACCCGGCCCCAAACCCCGTTATAGAATCCTATAGCCCCTATCCCGTACCCGGCCCCATAACCCTGTTATAGAGCCCTATAGCCCCTATACCGTGCCCGGCCCCATAACCCCGTTATAGAACCCTATAGCCCCTATAACCCCTCATTAGAGCCCCCCAGACCCCATAACCCCTCATTACAGCCTCCTAAACCCCATAACCCCTTCACTGTGCCCCCAGATCCTAAACCCTCTTTCTGGGGGGAGAGTTATAGTGTCTGAGAGGGGCTATGGGGTCTGGTGGGGGCTGTAGGGTCTGTATAGGGCAGGTGGTGTCTGGGATTCTCTGGGGGTGTTATGGGGTCTGGGGGTGTGTTGTGAGGGGTCTTTGGGGTCTGGGATGATCTGTGGGCAGTTCTGGGGTCTGGGATGATTTGGGGTCGGTTATGGGGTCTGGAGGGTGCAGTGGGGATGTTATGGGGTCTGGGAGGTGTAGGGGGGCCTGTGGGATCTGGAGGGGTGTAGTGGGAATCTGTAGAGTGGGGGACTTATGGGGTCTGAGGGGATAATGGGGTTTTGTGGCGTCTGGGGGCTGAAATGGGGTTTTGGGGGTATAGTGGGGGTTTATAGGGTCTAGGAGCTGTAAGGGGAGGTTATGGGGCCTGTGGTTTTATGGGACAGCTGTGGGGTCTGTGGAGGTTTTGTGGGGCAGCTGTAGGGTCTGGGGAGTTGTAGGGTCTGTGGAGGTTTTATGGGACAGCTGTAGGGTCTGGGGAGTTATGGGGTCTGTGGAATTATGGGGTCTGTGGAGGTGTTATGGGGCAGCTGGGGGGCCTGTGGGGTTATGGGGTCTGTGGGGTTATGAGGTCTGTGGAGTTATGGGGTCTGTGGGGTTATGAGGTCTGTGGGGTTATGGGGTCTGTGGAGGTGTTATGGGGCAGCTGTAGGGTCTGTGGAGTTGTGGGGTGTGTGGAGGTTTTGTGGGGCAGCTGTGGGGTCTGTGGAGGTGTTATGGGGCAGCTGTAGGGTCTGGGGAGTTGTGGGGTCTGTGGAGGTTTTGTGGGGCAGCTGTAGGGTCTGTGGAGTTATGGGGTCTGTGGAGTTATGGGGTCTGTGGAGGTTTTGTGGGGCAGCTGTAGGGTTTGTGGAGTTATGGGGTCTCTGGGCTGTGGGGTCACCAGCACTGCAGGGGTCAGCACCACCTGGGCTGCCAAGTGTCCCTATTCCAATCCCCATTCTCATTGGGAACACTCTGGAATGTTCCAGAACCCTGCAGGGCTTGGTGCCCATCCCCATTCCCGCTGGGAACACTCTGGAATGTTCTGGAACCCCACAGGGCTTGGTGGTGTTGGAGCAGGCGTGCTTGGTGTTATCCCCATTCCCATTGGGAATGTCTGGAACATTCTGGAACATTCCAGGGCTCCATGGTGGTGCAGCGGGTGTGGCTGGGGTTATCTCCATTCCCATCCATTCCCAGTGGGAATTTCTGGAACATTCCAGGGCTCAGTGGTGGTGCAGCGGGTGTGGCTGGGGTTATTCCCATTGGGAATTTCTGGAACATTCCAGGGCTCAGTGGTGGTGCAGCGGGTGTGGCCGGTGCCATCCCTGTTCCCATTGTGAATCTCTAGAACATTCTAGAACATTCTGTCCCATTCCAGGGTTCTGTGGTGGTGGAGCGGGTGTGGCCGGCGCTATCCCTGTTCCCATTCCCAATAAGAACATTCTGGAACATTCTGTCCCATTCCAGGGCTCAGTGGTGGTGCAGTGGGTGTGGCCGGTGCTATCCCTGTTGTGAATCTCTAGAACATTCTGGAATGTTCCTTAGGGCTCGGTGGTGGTGGAGCGGGTGTGGGCAGTGCTATCCCTGTTCCCATTGTTAATCTCTAGAACATTCTGGAATGTTCCTTAGGGCTCCGTGGTGGTGGAGTGGGTGTGGCCAGGGTTATCTCCATTTCCATTGGGAATCTCTAGAACATTCTGTCCCATTCCCAGGGTTCTGTGGTGGTGGAGCGGGTGTGGCCGGTGCTATCCCCATTGTGAATCTCTAGAACATTCTGGAATGTTCCTCAGGGTTCTGTGGTGGTGGAGCGGGTGTGGCTGGTGCTATCCCTGTTCCCAATAAGAACATTCTAGAACATTCTGTCCCATTCCAGGGCTCAGTGGTGGTGGAGCGGGTGTGGCCGGTGCTATCCCCATTGTGAATCTCTAGAACATTCTGGAATGTTCCCCAGGGTTCTGTGGTGGTGGAGCGGGTGTGGCCGGTGCTATCCCCATTGTGACTCTCTAGAACATTCTGGAACATTCCCCAGGGCTCCGTGGTGGTGGAGCGGGTGTGGCCGGTGCCCCTGGCCCGCGCGGGATCCCCGCCCCGGCTGCACCCCCGGCGGCACCGCGTGTTCCGGCTGCTGCGGGACGGCAAACACCAACCCCGGGGGGACATGGAGCTGCTGCTGACCAGAACCGTGCAGGGTGAGAGGGGGAGGCAGGGAGTCAGGGATTCCCAGCCCCTTCTGTCCTGGCAATTCCTGCATTCCCAGCCTGTTCTGTCCTGGCAATTCCTGCATTCCCAACCATGATTCCCCATGATCTCTCATGATTTCCCATGATTATTTCCCTTTATTTCCCATGATTTCCCATGATTATTCCCCATAATTCTTCACGATTCCCCATGATTTTCCCATGATTATTCCTCATGATTTCCCATGATTTATTCTCCATAATCTCCCATGATTTATTCCCCATGATTCCCATGATTATTTCCATGATTCCCCATGATCTCCTATGATTGCCCATTATTTATTCCCCATGATCTCCCATGATTATTCCCCATGATTTCTCATGATTTATTCCCCATAATTCCCCATGTTTCCCCATGATTCCCATGATTTATTCCCCATAATCTCCCATGATTTATTCCCATGATCTCCCATGATTTTCCCATGATTTATTCCCCATTATTCCCATGATTTATTCCCCATGATTCCCCATGATCTCCCATGATTTCCCATGATTTATTCCCCATGATTCCCCATGATCTCCCATGATTTCCTATGATTTATTCCCCATGATTCTCCATGATCTCCCATGATTTCCTATGATTTATTCCCCATGATTCTCCATGATCTCCCATGATTTATTCCCATGATCTCCCATGATTTTCCCATTATTTCCCATGATTATTCCCCATGATTCCCATGATTTGCCATGATTTGTTCCCTATGATTCCCCATGATTTGCCATGATTTCTCATTATTTATTCCCCATGATTTCCTATGATCTCCCATGATTTCCCATGATTATTTCCCATGATTTCCCATTATTTATTCCCCATGATTCCCCATGATTTCCCATGATTATTCCCTGTGATCTCTCATGATTATTCCCCATGATTTATTCCCCATGATTCCCCATTATTTATTCCCCATGATCCCTATGATTATTCCCCATGATTTCCCATGATTTATTCCCCATAATTCTCCATGATTTCCCATTATTTATTTTCCATGATTCCCCATGATTTTCCCATGGTTATTCCCCATGATCTCCCATGATTTATCCCATGATCTTCCATGATTTATTCCCCATGATGTCCCATGATTTTCCCATGATTTATTCCGCATTATTCCCATGATTTATTCCCCATGATTCCCCATGATCTCCCATGATTATTTCCCATGATTTCCCATTATTTATTCCCCATGATTCCCCATGATTATTCCCCATGATTATTCCCTGTGATCTCTCATGATTATTCCCCATGATTATTCCCCATGATTTATTCCCCATGATTGCCCATTATTTATTCCCCATGATCCCTATGATTATTCCCCATGATTTCCCATGATTTATTCCCCATAATTCTCCATGATTTCCCATTATTTATTTCCCATGATTCCCCATGATTATTCCCCATGATTTCCCATTATTTATTCCCCATGATCTCCCATGATCTCCCATGATTTCCTGTTATTTATTCCCATGATTTTCCCATGATTTATCCCATGATCTCCCATGATTATTCCCATGATTTTCCCATGATTTATTCCCAAGATCTCCCATGATTTTCCCATAATCTCCCATGATTTCCCATTATTTATTCCCATGATCTCCCATGATTTATCCCATGATTTTCCCATGATTTATCCCATGATCTCCCATGATTTCCCATTATTTATTCCCATGATCTCCCATGATCTCCCATGATTTTCCCATGATTATTCCATGATCTCCCCATGTCCTGCAGACCTGGGCAGCCGTGGGGACCTGGTGAGGGTGAGCAAAGCCGTGGGCAGGAACCGCCTGCTGCCCCAGGGGCTGGCAGTGTACCCCAGCCCTGAGAACCTGCACAGCCTCCAGCAGGAGCAGGTCAGCAGCAAAAAAACCCAAAAATGGCATTTGGGGGGTGTGGGGGGAGTTTGGGAATTTTTTGGGATTTCTAGGGATTTTTTTGAGGTTTTTTTAGGGATTTTTTGGGGATTTTTTTGAATTTTTTGGGGTTTTTTTGAGATTTTTTTGGGATTTTTTTGAGATTTTAAAAGGATTTTTTTGGAATTTTTCTGGTTTTTTAATGGATATTTTTAAGGGATTTTTTTTAGGATTTTTTTAGGGATTTTTTGGGAATTTTTGGGGGATTTTTTTTGATTTTTTAAGGATTTTAGGGGTTTTTTGGGGGGCTTTTTTGGGGGTTTTTAGGGATATTTGTAAGGATTTTTTTAGGATTTTTTGGGGGGATTTTTAAAGGATTTTTTTGGCATTTTTAGGGATTTTTTGGGGATTTTTTAGGGACTTTTTAGGATTTTTTGGGTTTTTTTGGGGATTTTTTGGGGGATTTTTTGGGTATTTGTGGGGATTTTTTTGGGGATTTTTAGGAGGTTTTTTGAGAATTTTTTGGGATTTTTTTGGCAGTTTTTAAAAATTTTTTGGTGATTTTTTTTGTACTTTGATTTTGGGGGGAATTTTTGGGCAGTGTACCCCAGCCCTGAGAACCTGCACAGCCTCCAGCAGGAGCAGGTCAGCAGCAAAAAAAACCCCAAAAATGACATTTGGAGGGGTTGGGATTTTTTGGGATTTTTTTTGGGATTTTTTGGGATTTTTTAAGGATTTTTTTGGGTATTTTTAGGGATTTTTTTGTGATTTTTTGGGCATCTTTTTGAGATTTTTTAGGGATTTTTTGGAATTTTTTTTTATTTTTGGGGGGATTTTTTTAGGGATTTTTAGGAGTTTTTTTGAGAATTTTTGGGGATTTTTTTGGCAGTTTTTAAAAATTTTTTGGTGATTTTTTTTGTATTTTTTGATTTTGGGGGGAATTTTTGGGCAGTGTACCCCAGCCCTGAGAACCTGCACAGCCTCCAGCAGGAGAAGGTCAGCAGCAAAAAAACAAAAAAATGACATTTGGAGGGATTGGGATTTTTTGGGGGATTTTTAAAAATTGTTTTGGGATTTTTTAGGGATTTTTTTAAGGATTTTTTGTGATTTTTTTGTGGGATTTTTTGGGATTTTTTTGAGATTTTTAAAGGATTTTTTTGGATTTTTTTTGGGTTTCTTTAGGGATATTTTTAGGGATTTTTAAAGGATTTTTTAAGGATTTTTAAAAGATTTTTGGGGATTTAAAAAAAATTTTTTTGGGATTTTTTGGGATTTTTTGGGGATTTTTTTAGGGATTATTTTTTATTTTATTGGGATTTTTTAGAGATTTTTGGGGAATTTTTTGGGGATTGTTTAGGAGTTTGGGGGGATTTATTTTTTTTATTTTTAAAGGATTTTTTGGGGAGTTCTTTTAGGATTTTTAGGGATTTTTTTGTAATTTTTGTTTTAATTTTGTTTTATTTTGGGGAGATTTTTTGGGATGTTTTTGAGATTTTTTTGTGGGTTTCTTTTCATTTTGAGGGGATTTTGGGGGGATTTTTGGGCAGTGTACCCCAGCCCTGAGAACCTGCAGAGCCTCCAGCAGGAGCAGGTCAGCAGAAAAAAAAACCCAAAAATGACATTTGGGGGGTGTGGGGGGGGTTGGGGATTTTTGGGGGGATTTTTAAAAATTTTTTGGGGATTTTTTTAGAGATTTTTTTAGGGATTTTTAAGGATTTTTTGTGATTTTTGGGAGGAATTTTGGGGGGTTTGTTAAGGATTTTTTTTTATTTTTAGGGATTTTTTGGAGGTTTTTGGGGTATTTTTTTGGTGATTTTTAGGGATTTTTTGAGATTTTTTTGGGGATTTTTTTGGGAATTTTTGGGGATTTTTTGGAGATTTTTTTAAGGATTTCTTTGGGATTTTTGGGGTTTATTTAGGGATGTTTTTAGGGATTTTTTTAGGATTTTTGGGATTTTTTGGGGGATTTTTTGGGGATTTTTTGGGGGATTTTAGGGTTTTATTGTGATTGGGGGGGGAGATTTTTTTGGTTTTTTTGGGGGGGGTTTGTGATTTTTTTGGGCTATTTTAGGGATTTTTTTTGGATATTTTAGGGATTATTGTGATTTTGTTCCCCCATTCCCCTCATTCCCATTTTCCTGTTTCCCCCCCAGGCTCAGCAGGAGAAGTCGGAGGAGCCCCAGACCCAGAGCGGGCAGAAGGTGACAGGGGACCCCAAATCCCAAAATCCCAAAATTCCCCAAATTCAATCCCAAATTCCCCCAAGTTCCAAATCCAAAATCCCCCAAATCCCCCAAATTCCCCAAATCCCAAATTCCCAAATCCCAAATTTCCCAAATCCCCCAAATTCCCCAAATTCCCCAAAATTCCCAAAATTCCCCAATTCCCAAAATTCCCTCAATCCCAAATTCCCAAATCCCAAATTCCCAAAATCCCCAAATACCAAATTCCCCAAATTCCCAAATCCCCCAAATTCCCCAAATTCCCAAATTCCCCAAATCCCCCAAAATTCCCCAATTCCCAAAATTCCCTCAATCCCAAATTCCCCAAAATCCCAAATTCTCCCAATCCCAAATCCCCTCAAATTCCCAATTCCTCCAATCCCAAATTCCCCCAATCCCAAATCCCCCAAATTCCCCAAATCCCCAAATCCCAAATTCTCCCAATCCCAAATACCCCAAATCCCCTCAAATTCCCGAAACCCCAAATCCCCCAAATCCCAAATTCCCAAATCCCAAATTCCCAAATCCCAAATCCCCCAAAACCCAAATTCCCTCAATCCCAAATTCCCTCAAATTCCCCCAATCCCAAATTCCAAATCCCAAATTCCCTCAATCCCAAATTCCCTCAAATTCCCCAAATCCCAAAAAACATCTGAGGATGTTTTTGGGATTTTTTGGGGGGATATTTGAGGATTTTTGGGGAACTTTTGGGGGATGTTTTGAGGGATTTTTTTCTGAATTTTTGGGGGATGTTTGAGGGATTTTGGGGGATGTTTAGGGGATGTTCTGGGAATATTTTGGGGTTTTTTGGGGGATGTTTTGGACATTTTTGGGAGATGTTTGGGGGATGTTTTTGGGATTTTTTTGAGGAATGTTTGGGGGATGTTCTGGGGATTTTTAGGGATATTTTAGGAAAATTTCAGGGATATTTTAGGGATATTTTAGGGGTGTTTTAGAGATATTTTAGCAATATTTTAGGTATATTTTAGTGATATTTTAGGGATATTTTAGGAAAATTTAAAGGATATTTTAGGGATGTTTTAGGGATATTTTAGGGATATTTCGGGGATATTTTAGTGATATTTTAGCAATATTTTAGGGATATTTTAGGGATATTTTAGGAATGTTTTAGGGATATTTTAGTGATATTTTAGGGGAGTTTTAGGGATGTTTTAGGGATGTTTTAGGAAAATTTTAGGGATATTTTAGGTATATTTTAGGGATATTTTAGGGGAGTTTTAGGGGTATATTAGGAATATTTTAGGTGTATTTTGGGGATATTTTAGGTGTATTTTAGGGGTATTTTAGGGATATTTTAGGAATATTTTAGCAATATTTTAGCAATATTTTAGGTATATTTTAGGGATGTTTTAGGGAAATTTTAGGGATATTTTAGGGATATTTTAGTGATATTTTAAGGATATTTTAGGAAAATTTTAGTGATACTTTAGGTATATTTTAGGGATATTTTAGGGCTATTTTAGGAATATTTTAGGTGTATTTTAGGTATATTTTAGGAGTATTTTAGGGATATTTTAGGGATATTTTAGAGATGTTTGGGATATTTTAGAGATATTTTAGGGATGTTTTAGCAATATTTTAGGAAAATTTTAGAGATATTTTAGATACATTTTAGGGATATTTTAGGGATATTTTAGGGATATTTTAGGGATGTTTTAGGGATATTTTAGTGATATTTCAGGGATATTTTAGGGATATTTTAGTGATATTTCAGGGATATTTTAGGGATATTTTAGGGATATTTTAGGGATGTTTTAGGGATGTTTGAGATGTTTTAGGGATATTTTAGGGATGTTTTAGGGATGTTTTAGGGATGTTTATCATCCCCCTCTTCCCCCTCTCCCCAGACGCTGCAGTTCCTGCGGCGCTGCCGCCTGCAGGTTGGGATGAAGAACAACGTGAGCTGGGAGCTCAGCCCCGACATCGTGGCCAGGCACTTCCTCAGGAATGTCAGTGGGGTTTGGGGGATTTGTGGGGTTTGTGGGGTTTTTGTGGGGTTTGGGAGGATCTGGGGGGTTCCAGGGGTTTGGGGTTTTTGTGGGGTTTGGGAGGATCTGGATCATTCCCTGGTTTTGGGGTCTCTCCTGGGATTTGGGGCCTTTACTGGGTTTGGGGTCATTCTTGGGATTTGGGGTCATTCCCTGGTTTTGGGACCACTCCTGGGTTTTGGGGTTACTGCTGGGATTTGAGGTAATTCCTGGTTTTGGGGTTACTGCTGGGATTTGGGGTAATTCCTGGTTTTGGGATCACTCCTGGGATTTGGGGGCATTCCTGGGTTTGGGGTCATTCCTGGGTTTGGGGTCACTCCTGGGGTTTGGGATCATTCCTGAGGTTTGGGGTAATTTCTGGATTTTGGAGCCATTCCAGAGTTTTGGGATCATTCCCTGGTTTTGGGATCATCCCTGGGGTTTGAGATCATTCCTGGGATTTGGGGCCATTCCTGGGGTTTGGGGTCATTTTTGGGGTTTGGGACCACTCCTGGGTTTTGGGGTTACTCCTGGGATTTGAGGTAATTCTGGGTTTGGGGTCATTCCCTGGTTTTGGAATCACTCCTAGGATTTGGGGTCAGTCCTGGGTTTGGGGTAATTCCTGGAGTTTGGGGTCACTCCTGGGATTTGGGGTCACTCCTGGTATTTGGGGTCATTCCTGGGATTTGGGGTCTCTCCTGGGATTTGGGGCCATTCCCTGGTTTTGGGGTTACTCCTGGGATTTGGGGTCATTCCTGGGGTTTGGGGTAATTACTGGTTTTGGGGTCATTCCTTGGTTTTGGGGCCATTCCTGGGATTTGGGGCCTTTACTGGTTTTGGGGTCATTCCCTGGGTTTGGGGTCATTCCCTGGGTTTGGGGTCATTCCCTGGGTTTGGGGTAATTCCTGGTTTTGGGGTCATTCCTGGGATTTGGGGTAATTTCTGGGATTTGGGATCATTCCTGGGGTTTGGGGTCATTCCCTAGTTTTGGGGTCATTCCCTGGGTTTGGGGTCACTCCTGGGGTTTGGGGTCACTCCATGTTTTGGGGTCATTCCTTGGTTTTGGGATCATTCCTGGGATTTGGGATCATTCGTGACCCCCAGATTTTGGGGTCATTCCCCAGGTTTTGGGGTCATTCCCCAGATTTTGGGGTGCCCCAGTTTTTGGGGTACCCTCTCACCGTTTCCCCTCTCCCCCAGCTCGGGGTGTTCGTGCCCCCCCACGCCCTGCGCCTGCCCCCGGAGCCAATCACACGCTGGGGACAGTTCTGGTGTGACGTCACGGTGAGGGGACAGGGACAGGGACATGGGGACAGGGGCATGGGGACAGGGACATGGGGACAGGGACAGGGACATGGGGACAGGGACATGGGGACGGTTCTGGTGTGACGTCACGGTGAGGGGACAGGGACATGGGGACAGGGACAGGGGGACAGGGACAGGGGGACGCTACTGGTGTGGTGTCACGGTGAGGGGACAGGGATGGGGACAGGGACATGGGGAACAGGGGACAGGGACAGGGGGGCAGGGACATGGAGACAGGGGACAGGGACAGGAATATGGGGACAGGGACAGGGGGGCAGTTCTGGTGTGATGTCACAGTGAGGGGACAGGGGGACAATTCTGGTGTGACATCACGGTGAGGGGACAGGGACAGGGGGACAGGGACATGGACACTTCCGGTGTGATGTCACGGTGAGGGGACAGGGACAGGGGGACATGGGGACAGGGACAGGGATGGGGGCAGGGGACACTTCTGGTGTGATGTCACGGTGAGGGGACAGGGACAGGGGGATAGAGGGGACAGAGAGACAGGGGGACAGAGGGGACAGAGGGATGGGGACAGGGACAAAGGGACAGGGCAATACTGGGGTGACCTGGGCTGGGTTTGGGGTGACCAGGGCTGGGTTTGGGGTATTTTGGGGGTGAGCAGCACTGGTTTTTGGGTGGTGGATTGGTTTTGATATGACCTGCCCTGGTTTTGGACTGGTTTTGGGGTGACTCAGGTGTTTTTGGGGTGACCTGGGGCTGGTTTTGGGGTGGTTTTGGGGTGACCGCTGCTGGTTTTGGGGTGGTTTTTGGGGTCACTAGGGCTGGTTTTGGGCTATTTTTGGGTTGACTCAGGTGGTTTGGGGCTGTTTTGGGGTGACCAGACTGGTTTGAGGGTGACCTGGGCTGGTTTGGAGGTATTTTTGGGGTGAGCAGCACTGGTTTTTGGATGGTGGGCTGGTTTTGGGGTGACTCAGATGGTTGTGGCCTGGTTTTGGGGTGACCTGGGCTGGTTTTGAGGTGGTTTTGGGGTGGTTTTTGGGGTTACTAGGGCTGGTTTTGGTGTGGTTTTGAGTTGACTCAGGTGGTTTTGGGCTATTTTTGGGTTGACTCAAGTGGTTTTGGGGTGTTTTTGGGGTGACCAGGGCTGGTTTGGGGTGACCAGGGCTGGTTTGGGGTGACCTGGGCTGGGTTTGGGGTATTTTTGGGGTGAGCAGCACTGGTTTTTGGTGGTGGGCTGATTTTGGGATGACTCAGGTGGTTTTGGGATGTTTTTTGGGGTGTTTTTGGGTTGACTCAGGTGGTTTGGGGCTGGTTTTGGGGTGACCTGGGCTGGTTTTGGGGTGACTTGGGCTGGTTTTGAGGTGGTTTTGGGGTGACCACTGCTGGTTTTGGGCTGGTTTTTGGGGTTACTGGGGCTGGTTTTGGGGTCACCAGGGCTGGGTTTATGTTGACTCAAGTGGTGTTGGGCTGGTTTTTGGGCTGACCCCGGTGTTTTTGGGGTTGTTTTTGGGGTAACTCTGGTATTTTTGGGCTGGTTTTGGGGTGACCCCAATGTTTTTGGGGTGTTTTTGGGGTGACCCCGGTGTTTCTGGGATGTTTTGGGGTGCCAGGTGAACGGGCTGGACACGGTTCGCGTTCCCATGGACGTGGTGCCCTGGAGCTGTTTCTGGGCTGTTTTTGGGGTGGTTTATGGGCTGGTTTTGGGGTGACCCGGTGTTTTTGGGGTGCCAGGTGAACGGGCTGGACACGGTTCGCGTTCCCATGGACGTGGTGCAGTTCATGCGCCCCAAAACGCGGCGATTCCGGCACTGGCAGGAGCAGCAGCGGCAGCAGCTGGAGAGCAGCAGGGAGCGGCTCCTCTGAGCCCCCACAGGGATTTGGGGTCCCCCACGAGGGATTTGGGGTCCTCAGAATGGATTTGGGGTCCTCAGAATGGATTTGGGGTCGTTTCCCCCTCTCTGAGGAGCCCCCAGACATCGCTCAGTTCCCAGAGAAGCAGCTCAGGATTTTGGGGTTTTCTTGGAGCCCCCCAAAATCCTCCTGAGCCCCCACTCTGATCCCTGGGGTGGATTTGGGGTCCCTCAGTTGGATTTTTGGGGTCCCCAGGGTGGATTTGGGGTCCCTCAGTTGGGTTTGGGGTCCCCAGGATGGATTTGGGGTCCCTCAGTTGGATTTGGGGTCCCCAGGATGGATTTTTGGGGGTGTCCCCCCCACTTTGGGACCCTCCTCTCCTGTGGGGAGCTCCAGGGGAAAAGGGGGATCAGGATTTTTTTGGGGGATCAGGATTTTTTTGGGGGATCCCAGGATTTTTTTGGGGGGGTCCCAAAGATTTGAGGGGATCTCAGAGATTTTGGGGGGTTCTGAGTTTTGGGAGCTGCAGGATTTTGGGAAGAAATCCCACACACAAAAAAAAAAAAAAAAAGGAATTTTTAGGGCACAAATTTGGGGCGTTTGGAGTGAATTATTGGGGGGGGGATGGGACCCCGAGTCCCCAAAGTGCCACCATGGGGTGTCCCCAAAGCCACCCCCGTGTCCTCCCAGGTGGGACCCTCGGGGTTGGGGGGGCTCTGTTGGGGCCACCTCGGCTGTCACCGGCTCTGGGGGACAACGGGGGGGACACGGGTGGGGACACAGACGTGGAAGGAGGTGACACCGGAGTGGGGACACTGTGATGCCAAGGGGTGACACTGTGACGGGGTGGCACCAGCCTGGGGACACTGGGGGGGACACTGAGTGGGTGGCACTGGCCTGGGGACACTGGGGGTGACACTGAGAGGTGGCACTGGCCTGGGGACACTGTGACTCTAAAGTGACACTGAGGGGGTGACACCACCCTGGAGACATTAAGACACTGAGGGGGTGACACTGAGGGAGTGACACTGAGGGGGTGGCACTGAGGAGTTGGCACTGGCCTGGGGACACCGGGACACTGAGGGTGACACTGAGCAAGTGACACTGGCCTGGGGACACTGAGGGGTGGCACCGGCCTGGGGACATTAGGACACAGGGGGAGACACTGAGGGGGTGACACGGGGTGGGGACAGCGGGACGCCGAGAGGGTGACACCGAGACACGGAGGGAGGTGACACCGATGTGGGAGGGGGTGACACTGCGGGGGTGGCACCGACCTGGGGACACTGGGACACCGAGCGGGGAGGGGGGGGGTAACACGGGAGGGGAGGGGGCGGGGCTGAGTTCAGCACCGGGGACAGCACCGGGAGGCGACAGCGACACCGGGAGGGGGGGGAGGGGACCCGCGTGGGCGGACACCGAGCCCGAGCCCCCCCCCCTCCATCCGCGCGTGCGCGCGGCGCCGCCCCCTCCCCAAAACATCCCCAACCCCCCCGGGCCGGGCGGGGCCGATACCGGAGCCCGGAACCGGAGCCCGGGGCCGATACCGGAGCCCGGTGCCAGATCCCGGTGCCAGATCCCAGCGCCCCCTCCCCGCTCCCCCGGTGCCGGTCCCGGTGCCAGTCCCGGTTCCCAGCGCCCCCTCCCCGCTCCCCCGGTGCCAGTCCCGGTGTTGCCGTCGCTGCCCAGCTCCCCGCAGGCGGTGCCGGTTCCCGTTATCCGGTGCCCGTTATCCGGTTCCCGTTATCCGGTGCTCGGTTGCCGATTCCCAGATCCCCATCCCCGGTGCCCGGTGCCGGTGTCCAGCTCCCGCTGTTGGTGCCGGTGCCCGGTAGCCAGAGCCCCGTGCCCCACGGACGGTGCCGGTGCCCAGTGCCCGGTTCCCGGTGCCCGGTTCCGGTAGCCGCTCCCCGGTTCTCCGTGCCCGGTGCCGCCGCCGGTGCCGGTCCCCGGTGCCGCTCTGACATCAGCACCGGGCGGGGCGGGGCGGGGCGGCCCCAACCGGGCAAGAAAAGCCGA
The DNA here is from genome assembly GCF_009819885.2 of Catharus ustulatus. Taxonomy (NCBI): domain Eukaryota; kingdom Metazoa; phylum Chordata; class Aves; order Passeriformes; family Turdidae; genus Catharus; species Catharus ustulatus. The sequence continues at coordinate 1,348,170 of NC_046250.1, read as the reverse complement.
TCCCGGTGCCGATCCCGGTGCCGGTACCCGGTACCCCCAGCGGGCGGGGGGGCTCGGCCACCACCGGGGCTCTCGGGGACCGGCGGCCGCCGCGGCCGCCATGGACCGAACCGAGCGTTGAGCTCCCCCCGCCCCCCGCCCGGTACCGGGACCCTCCCCGAGGCCACCGGGGCGGTACCGGCGGGGCGGGCGCTCGCAGCATCCACCGGGATTTTGGGGAGCAGCACCCGGGAAACGGCCGGGACGCACCGGGAGCGCCGGGAGCGCCGCCCCCCGGGCAGAGCTGCCCCCGCCCCGCCGCGCCCCGTCCCCGGAGCCGAGCCGAGCCCCGGGGCCGCCTCGTCCTTTGTGTGCGCCGGGGCACCGGGCACCGCCGGGAGCACCGGGAGCCGAGCCCGGGCGGTGATAGCGGGGAGCGGGAGCGGCCCCGGGGCCCGGGGACCCCCCGGCGGCCCCATGAAGGAGCCCGACGCCATCAAACTCTTCGTGGGGCAGATCCCGCGGCACCTGGAGGAGAAGGACCTGAAACCCATTTTTGAGCAATTCGGGAAAATCTACGAGCTCACCGTCATCAAAGACAAGTACACCGGGATGCACAAAGGTACCGGGAACCGGGAATGGGGGAAGGGAACGGCAACGGGCAGCGGGAATGGGGCAGGGGCAGCGGGCACGGCCCCGGGCAGCGGGGGTGGGTGCGGGGCAGCGGGCACGGGGGTGTGGGGACAGCCCTGGGATTCGGCCCCCGCTACCGGGAACGGCCCCAGGATACGGCCCTCGGTACCGGGAACGGCCCACGGTGCTGGGAATGGCCCCAGGATGTGGTCCTCGGTACCGGGAACGGCCTCACATGCCAGGATCAGCCCCAGGATGTGGCCCCCGGTACCGGGAACAGCCCCAGGATATGGCCCTCGGTACTGGGAATGGCCCTCGGTACCGGGATCAGCCCCAGGATGTGGCCCCAGATGCCAGGATCAGCTCTGGGATTCGGCCCCGGGTACCGGGATCAGCCCCAGATACCGGGATCAGCCCTGGGATATGGTCCCCTGTTCTGGGATCAGCCCCAGGATACGGCCCTCGGTACCGGGAACAGCCCCCAGTACCGGGAATGGCCCCAGGATGTGGCCCCCGGTACCAGGAACAGCTCCCGGTACCGGGATCAGCGCCAGGATACGGCCCCAGACAGGAGGATCAGCTCCCGGTACCGGGAATGGCCCAAGGATGTGGCTCCCAGTACCAGGAACAGCTCCCGGTACCAGGATCAGCCCCAGGATATGGCCCCCGGTACTGGGACCGGCCTTGTGATTTGGCTCCTGGTACCGGGAACAGCTCCCAGCACCGGGATCAGCCCCGGGTACAGCCCCCGGTACTGGGAACAGCCCCGGGTACTGGGAACAGCCCCGGGATGTGGCCTCCGGTACCGGGAACAGCCCCCGGTACCAGGAACAGCCCCCGACACTGGGAATGGCCCCGGGATACAGCCCCGGTACCGGGCACAGCCCCGTACCACGGCCTCCAGCACCAGGAACAGCTCCCGGTACCGGGAACAGCTCCCAGCACCGGGAATGGCCCCATGACGCAGCCCCGGTGCTGGGAACAGCCCCAGGATGGGAACCAGCACCGGGAACAGCCCCCGGGACTGGGAACGGCCCCAGGATGTGGCCCCGGTACCGGGAACAGCCCCACAAACAGCCCCCGGTACAACCGAGGGCCCCAACACCAGGAACAGCCCCTGGTACTGGGAACAGCCCCACAAACAGCTCCGGTACCGGCAACAGCCGCTGTCACCAGGAGCAGCCCCGTGACACGGCCTGGGGTACCGGGAACAGCCTCCAACACCGGGAACAGCCCCCGGTACCAGGAACAGCCCCACAAACAGCCCCGGTACCGGGAACAGCCCCACAAACAACCCCCAGTACTGGGAACAGCCCCCGGTACCGGGAACAGCCCCACAAACAGCTCCGGTACCGGGAACAGCCCCACAAACAGCTCCGGTACCGGGAACAGCCCCACAAACAGCTCCGGTACCGGGAACAGCCCCACAAACAGCTCCGGTACCGGGAACAGCCCCACAATCAACCCCGGTACAACCGAGGGCCCCGACAACGGGAACAGCTCCCAGTAACCGGAACCACTCCACATCCAACCTCCGGTACCGGGAACAGCCCCACAAACGGTACCGGGAACAACCGAGGGCACTGGGAGCAGGCCCCGGTACCGGGAACAGCCCCCGGTACAACCGAGGGCACAGGAACAGCCCCAGGAACAGCCCCAGTACAGCCAAAGGCCTTGAGCAACACCCACAGCTCAACCTACAGCCACAGGGCCTGGGTACAGCCAAGGGTACCGGGAACGGCCCTGGGTACAACCGAGGGTACCGGGAACAACCCTGGGTACAGCCGAGGGTACCGGGAACGGCCCTGGGTACAGCCGAGGGCACCGGGAACAGCCACTGCCCCAGCCCAGCCTGGGTACCCCGTTTCAGGGTGTTGTACCCCGTTTCAGGGTGTTTTACCCCGTTTCAGGGTGTTGTACCCCGTTTCAGGGTGTTGTACCCCGTTTCGGGGTGTTGTACCCCATTTCAGGGTGTTGTACCCCATTTCAGGTTGTTGTACCCCATTTCAGGGTGTTGTACCACATTTCAGGGTGTTGTACCCTGTTTCAGGGTGTTGTACCCTGTTTCGAGGTGTTGTACCCTGGGTTCTGGGGGTGGGAGTGGCTGTAGGGTCACAGGGTTGTGCAGGGTGTTGGTGTCGGGTGTGGGGTGTGCTCAGGGTGTTGTGTCCGACTGTTGTGGGGTCGGGTGAGTGCGAGGTGTTGGCGTTGGGCTGTTGTGGTGCCAGGCCGTGGTGCCAGGCAGGTGCTGGGTGTTGTTTTGGGGTGTTGGGTGTCACATGGGTACCCCTCCAGGGTGTTGTGTGGGGGGCTGGGTGTGCTCAGGGTGTTCTCAAGGTGTTGTTTTGGGTTTTCAGGGTGTGCTCAGGGTGGTTTTTTGGGGTGTCAAGGTGTTGTTTTGGGCTGTCAGGAGGGTATTGGGGTGTCAGGGTGTGCTCAGGGTGTTGTTTTGGGTGTCAGGGTGTGCTCAGGGTGTTGTTTTTGGATACCAGGCGGGTGTTGGGGTGTCAGGGTGTTCTCAGGCTGTTGTTTTGGGGGTTCAGGGTGTTCTCAGGCTGTTGTTTTGGGGGTTCAGGGTGTTCTCAGGCTGTTGTTTTGGGGTGTTGTGTCTGTTCTCAGGGTGTCACGTGGTCACCCCGTGTGGCCCTGTGGGTGACACCAGTCCTGGGGGTCCCTGGGGGTGGCACAGAGGGGGTGACAGTGACAGTGACAGGGCTCTGCTGCCCACCCTGGGGATGTCCCCAAGGCAGGGACCCCCAAACCCCGAGCACCGACTGTACCCGATGGACACCGGAACTCAGGGGGTCCGGGGGGGTCCTGGGGTCTTTTTGGAGACCCCTCCCCCACCCGAGGATTTTGGGGACCCCTCCCCATCCCTGTCCCCTGGGGGGAGGGGCAGGGACGAGAGGTTTTGGGGGTGTCACTGCCCCAAAATGGGGGGGGTCCTGGGGGCTATTTGGGGTCTGGGGGCTGTTTGGGGTCTGGGATTTGGGGTCTCTGGGGGGATTTGGGTGTTTTTAGGGGGGATCCAGCTCCTTTTAGGGTGCTCCAGACCCTCAGAGGACACCCCGGGGGTCTCCCCCGTGTCCCCCCCACGCCCCCCGACCCCTTTTTTTGCCTCCCCCTCCCCCCAGGATGCGCCTTCCTGACCTACTGCGCCCGCGAGTCGGCCCTGAAGGCCCAGAGCGCCCTGCACGAGCAGAAAACCCTCCCGGGGGTGAGTGGGGGGCGTGGGGACCCTCCCCAAAAAAACCCCCGAGCCGCGACACCCCGGAATCAGCCATGCACCCCCAAAAAATCACACCTAAACCCCAAAAAATTATCCCTAAACCACCAAAATCTTCCCTAAACCACCTAAAAATCATCCCTGAAACGTCAAAAAATCACCCTGAAAACCCAAAAATCATCCCTGAAACACCAAAAATTATATTGAAACACCAAAATTTACATTGAAATCCCCCAAATCAACCTGAAATCCCCAAAATTCACCCCGAACCCCCACAAAAATCACCCCTGACCCCCCCAAAAATCAGCCTTAACCCCCTAAAATCTTCCCTAAACCTTCTAAAAGTCACCCCTGAAACACCAAAAATCACCCTGAAAAACCAAAAATTAAATTGAAATCCCCCAAATTCACCCCTAACCCCCCAAAAATCACTCCTAACCCCCCAAATCAACCTGAAACCCCCAAAAATCAACCTGAAACCCCAAAATCGCCCCCAAAACCTCCAAAAATCACCTCTAAACCCCCTCCAAATCACCCAGAAACACCCCCCAAAAACGCCCCCCACCCCCCTTTTTATGGGTGGATTTTTTGGGGGGGTCGGGGGCGCCCCCGAACATCTGCGGGGTGTTTAATTAGTGCCGCTAATGAGGGCCCGGCGCTAATGAAGCGCGGCCGGGCGGGCACGGAGACAACAAAGCCCAGAACGGTCGGGGGGGGAGGTTGGGGGTGTCCCCCCCACCCCAAATTAATTTATAGGGTGGGGGTCCCACCTCTCATCCCCTTCCCCCACCCTGGGGGGTGTTGAGGGTTTTTTTTGGGGGGTGGGGGCGGCACTTTTGGGGTCCCCCCCCCCTCGCGCGTGTCCCGCCGGGCCCGGGGGGGATTTGGCTTCGCCGGGATAATCCCGGGATTTGGGGCCGTAAATCCCGGGGGGATTTGGGGTGGGGGGGGTTGGGTTTGGGTTTGAGGGGGGGGTGGGGGGGGATTAGGGGCGGCCCCACCCCCACAGCTGCCCCCGCTCCGCGCTGGGAATTTTGGGGAGGGGGGGGGAACCCCACCCTGAGCCCCCCCCCAAAGCTGCGCTGAGCGCGGGGGGATTTGGGGAGGGGTCCCGGGGGTTTGGGGGGGTTTGGGGGAGTTTGTTCACCCCCCCTTTGTGCTCCCCCCGCTGGTTGATCCCGAGGGGGGGGGATTAGGGGGGATTAAGGGGGGGGGGGCATTTCCAGCACCATCTGGGCTGGGGGGGGGTTCGGGGGGGTTTTTGGTGGGGGGAATTTTCGCTTTCGGCGGCGAAAGGAACCGCCCGGGGTCAGCCGGGGATGGACCCGCCCCCAATCCCCCAAATTCCCCCCAAATTCCCCCCAAATTCCCCCCAAATTCCCCCCAAATCCCCCGCGCTGGGGCACAGCCGCCCCTCCCCCCCCGCCCCTCATTCCCGGGGGGTTTTTGGGGGGGGTCTGGGGGAGGGGCGGGGTCACCCCGGGCCCCCAAATCTCCATCCCCGCCCCCCCCCATCCCCGTCATTGTTTATCGCGAGCGCTGATGACGTCAGCGGCGTTGCCAGGCAACGGCGATGGGTAAATTGGGGATGAGTGGGCGGTTGCCATGGAGCGGAGCCGGCCGTTGCCATGGCAACCGCGCATCTGCGCCCTCCCCACCCCCCCCCGTTCCTCTGGGGGGTTCCGGGCTGGGGGGGGCGGGGGCGGGTCCATCCCCCCCCTAATTAACACAGGGGGGAGGGGCGCTCATTAACGCGTTGCCAGGTAACGGGATGCAGGCCCGGCGTTGCCATGGCGACCGGAGCATCTTTTGAGGGGGGTGGGGGGAGATCTGAGGGGGTGGGGGAGGGGCTGGGGGGGTCTCTGTGTCCCCCAACCCCCCCGTGTCCCCCCCAGATGAACCGGCCCATCCAGGTGAAGCCGGCGGACAGTGAGAGCCGAGGAGGTACCGCCCCCAAAACCCCAAAAATGCCACAAATTACACCCAGATCACACCCCAAATCACCCCAAAAATCACACCCAAAATCACCCCAAATCACATCCCAAATCACACCCAAAATCACCCCAAAATCACCCCCAAAAATCACATCCCAAACTACCCCAAAATCACCCCAAATCACCCCCAAAATCCTCCCCCAAAATTCCCTCAAATATCCCAGATCTTCCCCCACACGGCCCCGTCCCCAAACCCCGCTGTCCCCAAATTACCCCAGGGCCACCCCAGTGTTCCCATCCCAATGTCCCCCATCCCAGTGTCCATCCCAGTGTCCCCTGTCCCATCCCAGTGTCCCCAGTGTCCATCCCAGTGTCCCCAGTGTCCATCCCAGTGTCCCATCCCAATGTCCCCTGTCCCATCCCAGTGTCCCCAGTGTCCATCCCAGTGTCCCATCCCAATGTCCCCAGTCCATCCCAATGTCCCCACCCTGTCCTCCCGGCAGTGTCACCCCCCTCTGTGTCCCAGTGCCACTCACGGTGTCCCCGAGCCAGTGTCCTGGTGCCACCCATGGTGTCCCCACTCCGGTGTCCCATCCCAGTGGCGATGTCCCCATGCCCATGTCTCAATGCCACCCACACTGTCCTGGTGCCCGTGTGCCGGTGCCACCCACAGTGTCCCCATGGCCGTGTCCCCATGGCTGTGTCCCTGTGCCTGTGTCCCCATGGCAATGTCCCAGCATCACACGATGTCCCCATGTCCCAGTACCACACAGTGTCCCTGTGTCCCGTTCCCATGTCCCTGTGCCCGTGTCTCAGTGTCACCTGCTGTCCCCATGGCCATGTCCCAGTGCCACCCGCTGTCCCCATGCTCCATGTCCCCATGTCCCAATGCCACACACTCTCTTCGTGGCCATGTCCCAGTGCCACGTGCTGTCCCTGTGTCCATGTCCCTGTGTTCTAGTGCCACCCCCTGTCCCCATGGCCATGTCCCCATGTCCCAGTGCCACCCCCTGTCCCCACACCCCTCTCCCAGTGCCATCCTGTGTCCCCATGTCCCCGTGCCCCATGTCCCCGGGTCCCAGTGCCACCCACTGTTCCCATGTCCCCATGTCCCAGTCCCATGCACTGTCCCCCCTGCCTGATGTCCCCATGTCCCCGTGCCCCGTGTCCCAGTGTCCCCATGTCCCCATGTCCCGTGCCCCGTGTCCCAGTGTCCCTGTGCCCCGTGTCCCCGTGTCCCCATGTCCCATGTCCCCATGTCCCCATGTCCCCGTGTCCCCTGTCCCCATGTCCCAGAGTCCCCTGTCCCCATGTCCTAGTGTCCCATGTCCCCGTGTCCCAGTGTCCCCATGTCCCCGTGCCCCGTGTCCCCATGTCCCCGTGCCCCGTGTCCCAGTGTCCCTGTCCCCGCAGAGGACCGCAAGCTGTTCGTGGGGATGCTGAGCAAGCAGCAGGCGGACGAGGACGTGCGGAAAATGTTCGAGCCCTTCGGCACCATAGACGAGTGCACGGTGCTGCGGGGCCCTGATGGCACCAGCAAAGGTGGGGACACCCCGAGTGTCACCTGGGGACACCCCGAGTGTCACTTGGGGCACGCTGAGGTCACTGCAGGGTTCCTTTCACCCCGAGATGTCACCCAGGGCACCCTGAAATGTCACCCCAGGGTTCCTTTCACCCCGAGATGTCACCCAGAGACACCCTGAGATGTCACCCCAGGGCTCCTGTCACCCCGAGGTGTCACCCAAAGCACCCTGAGGTGTCACCACGGGGCTCTTGGGGTGTCCCCCCAGGGTGGGCAGGGGTGGGGTTTAGCAGGAACACGGCAGGGATGGGGTTAATGGGGTTACTGGGGGGTCCGTGGGGTGACGGGGGGGCCACGGAGCCGATGTCCCCAATGTCCCCAATGTCCCTGGTGTCCCCAGGCTGCGCCTTCGTCAAGTTCCAGAGCCACGCGGAGGCCCAGGCCGCCATCGCCGCCCTGCACGGGAGCCGCACGCTGCCGGTAGGGACCGTCCTGGGCGCTGTCACCTGTGGTGTCACCTCTGTCACCTTCATCACCCCATCACCATCCTCATCATCATCATCATCATCATCATCATCATCATCATCACCCCCTGTGCTGGCACCCCCAGCATCCTCTTCATTGTTCCCTTCATCATGCCCTTCATCGTCCTCATCATTGTCCCTTCATTGTCCCCTTCATCATCTTCATCATCGTCCCCTTCATCACCTTCATCATCATTTTTCCCTTCATCATCATCATTGTCTCCTCCATCATCCTCATCATCACTCCCTTCATTGTCCCCTTCATCATCCTCATCATTGTCCCCTTCATCGTCCTCGTCATCATCCCCTTCATCATCCTCCTCATGTCTTTTGTCACGCTGTCATCACCTCCTCATCCCCACCCCGTCCCCACCGTGCTCTTCATCACCCCATCCTCATCCTCAACACTGACCCCACCACCATCCCCCTCACCATCTCCTTCATCATCCTCATCGTCCCTGTTATCACCTCACCACCATCCCCATCATTACCCATCATCCCATCATCATCCTCACCATCGTCCTCTTCATCTTCTTCATCTCCATCTCCTTCATCATCCTCACCATCCCCTTGCCTTCTCCACCACCATCCCCATCATCATCCCGCTATCTGTCACTGTCCCCATCATCCTCCTCTTCATCATCCCTTCATTGTCCCCTCATCATCGTCACCATCCCCACCATCATCTTCATCACCTCTTTTCTTATCACTGCCTTCATCCCCACCCATTAGAACCCGGCCAACATCCCCATCGTCATCCTCTTCATCATCCTCATCATCCCCACCATCACCCCATCATCATCCCATCATCCTCCTCTTCATCACCTTCATCACCCCATCATCCTCCTCTTCATCACCTTCATCACCTTCATCATCCCCACCATCACCCCATCATCATCCCATCATCCTCCTCTTCATCACCTTCATCACCTTCATCATCCCCACCATCACCCCATCATCATCCCATCATCCTCCTCTTCATCACCTTCATCACCTTCATCATCCCCACCATCACCCCATCATCATCCCATCATCCTCCTCTTCATCACCTTCATCACCTTCATCATCCCCACCATCACCCCATCATCCTCCTCTTCATCACCTTCATCATCCCCACCATCACCCCATCGTCATCCTCATCATCCTCATCATCATCACCGTCATCACCCCATCATCCTCCTCTTCATCACCTTCATCATCCCATCATCCTGTTCATCACCTTCATCACCTTCATCATCCCCACCATCACCCCACCATCCTCACCATCATCCTCATCATCTCCACCATCATCCTCATCATCCCCACCATCACCCCATCATCCTCCTCTTCATCACCTTCATCACCATCATCCCACCATCATCCTCATCTCCACCATCACCCCATCATCCTCCTCGTCATCCCCATCATCACCTTCATCATCCCATCATCATCCTCACCACTGTCCCCCCATCCTCCCCATCATCGTCCTCCTCTTCATCACCTCCACTGTCATCCTCACCCACTGCAGCCCAAAGTCACCCCCACACCCCCACCCGTCACCCTGAGTGACCACGAGTGACCATGAGTGACCGCAAGTGACCCTGAGTGACTGTGAGTGACCACGAGTGACTACGAGTGACCATGAGTGACTGTGAGTGTCCATGAGTGACTGTGAATGACTGTGAGGGACCATGAGTGACCCTGAGTGACCGTGAGTGACCACGAGTGACTGTGAGTGACCACAAGTGACCGTGAGTGACCACAAGTGACCACGAGTGACTGTGAGTGACCACGAGTGACTACAAGTGACCATGAGTGACTGAGTGACCGTGAGTGACTGTGAGGGACCGTGAGTGACACTGAGTGACCATGAATGACCCTAAGTGACCGTGAGTGACCATGACTGTGAGTGACTGTGAGTGACTGTGAGTGACCGTGAGTGACCATGAGTGACTGTGAGTGACCATGAGTGACTGTGAGTGACCACAAGTGGCCACAAGTGACCATGACTGTGAGTGACTGAGTGACCATGAGTGACTGTGAGTGACCATGAGTGACCACAACTGCCCATGAGTGACTACGAGTGACTGTGAGTGACGGCGAGTGACCGCGAGTGACTGTGAGTGACTGTGACTGTGAGTGACCATGAATGACCGAGTGACCACGAGTGACTGTGAGTGACCATGAGTGACTATGAGTGACCATGAGTTACTATGAGTGACCATGAGTGACCGTGAGTGACTGTGACTACGAGTGATTGTGAGTGACCGCGAGTGACTGTGAGTCACCGTGAGTGGCTAGACGAGAATGTGAGTGACCATGAGTTACTATGAGTGACCATGAGTGACCGTGAGTGACCATAACTGACCATGAGTGACTGTGATTGACCTTGAGTGACCATGACTGACTGTGAGTGACCATGAGTGACTGCGAGTGACCTTGAGTGACCACAAGAGAATGTGAGTGACCATGAGTTACTATGAGTGACCGTGAGTGACTGTGATTGACCATGAGTGACCATGAGTGATCATGACTGACTGTGAGTGACCATGAGTGACTGCGAGTGACCTTGAGTGACTGCAAGTGACCATGAGTGACCACAAGAGAATGTGAGTGACCATGAGTTACTATGAGTGACCATGACTGAGTGTGATTGACCATGAGTGACCACGAGTGACCGTGACTGACCACAACTGACTCGCAGGGCGCCTCGTCCAGCCTGGTGGTGAAGTTCGCGGACACGGAGAAGGAGCGGGGGCTGCGGCGGATGCAGCAGGTGGCGAGTCAGCTGGGAATGTTCAGCCCCATCGCCCTCCAGTTCGGAGCCTACAGCGCCTACACGCAGGCGGTACGGGGCACTGGGATGGACTGGGATGGACTGGGAGCACTGGGAGGGTCTGGGGAAAATGGGGACACTGGGGACAATGGGGACACCAGTCAGCTGGGAATGTTCAGCCCCATCGCCCTCCAGTTCGGAGCCTACAGCGCCTACACGCAGGCGGTACGGGGCACTGGGAGCACTGGGAGCACTGGGAGGGACTGGGATGGACTGGGAGGGGCTGGGGACACTGGGGACACTGGGGACACTGGGGACACCAGTCAGCTGGGAATGTTCAGCCCCATCGCCCTCCAGTTCGGAGCCTACAGCGCCTACACGCAGGCGGTACGGGGCACTGGGAGCACTGGGAGGGACTGGGAGGGGCTGGGGACACCGGGGACACTGGGGACAATGGGGACACCAGTCAGCTGGGAATGTTCAGCCCCATTGCCCTCCAGTTCGGAGCCTACGGCGCCTACACACAGGCAGTATGGGGCACTGGGAGCACTGGGAGCACTGGGAGGGACTGGGGACAATGGGGACACTGGGGACACTGGGGACACTGGGAGCCCTGGGAGCCCTGGGAACCCTGGGAGGAACTGGGCACACTGGAGGCAATGGGCAAACTGGGGACACTGGGGACATTGGGAGGGACTGGGGACACTGGGGACAATGGGGACACTGGGGACACTGGTGGATCAAGGGGAAGGGGGGTGGGTCCCCCCAAAATCCAACCTGAGGTGTTTGGGATGGTGAGTGTGGGGTGATGGGAGGGGATGGACACTGGGGTGACATCCATAGGGAGGTGACAGTCCTGAATCCTATGATGGGACACCCATGGGGACATGGTGGTCCCTGATGTGACACTGGGGTGACATCCATGGGGAGGTGACAGTCCTAAATCCAACGATGGGACACCCATGGGGAGCCCATGACCCCATACTCCAGGGTGTTGGTGGCACTGGGGTGACATCCATTGGGAACGAATGTCCCAGGGTGTGGGTGGCACTGGAGTGACACCCATGAGGAGCCAATGTCCCTGGGTGTTGGTGGCACTGGGGTGACATCCATGGGGAAATGCTGGTCCCATGCTCCAGGGTGTTGGTGGCACTGGGGTGACACCCATGGGGACCCCATGTCCCCATGTCCCTGGGTGTGGGTGGCCCTGGGGGCTCCCCGGGCCGCGGTGGTGGCCGCGGTGGCCGCGGTGGCCGCGCGGTGCCAGGCGTGTCCCCGCAGCTGATGCAGCAGCAGGCGGCCCTGGTGGCCGCGCACTCGGCCTACCTCAGCCCCATGGCCACCATGGCCGTGCAGATGCAGCACATGGGCACGGTCAACCCCAACGGGCTCATCGCCACCCCCCTGCCACCCTCCTCAGGTAACGGGGACACCGGGGGGACAGGGATGGGGGGGACAGGGGGATGGGGGGGACAGCAGGGACATGGGGGACAGTGGGGAGGGGGTGGGGAATGGGGGACATGGAGACATGGAGATGAGAACATGGAGGAGGGGACATTGGGGTGGGGACACGAGGGAGGAGGGACAGTGGGGAGGAGCACCTGGGATGGCAAGCGCTGGAGTTGGGGACATCATGTCTGGGGACATCTGGGTGCAGTGGGGACATGGTGGGTGGGACACCAGGGGAGGGGGACATGGGGGAACCTGGAATGGGGGACCCCGGGGGGTGGGGACAGTGGGGAGGGGCACTGGGGTTGGGGACAGTGGGAAGGGGACACACGACTGAGGGAAGGGCGCTGGAGGTGGGGGACAGTGGGGAGGGGACAGTAATGAGGGGCATCAGGGATGGGGACACTGGGGTGGCTGAGGACATTGGGGTGGGGACAGGGGGACATAGGGACACCTGGAGCAGGGGACACGGGAGATGGGGACACTGGGAATGGGGAAGACGGGACAAGGGGACACCGGGAACAGGGGACATGGGAGATGTGGGGGTGTGGTGGCACCTGGGAATTTGGGGGGCACCAGGGGTGGGACATTGGGTACGGGGGGGACATCAGGGGTGGGACGAGGACACAAAGGATGGGCTGGGGACACCAAGAATGGGATGGGGACACCAAGGATGGGATGGGGACACCAAGGATGGGACACCAGGAATGGGACGGGCACACCAAGCATGGGATGGGGACACCAAGGATAGGATGGGGACACCATGGATGGGGACACTAGGGGTGGGACACCAGGGATGGGACATCAGGGATGGGACACCATGGATGGGACAGAGACACCAAGGATGGGTTGGTGACACCAAGGATGGCAAGGGGACACCAGGGATGGGTTGGGGACACCATGGTTGAGACAGGGACACCAAGGATGGGATGGGGACACCAGGAATGGGTTGGGGACACCATGGATGGGACAGGGACACCATGGTTGGCATGGGGACACCAAGGATGGGCTGGGGACACCAGGGATGGGGACACCAAGGATGGGGACACCATGGATGGGACAGGGACCTCAACCACCACCAAACCCGTGGGGGGTTCCCCACCCTCCGCCACCTTTGTGTCCCCGTGGTGTCCCCGTGTTGTCCCCTGGTTGTCCCCACGGTGACCCTCGCTGTCCCCGCTGTCCCCAGGAACCAGCACCCCCCCGGCCATGGCGGCCACCCCCGTCCCGGCCATCGCGGCCCCGCTGAGCGTCAATGGTTACAGCCCCGTGCCCGCGCAGCCCGCGGGACCCCCGGCCCCCGACGCCGTCTACGCCGGGGGGGTCCCCCCCTTCCCAGGTGCCCCCCGACCCCTCCCCACCCCCCCCGTGCCCCCCCGGACCCCCCCCTAACCCCCGCTGTGCCCCCAGCCCAGAGCCCCGCGGCCCCCGGGGACCCCCTGCAGCAGGCGTACGCTGGCATGCAGCACTATACTGGTGCGTACTGGGGGGAACTGGGAGGGACTGGGGGCACTGGGAGGGACTGGGAGGGTACTGGGGGGGCACTGGGAAGGGGTGGAGGGTGCTGGGGGGGTGCTGGGGGGGCACTGGGGGGCATTGGGAGGGACTGGGGGGGCACTGGGGGGGATTGGGAGGGTACTGTGGGGGCACTGGGAGGAGGTTGTGGGATACTGGGGGTCACTGGGAGGGACTTGGGGGATACTGGGGGATACTGGGAGGAGGTTGTGGGATACTGGGGGTCACTGGGAGGGACTGGGAGGGTACTGGGGGGCACTGGGAGGAGGTTGTGTGATACTGGAGGGCACTGGGAAGGGCTGGAGGGTACTGGGGGGAGCCTGGAGGGATACTGGGGGATACTGGGAGGAGGTTGTGGGATACTGGGGGACACTGGGAGGGGCTTGGGAGGGCACTTGGGGGAACTGGGAGGGGCTGCGAGGGGGTGCGGGGTACTGGGGGTGTGCTGGGGGGGCACTGGGAGGGACTGGGGGGCACTGGGGGGGACTGGAGGGGCACTGGGGGGCACTGGGAGGAGGTTGTATACTGGGGGACACTGGGGGTAACTGGGAGGGACTGGGGGGGCACTGAGGGGCACTGGGAGGAGGTTGTGCGATACTGGGGGACACTGGGAAGGGCTGGGAGGGATGAGAGGGAATGGGAGGGACTTGAGGGGTGACGTGACACTGGGGTGTCACCGGTGACACTGGGGTGTCACTGGTGACACTGGGGTGGCTCTGGGGTGACCCCCGTGCCCCCCCGCCCCCAGCCGCGTACCCGGCCGCCTACGGGCTCGTCAGCCCGGCCTTCGCCCCCCCGGGACCCCTGCTCGCCCCCCCGCCCCCCCCGCAGCAGCAGCAGCGCGAAGGTGAGACCCCCCCGGGACCCCAAAAACCCCCAGGGACCCCAAAATCCCCCGGGATCCCCGAAACCCCCCGGGATCCCCAAAACCTTCAGGGACCTTCCCCGGACCCCACCCTGGACCCCCCCCCGGACCCCCCAAAACCCAAAGAATTTGGGGTGTGGGGTGGGTCAGGATCCCGTGGGTGCGGGGCCGTGTTTGGGGTCACTGGGACGGGTTTGGGGTCAGAAGGGTCCTGGCTCCTGTTTGGGTTCCCAGCCCTGGTTTGGGGTCCTGGGGAGGTTTTGGGGTCCCGAGTCTTGTTTTGGGTTCACAGCCCTGGTTTGGGGTCCTGGGCAGGTTTTGGGGTCCTGTTTCTCAGTTTGGGGTCCTGTGCTGGTTTTGGGTCCCGTGTCTCAGTTTGGTGTCGTGTGCTGGTTTAGGGTCCCATGCCGGTTTTAGGGTCCCATGCCGGTTTAGGGTCCCATGCCGGTTTAGGGTCCCATGCCGGTTTTAGGGTCCCATGCCGGTTTTAGGGTCCCGCACTGGTTTGGGTTCCTGTGCCGGTTTTTGGTGTCCCATGCCAGTTTGGGTTCCCATGCCCGTTTTAGGGTCACGGATCAGTTTGGGGTCCCACACTGGTTTTAGCGTGCTGGTTTGGGTTCCCATGCTGGTTCAGGGTCCCACACCAGTTTTAGGGTCCCATGCTGGTTTAGGGTCCTCCACTGGTTTAGGTTCCTGTGCCGGTTTGGGTTCCCATGCTGGTTTTAGGGTCCCACACCGGTTTAGGGTCCCATGTCTCGGTTTGGGTTCCCGTGCTGGTTTTAGGGTCCTGTGCTGGTTTGGTGTCCCGTGCTGGTTTTGGCTCTCGTGCCAGTTTTAGGGTCCTGATTTAGGGTCCCATGTCTCAGTTTGGGTTCCCATGCCGGTTTGGGTTCCTGTGCCAGTTTTAGTGTCCTGTGCTGGTTTAGGGTCCCACATCGGTTTAGGTTCCTCTGTCAGTTTTTGGAGTCCCCTGTCGGTTTTAGGGTCCCACACTGGTTTGGAGTCCTGTGTCTTGGTTTGGTGCCCTGTACCAGTTTGGGGTCCCGTGCTGGTTTGGGGTCCCACGTCTTAGTTTGGTGTCCCATGCTGGTTTTAAGGTCCCACACTGGTTTTAGGGTGCCAGTTTGGGTTCCGTGCTGGTTTAGGGTCCCACACTGGTTCAGGGTCCCACACTGGTTTTAGGGTGCCAGTTTTGGCTCCCACACCGGTTCAGGGTCCTGTGTCAGTTTTAGGATCCCACACCAGTTTCAGGGTGCTGGTTTAGAGTCCCACACTGGTTTTAGGGTCCTGTGTCGATTTAGGGTCCCACCCCAGTTTGGGTTCCTGTGCCAGTTTAGGGCCCCAAACTCGTTTTAGGGTGCTGGTTCAGGGTCCCACACCGGTTCAGGGTCCCACAGTGGTTTTAGGGTGCCAGTTTAGGCTCCCACACAGTTTGGGTTCCCATGGCAGTTTGGGGTCCCACACTGGTTTTAGGGTCCTGTGTCAGTTTTAGGGTCCTGTGTCAGTTTTAGGGTCCTGTGTCAGTTTTAGGATTCTGTGCTGGTTTAGGGTCCCATACCAGTTTTAGGGTGCCTGTTTGGGGTCCCACCCCGGTTCAGGGTCTCGGTTTGGGTTCCTGTGCCGGTTTAGGGTCCCACACCGGTTTTAGGGTCCTGTGCTGGTTTTAGGCTCCCACACTGGTTCAGGGTCCCACACTGGTTTTAGGGTACCAGTTTAGGACCCCACACCGGTTCAGGGTCCTGTGCTGGTTTTAGAGTCCCGTGTCAGTTTTAGGGTCCCGTGTCAGTTTTAGGGTCCCGTGTCAGTTTTAGGGTACCAGTTCAGGGTCCCACACCGGCTCAGGTCCCCCCGGGCCGGGTCCGTGCCCGCTGTGGGGACGCCGTCCCAGGTGTGACCGCTCCCTCCGCAGGCCCCGAGGGCTGTAACATCTTCATCTACCACCTGCCCCAGGAGTTCGCCGACACCGAGATCCTGCAGATGTTCCTCCCCTTCGGCAACGTCATCTCCGCCAAGGTCTTCGTGGACAGGGCCACCAACCAGAGCAAGTGCTTCGGTAGGGACACGGGGATGTTGGGGACAGTGGGGACATCAGGAATAATGGAGACAGTGGGGACATTGGGGACGTTTGGGACATCAGGGATAATGGGCACATTGGGGATAATGGGGACATGGGGACCGGGGACACTGGGGACATGGGGACACTGGGGACATGGGGACATTGGGGACATCAGGGACATCAGGGATAATGGGGACACTGGGGACATTGAGGATAATGGGGACATTGGGGACATTGGGGACAGTGAGGACATCAGGGATAATGGGGACATCAGGGATAATGGGGACACGGGGACAGGGGACATGGGGACACAGGGGACATTGGGGACATAGGGGACATGGGGACACAGGGGACATTGGGGACATTGGGGACATCAGGAATAATGGAGACAGTGGGGACACTGGGGACGTTTGGGACATTGGGGACATCAGGAATAATGGAGACAGTGGGGACACTGGGGACGTTTGGGACATTGGGGACACAGGGGACACTGGGGACACAGGGGGACATTGACGACAATGGGGACACTGAGATATTGGAGACATCAAGGGTAATGGGGACACAGGGACACTGGGGACATTGGGGACATCAGGGATAATGGAGACATTGGGGACGTTGGGAACATCAGGGATAATGGGGACACTGGGACAGGGGGACATTGGGGACGTCAGGAATAATAGGAATAATGGGGATGTTGGGGACATGGGGACATTGGGGACATTGAGGATAATGGGGACACAGAGATATTGGAGACATCAGGGGTAATGGGGACACGAGGGACATTGGGGACACGAGGGACATTGGGGACACTGGGACATTGGGGACACTGGGGACATTGGGAATGATTGGGACATGAGGACACAGTGACATGGGGACATGGAGACAGGGGGACAATGGGGACATGTGGGATATTTGGGGACATTGGGAATAATGGGGACATGGAGATGTTGGGGATAATGGTGACACTGGGGACATCAGGGACATTTAGGACACCGGGGGACATTGGGGTAATGGGGACATTGGGGACATTTGTGGATATTTGGGGACATTTTGGATAACTAGGACATTGGGGACATCAAGGCTAATGGGGACACTGGGGACACTGGGGACACTGGGATATGGCACAGGGGATATGTGGGGACAAGGAGGGACAGCAAGGACGGGGGTGGCATCATGACCAGGGACACCATTACCTGATGTCCCCAATGTCCCCAACGTCCCCTCTGTCCCTGATGTCTTCTTTATCTCCCTGTCCCCAATGTCCCCATGTCCTTTTGTCCCCATGCTCCCTCACCCCCTGTCCCCATGATGTCCCCATGTCCTCCATGCCCCTCGTGTCCCCTCTGTCCCCATGTCCCCAAATCCTCCATGTCCCCAATGTCCCCGTGCTCCCATATCCTAATGTCCCCATGATGTCCCCACTCTCTCATGATGTCCCCAATGTCCCATGATGTCCTCGATATCCCAAATGTCCCTGATGTCCCCCAATGTCCCCATGTCCCCACTCTCCCATGGTGTCCCCACTGTCCCCGATGTCTCCTGACATCCCCAATGTCCCCAATGTCTCCTGATGTCCCCCAATGTCCCCAATGTCCCCACTCTCTCATGATGTCCCCAATGTCCCCGACGTCCCCTGATGTCCCTGATGTCCCGATGTTCCCCAATGTCCCCACTGTCCCCGATGTCCCCACTCTCCCATGATGTCCCCACTGTCCTTGATGTTCCCTGATGTCCTCACTGTCCCTGCTGTCCCCTGATGTCCCTGCTGTCCCCGCTGTCCCCGCTGTCCCTGATGTTCCCCAATGTCCCCACTGTCCCCTGATGTCCCCGCTGTCCCCTGATGTCCCCACTGTCCCCGCTGTCCCCTGATGTCCCCTGATGTCCCCACTGTCCCCGCTGTCCCTGCTGTCCCCTGATGTCCCCACTGTCCCCGCTGTCCCTGCTGTCCCCTGATGTCCCCACTGTCCCTGCTGTCCCCAATGTCCCCGCTGTCCCTGTTGTCCCCTGATGTCCCCACTGTCCCCTGATGTCCCCGATGTCCCCTGATGTCCCCCAGGCTTCGTGAGCTTTGACAACCCCGCGAGCGCTCAGGCCGCCATCCAGGCCATGAACGGGTTCCAGATCGGGATGAAGCGGCTCAAGGTGCAGCTCAAGAGGCCCAAAGACGCCAACCGGCCCTACTGAGCCTGGTGAGAGCTGGGGACACCTGGGGACACCTGGGGACACCTGGGGCAACTGGGACACCAAGGACACACCTGGGACACACCTGGGACACCTGGGGGACACTGGGACACACCTGGGACAACTGGGATGCACCTGGGGACACCTGGGGGACACCGGGACACATCTGGGGACACCTGGGGGACACACCTGGGGACACCTGGGGCATCTGGGGGACACGTGGGGGACACCTGGGACATGCAGGACACACCTGGGACATGCTTGGGGGACACTGGGACACACCTGGGATACCTGGGACACACCTGGGACACAGCTGGGACACCTGGGGCACACCTGGGACACACCTGGGGCACACTGGGATACACCTGGGATACACCCAGGACACACCTGGGCACACCTGGGCACACCTGGGACACATCTGGGACACACTTGGGACACACCTGGGACACACCCGGGACACCTGGGACACACCTGGGACACACCTGGGACACCAAGGACACTCCTGGGACACCTGGGACATGCAGGACACACCTGGGCCACACCTGGGCACACCTGGGATACACCTGGGACACTGGATGTCCCGCCCCGGGTTTTGGGATGTCCCCCACCTGGGATTTGGGATGTGTCCCCCCGGTATTTGGGGTCTCCCAGGATTTTGAGGGGGTCTCTTTAACCCCTCCCCTCCCCCAATTTTCCCTCCCCAGGTGCGGAGGCTCCGGAGCTGCACCTTTGGGTGCCCCCTCCCCCCATTGCAGAGCAGCCCCTCCCCCACCCCCAGCGGTGCCCGGGGGTTGCTCGGTCCTGCTGGGGGGGGGGCCCCAGACCCCCCCCACGCTCAGGAAGGATGGACCCCCCCTCCAGCCCCATCCGACCCCCCCAGTCCCTCCCAGTCCCTCCCAGTCCATCCCAGTCCAGCCCCCTCCCACAGCCGTTTTTGGGGGGGGGTCGTGCCCACCCAAAGGACCCCCCCCTCATCTCCCCCTCCCCCCCCCCGGGGACCCTTCTTGGGGCTTTTCTCAGCAAACAGGACCAAAAGCAGCTCCAAACTGGGGGGGTCTCTGGGGGGGTCCTGGGGGGGTCCTGGGGGTCTCTGGAGGGTCCCAAAGGAGGGGACACGGCCCCTCCCCCCACATCCCCCCGGGGGTGCAGCGGGACCCCAACACTGCCACTGCCACCCGCGCCACCCCCACCCTGCCCCAGCTTCCCTCAGGATGGGCTGGGACTGGGGTAAACTGGGATAAACTGGGATAAACTGGGATAAACTGGGAATGGGGTAAACTGGGACTGGGGTAAACTGGGAATGGGGTAAACTGGGAATGGGGTAAACTGGGAATGGGATGGACCAGTACTGGGATAAACTGGTGCTGGGATGGATTGGTTCTGGGATTAGACTCATACTGGGATGGACTGGTACTGCAGTGCTCCATTACTGGGATGGACTGGTACTGAGGTGCTTCATTACTGGGATGGACTGGTTCTGGATTGGTACTGGGATAGACTGGTACTGAGGTGGTCCATTACTGGGATAGACTGGTACTGGGATGGGCTGGGAATGGGATGGACTGGTACTGGGATGCTCCATTACTGGGATAGACTGGTACTGGGATGGATTGGTTTTGGGATGGATTGGTACTGGGATGGACTGGTATTGAGGTGCTCCATTACTGGGATGGACCAGTACTGGGATAAACTGGTGCTGGGATAAACCAGTACTGGGATGGATTGGTTCTGGGATTAGATTCGTACTGGGATGGACTGGTACTGAGGTGCTCCATTACTGGGATAGACTGGTACTGGGATGGATTGGTACTGGGGAGCTCCATTACTGGGATGGACTGGTTCTAGGATAGGTTGGTACCGTGTTGTTCCATCACTGGGATTGTTCCATACTGGGATGGACTGGTTCTGGGATGGGTTGGTACTGGAATAGATTGGTATTGTGTTGTTCCATCACTGGGATGCTCCATACTGGGATAGACTGGTACTGGGATGGGCTGGGAATGGGATGGACTGGTTCTGGGATGCCCCATACTGGAATGGACTGGTTCTGGGATGCTCCATACTGGGATGGACTGGCACTGCAATGCTCGGGCACTGGGATGATGCAACACCAGGATGTTCCACCATGGGGATGTCCCAGCAGTGGGACACTGCAGTACTGGGATGGACTGGTACTGGGATGGACTGGTACTGGGACACTCCATTACTGGGATAGACTGGTACTGGGACATCCCAGCACTGGGACCAGGCTGTGCCCACACCAGGAAGCTCCGACACCAGAACGTTCCACCATGGGGATGCTCTGATACTGGGACGGCCCCACAGCAGGAAAATCCCACAGCAGGAAAATCCCAAAGCAGGATAAACCCAATAGCAGGATGATCCTACAGCCAGAAAATCCCACATCAAGAAAATCCCAAAGAAGGAAAATCCCACAGCAGGAAAATCCCACAGAAGGAAAATCCCAGAGCGGGAAAAATCCCAGAGCAGGAAAATCCCAGAGCAGGAAAATCTCACAGCAGGATGTTCCTACATCATGGAAATCCCACAAGAAGAAAACCCCATAGCAGGAAAATCCCGCAGCAGGAAAAATCCCAAAGCAGGAAAAATCCCAAAGCAGGAAAAATCCCACAGCAGATATTCCTACATCATGAAAATCCCACAAGAAGAAAATCCCACAGCAGGATGCTTGGATATGGGAATGCTCTAGATTTGGGATGCTCCAGGTTTGGGATGCTCCAAGAGCAGAGGGATCCAGTTCTGGCACCAGAGGGATCCCGTTCCAGAATGTTCCATCAGATTTTGGAATGATCCCATCCCGGAACTGACAGTGGGACGCTGCAGCACCGCAATGTCCTGACCCCGGCATGTCCCCACCCGGGATGTCCCCACCCAGGATGTCCCCGTTCTGGGGTGTCCCTACTCCTCCAGGATGTCCCCACCAGGAGCTGGATGCACACGGGAACTCCTGGGAACTCCAAACCAGCCAAATCTGGGGGACACCGGGAGCGGCCGGAGCGGGGACACGGGGACACGGACATGGACACATGGACATGGACACACGGACACGGCTCCAGCTCTGCCCAGCCCTGAAATCCCAAATAATCCCAAAAAATCCCAAATCCCAAACCCGGAGGTGCCGGCCCCCACCAGCCAAACCAGGGCCAGAGCACCCCAGACCCCAAACCAGTGACCCCAGCACCCCAAACTGGGACAGTGTCCCCAAACTGGGACAGTGACCCCCAAACCAGTGACCCCAGCACCCCAAACTGGGACAGTGTCCCCAAACTGGGACAGTGACCCCCAAACCAGTGACCCCAGCACCCCAAACTGGGACAGTGTCCCCAAACTGGGACAGTGACCCCCAGACCAGTGCCCCCTGCACCCCCCCAAACTGGGACTGTGACCCCCAAACTGGGACAGTGACCCCAAAACCAGTGACCCCAGCACACCCCCAAACTGGGACTGTGCCCCTCAAACTGGGACAGTGACCCCCAGACCAGTGCCCCCAGCATCCCCAAACTGGGACTGTGCCCCCCAAACTGGGACCCCCAAACCAGTGACCCCAGCACCCCCCCAAACTGGGACCAGTGCCCCCAGCACCCCCAAACTGGGACAATGCCCCCCAAACTGGGACAGTGTCCCCCAGACCAGTGCCCCCTGCACCCCTAAACTGGGACAGTGCCCCTAAACTGGGACAGTGCTCCCAAACTGGGACTGTGCCCCCAAAACCAGTGACCCCAGCACCCCAAACTGGGACAGTGCCCCCCAGACCAGTGCCCCCAGGACTCCCAAACTGAGACAGTGCCCCCCAAACTGGGACCCCCAAACCAGTGACCCCAGCACCCCCGAACTGGGACAGTGCCCCCCCAAACTGGGACAGAGACCCCAAACTGGGACCATGCCACTCCAGTGCCCCCAGCCCCCCAAACTGGGACAGTGTCCCCAAACTGGGACAGCACCCCCCAGACCAGTATCCCCAGCACCCCCAAACTGGGATGGTGCCCCCAGACCAGTGCCCCCAGCCCCCCAAACTGGGACAGTGTCCCCAAACTGGGACAGTGCCCCCCCAAACTGGGACCATGCCACTCCAAACCAGTGCCCCCAGCTCCCCCAAACTGGGACAGCACCCCCCAGACCAGTATCCCCAGCACCCCCAAACTGGGTCAGGCCCCCCCCAAACTGGGACTGTACCCCCCAAACTGGGACAGTGCCCCCTAGACCAGTATCCCCAGCACCCCCAAACTGGGTCCAATGTCACCCCAGCCCCCCCAAACTGGGTCCAACGTCCCCCCCAGCCCCCCCAAACTGGGTCCAATGTCCCCCCCCAGTCCCCCCCAGTTCCCCCAGCACCCCCAAACCAGTGCCCCCCCTCCCCCCCCGCTGTACATAGGGGGGTGCGGGGCCCCCTCCGTGTCCCCCCCATTTTGGGGGGGTTTGGGACCTGCTGGGTTGATTTTGGGGGGTGGGGGAGGGGTCGGGGGTGTTGGGGGAGGGGGGTGAAGCCCCCTGGGCTCAAGGCTTTATTTATTTGCTATTTATTGCAGTTCCTTTCAGGATTGAAATTTTTTTTTTTTTCTCTATTTTTTTTTTTTGGTTTTTCTGTCGAAATAATAATAATAATAATAAAAACAAAACAAAAAAACAACAAACCCACCACCTTAAAAACAAATTCCCAAAGTGCAGAAGTTTGAAACCATCCCTGGATTTTCCCAGATTTTTTTTTTTTGGGGAAGGAGCACGGCCACGGCCCTCCAGAATTTCCTCAATAAATCAATTTATTTAAAAGAATATGTTACAATTAATTACACTAATGGGGCTTTTCCCAGCCAGGAAAATGGGAATGGGAAGTGGGAAAATGGGAGAAGAGGGGCAGGGTTTTGTTTTTGTAATTTTTTTTTTGTTTTTTGGACTGATTTCTCCCTTTTCTGGCTTTTTTTTTTAAATTAAAAAAATCCACAGGAAGATTCAGTTCTCCTTGATCCACTGGAATTTGGGGAGAGCAGGAAAATTTGGATTAAAATTGGATTTTTTCTGGGTTTTTACCCAAACTGAAGGGGATTTTTGGGGGGTTTTGGGCATCCCAAACCTCTCCCACTTTCCCCTCCCCATTCCTGTTTTTTCCCTGGCTCGGGGCTCCCGAGGACAAAGGAAATCCAATTAATTACAGGGATCCAATTAATGGAATTAATTCCCAGCTCTCAGCTGCTCCAGAGCCGAGGATTTGGGATTTTCTCCCCCCCAACAACAAAAAAAAATCTCCAGGGGGAGGAGTGGGGAAAACCCCTTCCCAAAATGGGAATTTTTGGGGAAAAATCCCATTTTTTTGGAGCAACTGGGAATTTTTTGGGGGAAAAATCCCATTTTTTTGGAGCAATTCTGGTGCATTCCAAAGGTTGGGAATGAGGCCAGGATGCTCCTGCTGGGTTTGCTTCCAAATATTCCCAAATTCAGCCCAAATCCTGGGAGAACCAGCTCCAGGCCAGCCCAAAAATGGGGAAAAAAACGGTTTTTCCACTTCATTTTGACTCCCAAAACATGGAAAAATCCCACTCAAAAGCAGGGAAAAAGAGATTTTTTTTCCAGGTGGTTTTTCCTGCTGCAAGACATGGAAAATTCCTGCTCCAAACCAGGGAAAAAAAAAAAATTTCCAGCTTATTTTTCATCCTGACCACTGGATTTGTGGAAAAATCCCATTTCAAGCCCAGGGGAAAATTAATTTTCCACCTTTTCCTCCAGAATTCTGGAAAAATTCTGCTCAAAACGAGGGAAAATTGGGATTTTTTTTCCTGCTTGGACACCCAAGTCAGGGATAAAAAGTGCTCAAAAATCGAGAAAATTGATTTTTCCTCCTGGGAGCTGCCCAGCCTCTGGATCCATGGAAAAATCCCACTCAAAAATGGGGAAATTTGGTTTTTTCCAGGGGATTTTTCTGGGAAAACACCCCAAAATTCCCCAAAAAATCAGGAATACAAATCCATGAGCAGGATCCTTGTGCCAGGAGAGACATTTCCTTGGAATTTTACTCCTTTTGGATATTTTTCCTGGTTTTTTTTTTAAATCTGTGGTGATAAAAAAAAAAAAAACAGATCAGGAGGGGAAATGAGTGGAAAATCTCTTTAAAAATCTGTGGGATTTTCAAGGAATTATTCCCACTGATATTTTTTTTTTTCCTCCTTATTTTTCCACGTCTGAGCAAGCAGAAATAAAAATTTTTAAATTCCAGTTGTTTAAAAAAAAAAAAAAAAAAATCCCAAAATTCCCAGCCTGGAGCTGGATCTGAGTGGGAAAAAGGAGCCCCCTCAGGTGGCTCTTCCCAAATTTTTGTTTTTTTGTTTTTCCTCTGGAATTCCATAAAGATGATGGGCACGAATGGATTTGGAATTAATGAGATTTAGTTTGGGGGGGCTTTAATACAATAAAGGATTTTGGGGTTCCTGGGGGCTCCCAGGGTTAAGTGGCAGCGTCCCTTTGCTGTGACCTGACCAGCTGGAAAAGGTTCTGGAAAGAAGGGAGAGGGACAGGGTCAGGGGGGCCAAAAATGGATAAGGGGACCCCAAAAATGGGATAAGGGGACCCTAAAATTGGGAAAAGGGGACCCTAAAATGGGACAGGGTCAGGGGGACCAAAAAATGGAAAAAGGGGACCCTAAAAATGGGATAAGGGGACCCTAAAAATGGGACAGGGGGAACCAAAAATGGGAAAAAGGGATCCCAAAAAATGGGAAAAGGGAGAGGGAATCCAAAAATGGGAAAAGGAGACCCCAAAAATGGGGCAGGGGGACCCCAAAAATGGGATAAGGGTGAGGATGAACCTAAAAATGGGGCAGGGGGACCCTAAAAATGGGACAGGGGGACCCAAAAATAGGATAAGGGGAGGGTGGAGAATCCCAAAAAGGGACAGGGGGACCCCAAAAATGGGGCAAGGGGAACCCGAAGATGGGGTAGGGGGACCCTAAAAATGGGAAAAGGGTCAGGGGAACCCAAAAATGGGAAAAGGGGGACCCAAAAATGGGAAAAGGGAACCCCAAAAAAGGGGCAGGGTGAGGGAGATCCCAAAAACGGGTCAGGGGGACCCAAAAATGGGAAAAAGGGATCCCAAAAAATGGGAAAAGGGAGAGGGAACCCAAAAATGGGACAGGGGGACCCAAAAATGGGACAGGGAGAACTCAAAAATGAGGCAAGGGGACCCCAAAAATGGGGCAGGGTGAGGGTGAACCCAAAAATGGGACAGGGGGACCCAAAAATAGGATAAGGGGAGGGTGGAGAATCCCAAAAAGGGACAGGGGGACCCCAAAAATGGGGCAAGGGGAACCCGAAGATGGGGTAGGGGGACCCTAAAAATGGGAAAAGGGTCAGGGGAACCCAAAAATGGGAAAAGGGGAACCCAAAAATGGGATAAGGGTGAAGGTGAACCCAAAAATGGGAAAAGGAGACCCCAAAAATGGGAAAAGGGGACCCCAAAAATGGGACAGAGGGACCCTAAAAATGGACAGGGTAAGGGGGAATCCAAAAATGGGGCAGGGGAACCCAAAAATGAGTCAGGGGGACCCAAAAATGGGAAAAGGGGAGGGGGAACCCAAAAATGGGACAGGGGGACCCTAAAAATGGGACAGGGGGAGGGAGAGGGAACCCCAAAAATGGGATAAGGGGAGGGTGAATCCCAAAAATGAGGCAGGGGAAACCCAAAAATGGGATAAGGGGAGGGTGGAGAATCCCAAAAATGGGATAAGGGGAGGGTGGAGAATCCCAAGAAAGGGATAAGGGGAGGGTGAATCCCAAAAATGGGACAGGGACAGGGGGACCCCAGGACTGTCACTGGGAACTGGGGGCTCCTGTGGGGTGCAGAGGGGCTGGGATGGCTCAGATCCCACCCAGGGCTGTGACACACCCGGGGTGTTCCCAAAACCACCCCAACCCCAAATTAAATCCCAACCCCAATCCCAACACCCCAACCCCAATTTAAATCCCAGTTTAAATCCCAACCCCAATCCCAACCCCAAATCAAATCCCAGTTTAAATCCCAATCCCAATCCCAATTTAAATCCCAACCCCAATTTAAATCCCAACCTCAAATCAAATCCCAATCCCAACCCCAATTTCAATCCCAACCCCAATTCCAATTTCAATCCCAATTCCAATCTCAATTTCAATCCCAATCCCAACCCCAATTTAAATCCCAATTCCAATTTCAATCCCAACTTCAGTTTCGATTTCAATTTCAGTCCCAATTTAAACTCCAATTCCTATTCCAATCCCAATCCTAATTCAGATTTAAATTCCAATCACAATCCCAACCCCAATTTCAATCCCAATTCCAATTTCAATCCCAATCCCAACCCCAATCCCAACTCCAATTTAAATCCCAATTCCAATTTCAATCCCAATCCCAATTTCAGTTGTGATTTCAATTTCAGTCCCAATTTTGATCTTAATCTCAATTTAAATCCCAGTCCCAATTTAAATTCCAATTCCTATTCCAATCCCAATCCTAATTCAGGTTTAAATTCCAATTACAATCCCAATCCTAATTTCAATTCCAATCCCAATTGCAATTCCTATTTAAATTTAAATTCTAATTCCAATCCCAATTGCTATTCCAACCCCAATCCCAATTTAAATTCCAATCCCAATCTCAATACCAATACTAATCCCAATTCCAATCCAAATTCCAATTCAAATTTCAATTCCAATCCCAATCTAATTTAAATCTGGATCCCAATCTAATTTAAATTCCAATCCCAATCTAATTTCAATTTCAATTCCAATTCCAATTTAAATTTCAATTCCAATTCCAATTCCTAATCCAAATTCCTATTCCAACCCCAATCCCAATTTAAATTCAAATCCAAATTTACATTTCAATCCCAATTTAAACTCCAATTCCAATTTCAATCCCAATTCCAATTTCACTTCCAATTTAAATTCCAATCCCAATTCCTATTTAGGTTCCAATTTAAATTCCAATCCCAGTTCCAATTTCAATCCCAATCACAATTCCAATCAACTCTTCCCCCCTAAACCAGATCCACTCCCTGCTGCATTCCCAGATTTATCCCAGGCCATTCCCAGATTTATCCCAGGTCATTCCCAGATTTATCCCAAGCCAATCCCAGATTTATCCCAGGCCAATCCCAGATTTATCCCAGGTCATTCCCAGATTTATCCCAGGCCTATCCCAGGTCAATCCCAGGCATTCCCAGGTTTATGGTCCAGGATTTCCCACTGGAAACCACCTGGGGAAGGGAAAAGTTTGGAATTCTCACCTCCTTCCTCCACTTGAGCTCGCAGAACACTCGCTCGAAGCACTCGTGCATGTAATTGAACTGTGGGGAAAATGGGAATCAGGGAAATCTGGGAAAATCCAGGGAAATCCAGGGGAAATCTGAGGGGAAAATCCAGGGGAAATCCAGGGAAATACATGGAAAATCCAGGGGAAAATCCAGGAGAAATCCGGGGGAAATCCAGGAAAATACATGGAAAATCCAGGGGAAAATCCTGTTCCAGGCAGGATCTCAGGGAATCCCAGGCAGGATTTGAGAGAATTCCAGGCAGGATTTTCAGGAATCCCAGGCAGGATCTGAGGGAATCCCAGGTAGGATCTGAGGGAATCCCAGGCAGGATCTGAGGGAATTCCTGGTAGGATTTGCAGGAATCCCAGGCAGAGTTTACAGGAATCCCAGGAGAGATTTGAGAGAATCCCAGGAGAGATTTGAGGGAATCCCAGGAGGGATTTACAGGAATCCCAGGCAGGATTTGAGGGAATTTTAGGTGGGATTTTCAGGAATTCCAGGCAAGATTTTCAGGAATTCCAGGCAGGATTTTCAGGAATCCCAGGTGGGATTTGAGGGAATCCCAGGTGGGATTTACAGCAATCCCAGGCAGGATTTTCATGACTCCCAGGAGAGATTTTAGGGAATCCTACACAAGATCTCAGGGAATCCCAGGCAAAATTTTCATTAATCCCAGGAGGGATTTTAGGGAATTCCAGGCAGGATTTTCAAGAATCCCAGGAGGGATTTGCAGGAATCCCAAACAGGATTTTCATTAATCCCAGGCAGGATTTGAGGGAATTCCTGGCAGGATTTTCATGAATCCCAGGCAGATTTTCATGAATCCCAGGCAGGATTTTAGGGAATCCCAGGCAGGATTTCAGGAATCCCAGGCAGGATTTTCATGAATCCCAGACAGGATTTTCATGAATCCCAGGAGGGATTTGCAGGAATCCCAGGCAGGATTTTCAGGACTCCCAGGCAGAATTTTCAGGACTCCCAGGTAGGATTTTCATGAATCCCAGGAGGGATTTGCAGGAATCCCAGGAGAGATTTTAGGGAATCCCAGGCAGGATTTTAGGGAATCCCAGTCAGATTTTCAGGCCTGCCAGGCAGGATCTTCATGAATCCCAGGCAGGATTTTCAGACCTGCCAGGCACTCACATAGGGGGTGAAGATCTTGACCCAGCGCGGTTTCTTCTCGGCGCGCGCGTACTCGAAGCAGAAGGCCATGCCCTCCTCGTCCGTGTCCCAGCGCTGCATCTCCTCCCACTCAAACGCGATCACCTGGTTCTGAGGGAGCCCCCAAACCCCAACCCAGGGGAAAATCAGCTCTGGGCTCAGGGGCTCCCCAATAACAGCAGAGAGCTCAGGGAGATCCCGGGGATTGGGGTGACTACAGGGATTTGAGGATTGGGGTGACCTCAGGGATTTGGGGAGTTCCCAGGGATTTGGGAATTGGGGTGACCTCAGGGATTTGGGGATGACCTCAGGGATTGGGAATGGTCCCAGGGGTTTGGGGACTGGGAGGATCCCAGGGATTTGGGATGACCACAGGTATTTGGGGATTGGGGTGACCTCAGGGATTTGGGGTGACCCCAGGGATTTGGGGTGATCCCAGGTATTTGGGGATTGGGGTGACCTCAGGGATTTGGGGTGACCCCAAGGATTTGGGGATTTGGGGTGACCCCAGGGATTTGGGATGATCCCAGGGATTTGGGGAGACCCCATGGATTTGGGGATTGGGGTGACCTCAGGGATTTGGGATGACCACAGGGTTTGGGGATTTGGGATAACCCCAGGGATTTGGGGATTGGGGTCATCCCAGGGATTTGGGGAGATCCCAGGGATTTGGGGGTGATCCCTGGAGTTTGGGGATGACCCCAGAGATTTGGGATGACCTCAGGAATTTGGGTTGACCCCAGAGGTTTGGAATGACCCCAGGGATTTGGGATGGCCCCAGGGATTTGGGGATTGGAATGACCCCAGGGATTTGGGATGGCCCCAGGGATTTGGGGATTGGAATGACCCCAGGGATGTTGGGATGACCCCAGGGATTTAGGAATGACCCCAGGGATTTGGAATGACCCCAGGGATTTGGAATGACCCCAGTGGTTTGGGATGACCCCAGGGGTTTGGAATGACCCCAGTGGTTTGGGATGACCCCAGGGGTTTGGGGATGACCCCAGGGGTTTGGGGACGACACCAGAGGTTTGGGATGACACCTGAGGTTTGGGATAACCCCAGCGATTTGGGATGACACCAGGGATTTAGGAATGACCCCAGGGGTCTGTGGACAATCCCAGGGATTTAGGGTTGACCCCAGGCACTGGGGATGACCCCAGGGATTTGGTCTGACACCAGGGATTTGGGGAGATCCCAGGGATTTGGGGATTGGGATGACCCCAGGGATTGGGGACAATCCCAGGGGTTTGTGGACAATCCCAGTGGTTTGGGATGACCCCAGGGATTGGGGATGACCCCAGGGATTTCGGATGACCCCAGGGGTTTGGGGACAATCCCAGGGGTTTGGGGACAACCCCAGAGATTTGGGATGACCCCAGGGGTTTGGGATGACCCCAGGGATGTTGGGATGACCCCAGTGGTTTGGGATAACCCCACAGTTTGGGATAACCCCAGCACCTCGAGCTGCCCCTCCTCGGTGCAGGCGTGCAGTTTGAAGTGGCGGATGCTGATGGCAGAGATGACGTGGCCCTTGCGCCGCGAGTCGCACGAGCAGTGCGGGAAGGTGATCTCGTTGTAGCCCTCGCACGTCCGCAGCATGTTCAGGTACTGCGGGGACAGCGGGGTCACTGGGATCTCAGGGAATCCAGGGAGTCACCAGGAATCCATGGGATCATGAGGATTCCAGAGAGTCACTGGGATTCACCAGGGAGTCACCGGCATCACCAGGAATCCAGGGAATCACTGGGAATTCAGGGAGCCTCTGGGATCACCAGGAGTCCAGGGAGTCACAGGGAGTTACCAGGATCACAGGGAGTCATTGGGATCAGCAGGGACTCACCAGGATCACCAGGAGTCACCAGGATTCTAGGGAGTCACTGGGATCTCAGGGAGTCACCAGGATCACTGGGAGACACTTGGGAGCCTCTGGGATCACCAGGGAGTCACTGGGATCACCAGAGGATTACCAAGAGTCACCAGGATCCCAGGGGTTCACCAAGATTCCAAGGAATTCACCAGGATCCCAGGGGTTCACCAGGATCCCCAGGGGTTCACCAGGATTCCAGGAGTTCACCAGGATTCTGGGGAATTCACCAGGATCCCAGGGAATTCACCAGGATTCCAGGGGTTCATCAGGATCCCAGGGGTTCACCAGGATCCCCAGGGGTTCACCAGGATTCTCAGGGAATTCACCAGGATTCCCAAGGGTTCACCAGGATCCCAGGGAATTCACCAGGATTCCAAGGGTTCACCAGGATTCCAGGGGTTCATCAAGATTCCAAGGAATTCACCAGGATCCCAGGGGTTCATCAAGATTCCAAGGAATTCACCAGGATTCCAGGAGTTCACCAGGATTCTGGGGAATTCACCAGGATTCCAGGGAATTCACCAGGATTCCAGGGGTTCACCAGGATTCTGGGGAATTCAGCAGGATTCCAGGGGTTCACCAGGATTCTGGGGAATTCACCAGGATTCCAGGGGTTCACCAGGATCCCAGGGAATTCACCAGGATCCCAAGGAATTCACTGGGATTCCCAGAGGTTCACCAGGATTCCCAGGGGTTCACTGGGATACAAACATGGGCAGCGCTACCACAGGGAAATTCCAGGGATTTTGCTACAGTCAGAGCTTCCAAAGGGCAAATCCAGGGATTGGCCCCAGCTCAGGATGCATCCAAAGGAATCCCAGAGAGGAGAAGGAAGTGCTGGCCCAGGTTATTCCATGGATTCCCCATCCCTGGAAATGCTCAAGGCTGGGTTGTGAGGCTTGGAGCAGCCAGGGATGGTGGGAGGTTTATCCCAAATATCCATCCTATCCCAAATATCCATCCTATATCCCAAATATCCATCCTGTCCCTAATATCCAACTTATCCCAAATATCCAACTTACCCAAATTATCCCAAATACCCATCCTATCCCAAATATCCATCCTATCCCAAATATCCAAATTATCCCAAATATCCATCCTATATCCCAAATATCCATCCTATATCCCAAATATCCATCCTATCCCAAATATTCAACCTATCCCAAATATCCAAATTATCCCAAATATCCAACTTACCCAAATTATCCAAATTATCCCAAATATCCATCCTATCCCCCAAATACCCATCCTATCCCAAATATCCATCCTATCCCCCAAATACCCATCCTATCCCAAATATTCATCCTATCCCAAATTATCCAAATTATCCAAATTATCCCAAATATCCATGCTATCCCAAACATCCAACCTATCCCAAATTACCCAAATTATTCCAAATTATCCAAATTATCCCAAATACCCAACATATCCCAAATATCCAAATTATCCTAAATATCCAGATCCATCCTATCCCAAATACCCATCCTATCCCAAATATCCATCCTACATCCCAAATTATCCCAAATATCCATCCTATCCCAAACATCCATCCTATCCCAAATATCCAAATTATCTCAAATATCCATCCTATCCCAAATATCCAAATTATCCAAATTATCCCAAATATCCAAACTATCCCAAATACCCAGCCTATCCCAAACATCCAAATTATCCCAAATATCCAAATTATCCCAAATTATCCAACCTATCCCAAATACTCATCCTATCCCAAATATCCATCCTACATCCCAACTTATCCCAAATATCCATCCTATCCCCCAAATATCCAACCTATCCCAAATATCCAAATTATCCCAAATATCCAAATTATCCCAAATTATCCAACCTATCCCAAATACCCAACCTATCCCAAATTATCCAAATTATCCCAAATATCTATCCTATCCCAAATATCCAACTTAGCCAAATTATCTAACCTATCCAATTATCCCAAATTATCCAGTCTATCCCAAATATCCATCCTATCCCAAATATCCATCCTATATACCAAATTATCCAAATTATCCCAAATTATCCATCCTATCCCAAATTACCCATCCTATCCCAGCACAGTGAATCCCGGAATGGGTTGGGAAGAATTCAAAGCTCATCCCAATCCCACAGATTGTTCCAGCCCAGCCTGGAACACTTCCAGGGCTGGGGAAATCCGTGGATTTTCTGGAAAACCCATTGCAGAGCCTGTCCCTGGGCACATTCCCAGGAAATGTTGGGATAACTCACCATGACCATCTTCCTCTGCTCGCAGAGCTTCTGCAGCTGGTAGGATTTCTCCTCGGCTTTGATGTAGCCTTTCTTGACGTCATCAACGGCCTGGGAACGGGGAAAAAAATGGGAAAAATCCGGGAAAAATCCAGGATTTGGGATGGGAGGAGGAGGAGCCACCTCCTGCTTCACCCTCAGGGGGTCTGATCCCAAATTCCAGCCCCAAAAAGGCTCCAAGGGGGATTTTCCCCATCGTGATTCCTGCCAGGATGGTTTTGGGATGGTCCTGGAATATCCACAGGGAGTTTGGGAAAAGGAAATTCCTTGGGATGAGAGGATGGATTTGAAAGGCTGGGAATGCTTGGGAACAGGGAAGGAGGAGCCAGGCACAAAATTTAGGGAGGTTTGGGTGGGAAAAGGGGTTTTTTCCTCAGGGATGGGGCAGGAACGAGCCCTTCTCCCACTTCCAGAGGGAGGAAACTGGGAAAGATCCAGGCTGGGAGATGAAATTTTGGATAATCCTGGATTTTATACCCATTTTATTTGTTTTATACCCATTTATTCCAGAGGCTCAGCTCAGGAAATGAGGGATTGGGCTCTTTTCCCAAGGAGGGAATGGCTCTGAGTTGTTCCAGGTGGGATAATTGGGAATTCCTCCTTGGAATTGCCATCCCTGGAATTCTCCAAATTCCCAGCTGGATTCATCTCTGGGATTCCCAGGGTCATTCCCATCCCAACCCCTGAATCCCAAAGGATTTGGAGAGCTCCCAGGAGTGCCTCAATCCCATAAAAACCAAATTTCCAAAGTTGGGATTGACCCCCTCCCAATGACCCTTCCCAGCCTGGAATTCCAGCTGGGAATTCCTCACCTGTGGAGCACTTTGGGGGTGCCTCAATCCCATAAATTGGGCAGAATTCCCAATGTTGGGATCAACCACTGGGCCCAACCATCTTCTAATGGTCTGAATGAGTTTTGCAATGGAATTCCAGCTGGGAATTCCTCACCTGGGGTGGATCTTGGGGTGACCCGAGAAGTTTGTGGTGCCTCAATCCCATAGAAAGAACCAAAATCCCAGCCTTGGGATCAACAAAAAAATCCCAACTTTGGGATCAACCATGGGACCCAAGCATCCCAGAAGGAGTTTTCCCAAGGCCAAGAGACATTCCAGAGAATTCCAGCTGGGAATTCCACACCTGGTCTTGGGTGTGGGCGCCTCAATCCCATCAAAAGAACCAAAATCCCGACCTTGGGATCAACCAAAAAATCCCAACCTTGGGATCAACCAAAATCCCAAAACTTTGGGATCAACCATGGGACCCAACCTCCCCAGGAAGAGTTTTCCGGAGGCCAAGAGACATTCCAGATGAATTCCAGGTGGGAATTCCACACCTGGGGTAGAACTTGGGGTGACTCGGGAATTTTGCGACATCTCAGTCCCATCGAAACAACCAAAATCCCGACCTTGGGATCAACCAAAAAATCCCAACTTTGGGATCAACCATGGGACCCAACCATGCCAGGAGGAGTTTTCCTGAAGTGAAGGGACATTCCAAAGGAATTCCAGCTGGGAATTCCACACCTGGTCTTGGGTGTGGGCGCCTCAATCCCATGGAAAGAACCACAACGCCGACCTTGGGATAAACCAAAAAAGTCCAACTTTGGGATCAACCAAAATTCCAAAACTTTGGACCCAATCACCACAGGAGGAGTTTTTCCCAGGCCAAGAGACATTCCAGAGGAATTCTGGGCAGGAATTCCACACCTGGTGGAGCTTTTCTGGGAGCTTGGGGTGCCTCAATCCCATCGAAAGAACCAAAATCCTGACCTTGGGATCAAACAAAAAATCCCAACTTTGGGATCAACCATGGGACCCAACCACCCCAGAGTTTTCCCGAGGCCAAGGGACATGCCAGAGGAATTCCAGCTGGGAATTCCACACCTGGTAGAGCTTTTCTGGGAGCTTGGGGTGCCCCAATCCCATCGAAAGAACCAAAATCCCAACCTTGGGGTCAACCAAAAAATCCCAACTTTGGGATCAACCAAAATCCCAAAACTTTGGGAACAACCATGGGACCCAACCACCCCAGAAAGAGTTTTTCTGAGGTGAAGGGACATTCCAGAGGAATTCCAGCTGGGAATTCTACACTTGGTGGAGCTTTTCTGGGAGCTTGGGGTGCCTCAATCCCATCAAAAGAACCAAAATCTCGACCTTGGGATCAACCAAAAAATACCAACTTTGGGATCAACCAATCCCAAAACTTTGGGATCAACCATGGGACCCAACCATGCCAGGAGGAGTTTTCCTGAAGTGAAGGGACATTCCAAAGGAATTCCAGGTGGGAATTCCACACCTGGTCTTGGGTGTGGGCATCTCAATCCCATCGAAAGAACCAAAATCTCAACTTTGGGATCAACTAAAAAAGTCCAACTTTGGGATCAACCAAAATCCCAAAACTTTGGACCCAAGTACCCCAGGAGGAATTTTCCCCAGGCCAAGAGACATTCCAGAGGAATTCCAGGTGGGAATTCTACACTTGGTGGAGCTTTTCTGGGAGCTTGGGGTGCCTCAATCCCATTGAAAGAACCAAAATCCTGACTTTGGGATCAACCAAAATCCCAAAACTTTGGGATCAACCATGGGACCCAACCTCCCCAGGAAGAGTTTTCCTGAGGCCAAGAGACATTCCAGATGAATTCCAGGTGGGAATTCCACACCTGGGGTAGAACTTGGGCTGACTCGGGAATTTTGCGACGTCTCAGTCCCATCGAAACAACCAAAATCCCAATCTTGGGATGAACCAAAAAATCCCAACTTTGGGATCAACCAAAATCCCAAAACTCTGGGAACAACCATGGGACCCAATCACCCCAGGAGGCCAAAGAGGAATTCCAGAGGAATTCCAGGTGGGAATTCCACACCTGGTGTTGGGCATGGGCGCCTCAATCCCATTGAAACAACCAAAATCCCGACTTTGGGATCAACCAAAAAATACCAACTTTGGGATCAACCAAAAAAATTCCAACTTTGGGAACAACCATGGGACCCAACCACCCCAGTAGGAGTTTTCCTGAGGCCATGAGACATTCCAGAGGAATTCCAGGTGGGAATTCCACACCTGGGGTAGAACTTGGGGTGACTCGGGAATTTTGTGACGTCTCAATCCCATCGAAACAACCAAAATCCCAATCTTGGGATGAACCAAAAAATCCCAACTTTGGGAACAACCATGGGACCCAACCACCCCAGGAAGAGTTTTCCTGAGGTGAAGGGACATTCCAGAGGAATTCCAGGTGGGAATTCCACACCTGGTCTTGGGCATGGGCGCCTCAATCCCATCAAAACAACCAAAATCCCAACCTTGGGATCAACCAAAAAAAATCCAACTTTGGGATCAACCAAAATCCCAAAACATTGGGAACAACCATGGGACCCAAGCACCCAAGAGGAGTTTTCCCAAGGCCAAGAGACATTCCAGAGGAATTCCAGGTGGGAATTCCACACCTGGTGTTGGGCATGGGCGCCTCGATCCCATTGAAACAACCAAAATCCCGACCTTGGGATCAACCAAAAAATCCCAACTTTGGGATCAACCAAAATCCCAAAACTTTGGGTTCAACCATGGGACCCAACTTCCCCAGGAGGAGTTTTTCCAAGGCCAAGGGACATTCCAGAAGAATTCCAGCTGGGAAATTCACATCTGGTCTTGGGCATGGACGCCTCAATCCCATTGAAACAACCAAAATCCCAACCTTGGGATCAACCAAAAAAGTCCAACTTTGGGATCAACCATGGGACCCAACCATCCCAGAAGGAGTTTTCCCAAGGCCAAGGGACATTCCAGAGGAATTCCAGCTGGGAATTCCACACCTGGTGTTGGGTGTGGGCGCCTCAATCCCATCGAAAGAACCAAAATCTCAACTTTGGGATCAACCAAAAATGTCCAACTTTGGGATCAACCAAAATCCCAAAACTTTGGACCCAAGTACCCCAGGAGGAGTTTTCCCCAGGACAAGAGACATTCCAGAGGAATTCCAGCTGGGAATTCCACACCTGGTCTTGGGTGTGGGCGCCTCAATCCCATCGAAAGAACCAAAATGCCGACCTTGGGATCAACCAAAATCCCAAAACATTGGGAACAACCATGGGACCCAAGCACCCCAAGAGTTGTTTTCCCAAGACCAGGAGGGATTCCAGGAGGGAATGCTGCACCTGGTGGAAGAAGTATGCCACGGCCAGGTCGTTGTCGTTGAGCAGCGCCTCCTCCTCGGTGGTGAAGAGCCACTTGCGCAGCGTCAGGCAGGTCCCCGGCACGGCCGAGGTGTAGTTCTGCACGTAGAGCTTGTGGGGGAACTCGTTGGGAGCCAGCTTCCGCACTGGGGAACACGGGAAAGTCATGGGAGAATCATGGGAGAATCATGGGATGGGAAGGGCAGGGCGTGGGGAGAGCAGGGGATCCAAGGGAGGCAAAAAAATCGGAGTTAAAATGGGAATTTGTCGCATAAAACCTTCAAAAATGACCCCAAATCCTTCTAAAATCTTCTCAAATTATCAACAAATCCTCCAAAATGGCTCCTAAATCCTCAAAAATGGCTCCTAAATCCTCCAGAATGATCCCAAATCCCTCCAGGACTCCTGGAATCTGGAGGGACACCCCTAAAATCCCAGGTGTGGTTCTGCATGTAGAGCTTGTGGGGGAACTCACTGGAAGCCAAATTCTGCACTGGGAAAACCCAGGAAACCATGGGAAAAATCCCTAAAAAATGCCAGAAAAATCAGGGGAAAATCTTCAGAAAAACATGGAATATCAAGGTCAGGGTATGGAAGGACAGGGATACCAGGAGAGACAAAAATTGGAGTTAAAATGGGATTTTGTCGCATAAAACCTTCAAAAATGATCCCAAATCCTTCCAAAATCTTCCCAAATTATCAACAAATCCCCCAAAATGGCTCCTAAATCCTCCAAGATGATCCCAAATCCTTCCAGAATGATCCCAACTCCACCAAATTTATCTCAAATCCTTCCAGAATCATCCCAAAATCCCAAAGATCCCGAAGATCTTTGAGGATCTTTTCCATCCCAAACCATTCCAGAATTCCCTGTCCTGCTTCAATGGGATTTTAGGGATAAATTCTTCCCCGTGTCAGGTGATTCCATGGATTCCTCATCCCTGGAATTATCCAAATCCAGATTATTCCACGGATTCCTAATCCCTGGAATCCAAACCCAGGTTATTCCATGGATTCCTTGGAATTATCCAAAATCCAGGTTATTCCATGGATTCCCTTCAATGCAAACCCAGGTGACTACATGGATCCCTGAAATCCAAACCCAGGTTATTTCATGGATTCCCCATCCCTGGAATCCAATCCCAGGTGATTCCATGGATTCCCTTCAATCCAAATCCAGGTTATTCCATGGATTCCTAATCCTGGAATTCAAACCCAGGTGATTCCATGGATTCCCTTCCATCCAAACTCAGGTGATTCCCTGGAATTATCCAAATCCAGGTTATTCCCTTCCATCCAAACCCAGGTGATTCCATGGATTCCCTTCCATCCAATCTCAGGTTATTCCATGAATTCCCTTCCATCCAATCCCAGGTTATTCCATGGATTCCTGGATTCCCAACACAGGTGATTCCATGGATTCCTTATCCCTGGAATCATCCAATCCCAGGTGATTCCATGCATTCTCCATCTCTGTAGTCCAAACCCAGGTGATTCCATGGATTCCACATCCCCGGAATTATCCAAACCCAGGTTATTCCATGGATTCTCTGGAATTACCCAAACCCAGGTGATTCCATGGATTCCTTTCAATCCAAACCCAAGTTATTCCATGGATTCCCTGGAATTCAAACCCAGGTGATTCCATGGCACCATCCAATCCCAGGTTATTCCATGGATCCCTGGAATCCAATCCCAGGTTATTCCTTGGATCCCTGCAATCCAAACCCATCCTGGCACAGTGGGACCCCCACCAACCCCACAATCCCCCCATGACCTGTGGATCCCCTCCATTCCCAGTTTTTCCCAGTTTTTTTCCCCCTCAATCCCAGGCTCACCGAAGGAGTGGTTGATGACCTCGAAGAGGGCGAAGTAGTTGGCGGTGACGCTGTCCATGCCCACCTTGGCAGCCACCGCCTGGAAAACGCCGGGAAAATGGGATCAGCCCTGCCAGACACCCCCTGACCATGGAAAACCTGCTGTGAGCTCTGCCAGCACAGCTGGAAAATGCTGGAAAAACGGGATCAGCCCTGCCAGGAACACCCTGACCACGGAAAACCTGCTGTGAGCTCTGCCAGCACAGCTGGAAAATGCTGGGAAAACGGGATCAGCCCTGCCAGGAACACCCTGACCATGGAAAATCCAGCAGGGAAAGGAGAAAATCCAAGTGGGAAAGAAAATTTCAGGTGGGAAAAAGGAAAATTCTGGTGGGAAAGAGGAAAATCCAACAGGAAAGGAAATTTCAGGGGGGAAAAAGGAAATCCAGGGGGGGAAAGAGGAAAATCCATCAGGGAAAGGAGAAAAATCCAGGTGGGGAAGAGGAAAATCCCACTTTGTTCCCCCATTACCAGCTTGGGCTGCTTCCACGTGCTCTCCATAGTTCATGGATTCATGGATCCCAGTCCTCAAAAAATGGGGGGGAAATTCAGGTGGGAAAGGGGAAAATTGGGTGGGAAAGGGGGAAAATCCAACTGGGAAAGGAAAATCCAGCAGGGAAAGGAGAAAATCCAAGTGGGAAAGAAAATTTCAGGTGGGAAAAAGGAAAATCCAGGTGGGAAAGAGGAAAATCCAGCAGGAAAGGAAATTTCAGGGGGGAAAAAGGAAAATCCAGGTGGGAAAGAGGAAAATCCAGGGGGGAAAGAGGAAAATCCAGGGGGGAAAGAGGAAAATCCAACTGGGAAAGGAAAATCCAGCAGGGAAAGGAGAAAATCCAAGTGGGAAAGAAAATTTCAGGTGGGAAAAAGGAAAATCCAGGTGGGAAAGGAAATTTCAGGGGGGAAAATGGAAAATCCAAGTGGGAAAGGAGGAAAATCCAGGTGGGAAAGAGGAAAATCCAGGTGGGAAAGGAAAACTGAGGTGAGGGGAAGGAAATTCCAGGTGGGAAAAAAAAGAAAATCCAGGTGGGGAAAAGGAGAAAAATCCAGGAGGGAAAAGAGGAAAATTTCACATAGGAAAAGGGAAAATCCAGGTGGGGAGAAAGAAAAATCCAGGGGGAAAGGAGGAAAATCCACCATGGAAAGGAAAATTGAGGTGAGGGGAAGGAAAGCCCAGGTGGGAAAGAGGAAAATCCAGGAGGAAAAAAAAAATTCAGGTGGAAAACAGGAAAATCCAGGTGGGGAAAAAAGGAAAATTCAGGCAGGAAGAAAGGAAATTCCAAGTGGGAAAAAAGGAAAATCCTGGTTAAGGGGAGGAAAATTCCAGGTGGGAAAGAGGAAAATCCAGGTGGGAAAGTAGAAATTCCAGCAAGGAAAGGAAAATCCAGATGGGAAAGGAAAAATCCATCACGGAAAGGAAAATTAAGGTGAGGGGAAGGAAATTCCAGGTGGGAAAAAAAGAAAATCCACTTGGGGAAAAGGAGAAAAATCCAGGTGGGAAAGAGGAAAATCCAGGAGGAGAGGAAGGAAAATCCAGGTGGGAAAGGAGGAAGATCCAGGAGGGAAAAGAGGAAAATCCATCATGGAAAGGAAAATTGAGGTGAGGGGAAGGAAAGTCCAGGTGGGAAAGAGGAAACTCCAGGAGGAAAAAAAGAAAATTTAGGTGGAAAACAGGAAAATCCAGGTGGGAAAAAGGAAAATTCAGGTGGGAAAAAAGGAAAATACAGGTGGGAAAGGAGGAAAATCCAACAGGGAAAGGAGAAAATCCAAGTGGGGAAAATGGAAAATCCAGGTGGGAAAGGAGAAAAATCCAGGTGGGAAAGAGGAAAATCCAGGAGGAGAGGAAGGCAAATTCAGGTGGGAAAGGAGGAAAATCCAGGTGAGAAAAAGGAAAATCTTGGTGAAGGGGAGGAAAATTCCAGGTGGGAAAAAGGAAAATCCAGGTGGGAAAAAAGAAACTCCAGCAAGGAAAGGAAAACTGAGGTGAGGGGAAGGAAATTCCAGGTGGGAAAGAGGAAAATCCAGGAGGAAAAAAAAAAATTCAGGAGGAAAAAAAGAAAATTCAGGTGGAAAAAAGGAAAATGCAGGTGGGAAAGGAGGAAAATCCAGGTGGGGGTGGGGGAATGGAGCTGAGGGGATGGAATTCCCCTGGGAAGGGCAGCTCCAGGAGGGAAGGGCTCACCTGGTACACCTGGTCCGTGGTGCTGTTCTTCTTCACCCTGACGGTCACCGTGCTGACGTCCGGCAGCGCCACGCGCAGCTCCACGTCCGACACGCCGTTGTAGTTCTGGGAAAGAGGGAAAAATCCCCCCAGATGTCAGAAATTCCAGGTGTCCAGTGATTTGGGATCCTTCAAAAATCCCTCAGCAGGAAAAATCCCCCCTCCAAAATAAAAAATCCCAATTTTCCAGTGATTCAAGATCGCTCAAAATTCCCCAAAAATCAGGAAATCCCAGTTTTCCAGTGACTTGAGATCACTCAAAAATCCCTCAGCAGGGAAAAATTCCCCCAAAAATCAGGAAATCCCAATTTTCCTGTGATTTGGGATCCTTCAAAATCCCTCAGCAGGAAAAATCCCCCCCCCCCACCCCAGAATCCAAAATCCCAGTTTTCCAGCAATTTGGGATCATTAAAATTCCCCAAAATCAGGAAATTCTGGGTTTCCAGTGATTTGGGATCGATCAAAATTCCCTCAAATATCAAAAAATCCTGGGTTTCCAGTGATTTGGGATCCTTCAAAATCACCCAGCAGGGAAATTCCCCCAAAAATCAGGAATCAGGAATCTGTGTTCCCTGGATCCTGAAGAATTGAGGGGGCTGGAGGAATTCTGGGAGCTTGGGGTGCCTCAATCCCATAAAAACCAGTTGGAATTGTCCCCAAACCCATGGATGTGGCACCTGGGGACACAGATCAGGGTGGCCTTGGGGACAGCTGGACTGAGGAGCTCCAAGAGCTTTTCCATGATTCCATGGAAGGTTCTGGGTTTTTTTTTTCATGGAATTCTGTTGGATCAAACCTCAATCCCATAAAAACCAGTTGGAATTGTCCCCAAACCCATGGATGTGGCACTTGGGGACAGGAATCAGGGGTGGCCTTGGGGATAGTTGGACTGAGGAGCTCCAAGAGCTCTTCCATGATTCCATGGAATGTTTTTTTTCCAAGGAATTCTGTTGGACCAAACCTCAATCCCATAAAAACTGGGCACAGTTGGACAAAACCTCAATCCCATAAAAATCAGGGGGAATTGTCCCTAAAGCCATGGATGTGGCACTTGGGGACAGAGATCAAGGTGGCCTTGGGGACAGGTGGATAATAAGAGCTCCAAGAGCATTTCCACGATTCCATGGAAGGTTCTGGGATTTTTTCCTGGTTTTTTTTTCTGCTGGACCAAACCTCAATCCCATAAAAACTGGGGACAGTTGGACAAAACCTCAATCCCATAAAAATCCCTTAAAAATTGTCCCCAAACCCATGGATGTGGCACCTGGGGACACAGATCAGGGTGGCCTTGGGGACAGCTGGACTGAGGAGCTCCAAGAGCATTTCCATGATTCCATGGAAGGTTCTGGGATTTTTTTGCCATGGAATTCTGCTGGACCAAACCTCAATCCCATAAAAACCATTTGGAATTGTCACCAAACCCATGGATGTGGCACTTGGGGACACAGATCAGGGTGGTCTTGGGGACAGTTGGACTGAAGAGCTCTGAGGGCTTTTCCATGATTCCATGGAATGTTTTTTTCCCATGGAATTCTGCTGGACCAAACCTCAATCCCATAAAAACTGGGGACAGTTGGACAAAACCTCAATCCCATAAAAACCTGCTGGAATTGTCCCCAAAGCCACGGATGTGGCACTTGGGGACAGCATGGGGGTGGCCCTGGGGATGGCTCTCCCACCTTGGCCATGCCATGGAAGGGATTTTTCCATGGAATTCTGCGGGATAACCGCACCCACCTCGTCCGACTCCGACAGGAACTCCTGCATGATGTCGCTCTCGCCGATGACCCGGATGGAGCAAACTGCGGGACACAGGGACATCGGGTCACACGGAGTGACACAGGGATGTCACACACAGTGACACAGGGACACGGGGATGTCACACACAGTGTCACAGGGACACGGGGATGTCACACAGAGTGACACACAGTGTCACACACAGTGACACAGGGACACCGGGATGTCACACAGAGTGACACAGGGATGTCACACACAGTGACACAGGGACATGGGGATGTCACACAGAGTGACACACAGTGTCACACAGAGTGACACAGGGACACCGGGATGTCACACTGAGTGACACAGGGACACCGGGATGTCACACTGAGTGACACACAGTGTCACACAGAGTGACACAGGGACACAGGGACACCGGGATGTCACACAGAGTGACACAGGGACACAGGGACACCGGGATGTCACACTGAGTGACACAGGGATGTCACACAGAGTGACACAGGGACACAGGGACACCGGGATGTCACACAGAGTGACACAGGGACACAGGGATGTCACACTGAGTGACACACAGTGTCACACAGAGTGACACAGGGACACGGGGATGTCACACACAGTGACACAGGGACACAGGGATGTCACACACAGTGACACAGGGATGTCACACAGAGTGACACAGGGACACAGGGATGTCACACACAGTGACACAGGGTCACAGGGATGTCACACAGAGTGACACAGGGACACAGGGACACGGGGATGTCACACAGAGTGACACAGGGACATGGGGATGTCACACAGAGTGACACAGGGACATGGGGACACGGGGATGTCACACACAGTGACACAGGGACACAGGGATTGTCACACAGAGTGACACAGGGACACGGGGATGTCACACAGAGTGACACAGGAACACGGGGATGTCACACAGAGTGACACAGGGACATGGGGATGTCACACAGAGTGACACAGGGACACGGGGACACGGGGATGTCACACAGAGTGACACAGGGACACGGGGGTGTCACACACAGTGACACAGGGACACAGGGACACGGGGATGTCACACAGAGTGACACAGGGACACGGGGATGTCACACACAGTGACACACAATGTCACACAGAGTGACACAGGGACACGGGGATGTCACACAGAGTGACACAGGGACATGGGGATGTCACACACAGTGACACACAGTGTCACACAGAGTGACACAGGGAATGTCACAGGGGTGGCACAGGGGCGTCACACAGAGTGTCACAGGGACACCGGGATGTCACACAGAGTGACACAGGGACACAGGGATATGTCACACAGAGTGACACAGGGACACAGGGATGTCACACACAGTGACACCGGGACATGGGGTTACATGGAGTGTCACACAGTGTCACATAGAGTGACACAGGGACACAGGGACACGGGGACACGGGGATGTCACACAGAGTGACACAGGGACACGGGGACACAGGGGTGGCACAGGGATGTCACAGGGAATATCACA
This sequence comes from Catharus ustulatus, assembly GCF_009819885.2. Classification (NCBI taxonomy): domain Eukaryota; kingdom Metazoa; phylum Chordata; class Aves; order Passeriformes; family Turdidae; genus Catharus; species Catharus ustulatus. The sequence goes on along the minus strand of NC_046250.1, from coordinate 1,303,413 downwards.
GGGAGTGTCATAGGGATTGTCACAGGGGTGACACAGGGGATGTCACACAGAGTGTCACACAGAGTGTCACACAGGATTGTCACAGAGATGTCACAGGGAATGTCACACAGAGTGTCACATGGGATGAGGGATATCAAGATGAGGGATTGGGAAGAGGTGGGAATTTGGGATTAGGACGAGGATGGATTTCAGGATGAGAAGGAATTTCAGGATTGGGATTTCAGAAGGATTTTGGGATGAGGTGGGACTTTGGGATTGGGATGAGTATGGATTTCAGGATGAGGAAGAATTTCAGCACTGGGATTTCAGAAGGACTTCAGGATTGGGATTTCAGATGGATTTCAGGATTGGGATTGGGATGGATTTTGGGATTGGGATTTCAGAAGGATTTCAGGATTGGGATTTCAGAAGGATTTCAGGATTGGGATTTCAGATGGATTTCAGGATTGGGATGGATTTCAGGATTGGGATTCAGATGGATTTTGGGATTGGCAGGAGGCTTGATTTCAGGATGAGGAGGAATTTCAGGACTGGGATTTCAGAAAGATTTCAGGATTGGAATCAGGATGAGGATGGATTTCAGGATTGGGATGAATTTCAGGATCAGGATCAGGTTGGATTTTGGGATGAGGAGGGAATTTGGGATTGGGATGAGGATGGATTTCAGGATTGGGATCAGGATGAGGATGGATTTCAGGATTAGGATGAGGATGGATTTTGGGATGAGGATGAATTTCAGGACTGGGATTTCGGATGGATTTCAGGATTGGGATTTCAGAAGGATTTCAGGATTGGAATCAGCATGAGGATGGATTTCAGGATTAGGATCAGGATGAGGATGGATTTCAGAAGGATTTCAGGATTGGGATCAGGATGAGGATGAATTTGAGAAGGATTTCAGGATTGGAATTAGGATGAGGATGGACTTCAGGATTAGGATGAGGATGGATTTTGGGATGAGGATGAATTTCAGGACTGGGATTTCGGATGTATTTCAGGATTGGGATGAGAATGGATTTCAGGATTGGGATTGGGATTTCGGATGAATTTCAGGATGAGGAAGGATTTCAGGGCCGGGATTTCAGAAGGATTTCAGGATTGGGATGAGAATGGATTTCAGGATTGGGATTGGGGTGGATTTCAGGATTAGGATGAATTTCATGACTGGAATTGGGATGGATTTTGCATTGCCACAGGCTGCCCTGCAGGCTCAGCAATGCAGTGGGGCAGTACCCTTCTCCAGGTACTCCTCCAGGCCCCTCCTGCGGGCGTCCAGCTGCTGCTCGGACAGCGAGAACGGCCACTTGCCGGGCAGGCGCGGGAAGGTGAAGTTGGCGAACTCGCGCTTCAGGTTCTGGTGCAGGATGGCGAACTCGCGGTAGCGCTTGGAGCACAGCTGGCGCCCGGCCATGTACACGTTGTACACCTGGGAAGGGGAAAAAAACAAAAATGGTGACCAGGGCTCGCTCCTGGGCATGGAGGGGTGGGGGGAGAGGAGGGGAATGAGGAGAGATTGGAGATGGGGGGGTCGGTGGTGATGGTGCTGTTCAGAGCCTCAGGGATCCCAAATTCTGGGATTGAGGGGCATGGATAATTCCCATGAGACACTGAGAGACCCCAAATTCCTTGTGTTACACCCAGATTCTGGGACTGAGGGGCATGGATAATTCCCACAGGACACTGAGAGATCCCAAATTCCCTGTGTTACACCCAAATCCTGGGATTGAGGGGCATGGATATTTCCCACAAGACACTGAGACATCCCAAATTCCCTGTGTTACACCCAAATTCTGGGATTGAGGGGCATGGATACTTCCCATGAGACACTGAGAGATCCCAAATTCCCTGTGTTACACCCAAATTCTGGGATTGAGGGGCATGGATAATTCCCATGAGACACTGAGAGACCCCAAATTCCCTGTGTTACACCCAAATCCTGGGATTGAGGGGCATGGATAATTCCCACAGGACACTGAGAGATCCCAAAGTCTCCATTTTCCATCCAAAACCCTAAAACTCCTGGGATTGAGGGGCATGGATAATTGCCATGAGATACTGAGAGACCCCAAATTCCCCGTGTTACACCCAAATTCTGGGATTGAGGGGCATGGATAATTCCCACAGGACACTGAGAGACCCCAGATTCCCTGTGTTACACTCAAATTCTGGGATTGAGGAGCATGGATAATTGCCATGAGACACTGAGACATCCCAAATTCCCCATTTTCCATCCAAAACCCTAAAACTCCTGGGATTCAAGGTCATGGATAATTCCCATGGAACACTGAGACATCCCAAAGTCCCTGTGTTTCACACAAAGCCCCAAAACTCAGGATTCAAGGTCGTGGATACTTCCCACAGGACACTGAGACATCCCAAATTCTTCATTTTCCATCCAAAACCCCAAAAACTCAGGATTCAGGATCATGGATAATTCCCACAGGACACTGAGAGACCCCAAATTCCCTGTGTTACACTCAAATCCTGGGATTGAGGGGCATGGATACTTCCCATGAGACACTGAGAGATCCCAAATTTCCCATTTTCCATCCAAAACCCTGAAACTCCTGGGATTGAGGGGCATGGATAATTCCCACAGGACACTGAGAGATCCCAAATTCCCTGTGTTACACCCAAATCCTGGGATTTAGGGTCATGGATAATTCTCACAGGACAGTGAGAGACCCCAAATTCCCTGTGCTACACTCAAATCCTGGGATTCAGGATCATGGATAATTCCCATGAGACACTGAGAGATCCCAAATTCCCTGTGTTACACCCAAATCCTGGGATTGAGGGGCATGGATAATTCCCATGAGACACTGAGACATCCCACAGCCCCCCTGTTAAACCCAAAGCCCCAAATTCTGGGATTCAGGAGCATGGATAATTCCCATGAGACACTGAGAGATCCCACAGCCCCCCTGCTACACCCAAAGCCCCAAATTCTGGGATTCAGGATCATAGATACCTCCCATGGAACACTGAGACATCCCAAACTCCCCCAGTCACACCCAAACCCCAAAACTCAGGATTCAGTGTCATGGATTCTTCCCACAGGACACTGAGAGATCCCCAATTCCCCATTTTCCATCCAAAACCCCAAAAACTCAGGATTCAGGGCCATGGATAATTCCCATGGAACACTGAGAGATCCCAAATTCCCTGTGTTACACCCAAATCCTGGGATTTAGGGTCATGGATAATTCCCACAGGACACTGAGACATCCCAGATTCCATGTGTTACACTCAAATCCTGGGATTGAGGGGCATGGATAATTCCCATGAGACACTGAGAGATCCCAAATTTCCCATTTTCCATCCAAAACCCTGAAACTCCTGGGATTGAGGGGCATGGATAATTCCCATAGGACACTGAGAGACCCCAAATTCCCTGTGTTACACTCAAATCCTGGGATTGAGGGGCATGGACACTTCCCATAAGACACTGAGAGATCCCAAATTCCCCATTTTCCATCCAAAACCCCAAAAACTCAGGATTTAGGGCCATGGATAATTCCCATGGAACACTGAGAGGTCCCAAATACCTTGTGTTACACCCAAAGCCCCAAATCCTGGGATTCAGGGTTGTGGATACTTCCCATGAGACACTGAGAGGTCCCAAAGTCCCCATTTTCCATCCAAAACTCAAGATTAAGGATCATGGATATTTTCTGCAAGATACTGAGAGGTCCCAAAGTTCCCATTTTCAATTCAAAGCCCCAAAACTCAGGATTCAGGGCCATGGATTCTTCCCACAGGACACTGAGACATCCCAAACTCCCTGTGTTACACCCAAAGCCCCAAATCCTGGGATTTAGGGGCATGGACACTTCCCATGAGACACTGAGAGACCCCAGATTCCCTGTGTTACACCCAAATCCTGGGATTCAGGGTCATGGATATTTCCCACAAGACACTGAGACATCCCAGATTCCCTGTGTTACACCCAAATCCTGGGATTGAGGGGCATGGATAATTCCCATGAGACACTGAGAGATCCCAAAGCCCCTCTGTCACACCCAAATCCTGGGATTGAGGGTCATGGATAATTCCCATGAGACACTGAGAGATCCCAAATTTCCCATTTTCCATCCAAAACCCTAAAACTTCTGGGATTCAAGGTCATGGATAATTCCCACAGAACACTGAGAGGTCCCAAAATCCCTGTGTTACACACAAAACCCCAAAACTCAGGATTCAGGAGCATGGATTCTTCCCACAGGACACTGAGAGGTCCCGAATTCCTCATTTTCCACCCAAAGCCCCAAATCCTGGGATTCAGGATCATGGATACTTCCCACAGGACACTGAGAGGCAAAACCCACTATTTTGGGGTAAAACCCTGCCATTTTGGGTAAAACCCTGCCTTTTTTTTTAAAAAAACCTCTGACTTTTTGGGAAAAACCCTGATTTTGTGGGGGGAAATACCCTAATTTTTAAGATAAAATCTTGCTATTTTGGGAAACACAGATTTTTTAGGAAAAACCCTGATTTTTGGGGAAAAAAGCTGATTTTTTTGGGAAAAACCCTGATTTTTTGGGAAAAACCCTATATTTTTTTGGAAAAACCCTAATTTTTTTTTAAAAACCCTACTATTTTGGGGAACATCCTGATTTTGTGGGAAAAACCCTGATTTTTCTTTTTAAACCCTGATTTTTTAGAAAGACCCTGATTTTTTGGGAAAACTCCCAATTTTTGGAAAAAAAACCCTGATTTTTTGGGGGGCAAACCCTGAATTTTTTTGGAAAAAACCTTGATTTTTTTGGGAAAAACCCTGATTTTTTCGTTTTTAAAACTCTGATTTTTTGCGAAAAACCCCAATCTTTTAGGGAAAAACCTTGATATTTAGAAAAACCCCCTAATTTTAAGCAAACCCACCCATTTCACCACATCCCCCACCCTCTACCACCAACCAACCCCCACACCCCCATGTAGAAACCCCCAAAATGACCCCATAAAGCCCCCAAAAAAACCCCAAAAAACCCCAAAAAAACCCAAAAAAACCCAAAAAACCCCAAAAACCCCCAAACCCACGGGGATCAGAACTCACCACGAACTTCTCCCCGCTCTGCTCCACGTGTTTGTAGGTGGGGATGGAGATGGGCACCGCCTGCTTCTCGCTGTAGTCGTAGAACGGGGGCCCCAGGGGCTCCTCGGGGGGCTCCAGGCTCTCGGCCTCGTGCGGCGGCACCGACAGCACCGTGAGCACCAGCTCCTTCTCCCCGGCACGGATCAGGTCCACCACCTGCTTGTGGGTGGCTCCTTCAACGTTCACACCGTTCCTGAAGGGAAAAAAATCAAAATTTTCATTGAATTCCCATGGGTCACATCTACCATTGGATTATGGGGTGGCTCCTTCAACGTTCACACCATTCCTGAATGGAAAATATCCAAAAATCCCATTTAATTTCCATGGGTCAGATTCACTACTTGTTTGTGGGTGGCTCCTTCCACATTCACCCCATTCCTGAACAGAAAATATTCAAAAATCCCATTTAATTCCCATGGGTCACATCCACCACTTGTGTGTGGATGGCTCCTTCCACGTTCACACCATTCCTAAATGGAAAATATCCAAAAATCCCAAATTTCCATTGAATTCCCTTCATGTTCATCCCGTTCCTAAAGGGAACAAATCCCAAATTCCCATTAAATTCCCTCCATGTTCACCCCATTCCTAAAGGGAACAAATCCCAAATTCCCATGGGTCACATCCACCACTTGTTTATGGGTGGCTCCTTCAACGTTCACCCCATTCCTGAAGGGAACAAATCCCAAAATCCCACTGAATTCCCTCCATGTTCACCCTGTTCCTAAAGGGAACAAATCCCAAAATCCCATTGAATTCCTTCCATGTTCAACCTGTTCCTAAAGGGAACAAATCCCAAATTCCCATGGGTCACATCCACCATTGAGTTGTGGGTGGTTCCTTCCATTTTCACCCCGTTTCTGAAAGGAAAATATCCAAAAATCCCATTTAATTCCCGTGGGTCACATCTACCATTGGGTTATGGGGGGGTTCCTTCAATGTTCACACCATTCCTAAAGGGAAAAATACCCAAAAATCCCAAATTTCCATTGAATTCCCATGGGTCACATCCACCACTTGTTTGTGGGCGGCTCCTTCAACGTTCTCACCATTCCTAAATGGAAAATATCCAAAAATCCCAAATTTCCATTGAATTCCCTTCATGTTCACCCTGTTCCTAAAGGGAACAAATCCCAAATTTCCATGGGTCACATCCACCACTTGCTTGTGGGTGGCTCCTTCCACATTCACACCATTCCTGAAGGGAAAAAATCCAAAATTCCCATTGAATTCCTTCCACATTCACCCCATTCCTAAATGGAAAATATCCAAAAATCCCAAATTTCCATTGAATTCCCATGGGTCACATCAACCACTTGTTTGTGGGTGGCTCCTTCAAAGTTCACACCATTCCTGAAGGGAAAATATTCAAAAATCCCATTGAGTTCCCATGGGTCACATCCACCATTGGGTTATGGGGGGGCTCCTTCAACGTTCACCCTGTTCCTAAATGGAAAATATCCAAATTTCCATTGAGTTCCTTCCATATTCACCCCATTCCTAAAGGGAAAATATCCAAAAATCCAAAATTCCCACTGAATTCCCATGGGTCACATCCACCATTGGGTTATGGGTGGCTCCTTCAGTGTTCACACCATTCCTAAATGGAAAATATTCCAAATTCCCACTGAATTCCCTTCATGTTCACCCCAGTCCTAAAGGGAACAAATCCCAAATTCCCACTGAATTCTCTTCATGTTCAACCTGTTCCTAAAGGGAAAATATTCAAAAATCCAAATTTTTCATTGAATTCTCATGGGTCACATCCACCACTTGTTTGTGGGTGGCTCCTTCAACGTTCACACCGTTCCTAAATAGAACAAATCCCAAAATCCCACTGAATTCCCTCCATGTTCAACCTGTTCCTAGAGGGAACAAATCCCAAATTCCCATGGGTCACATCCACCACTTGTTTGTGGGTGGCTCCTTCAACATTCACACCCTTCCTGAAAGGAAAAAAATCCCAAATTCCCATTGAATTCCCATGGGTCAGATCCACCACCTCATTGTGGGTGGCTCCTTCAACGTTCACACCATTCCTGAATGGAAAATATTCAAATTTCCATTTAATTTCCATGGGTCACATCTACCATTGGGTTATGGGGGGCTCCTTCAACATTCACACCGTTCCTGAATGGAAAATATTCAAAAATCCCATTGAATTCCCTTCATGTTCAACCTGTTCCTAAAGGGAACAAATCCCAAATTCCCATGGGTCACATCCACCATTGAGTTGTGGGTGGCTCCTTCCATGTTCACACCATTCCTAAAGGGAACAAATCCCAAAATCCCAAATTCCCACGGGTCACATCTACCATTGGGTTATGTGGGTTCCTTCAACGTTCACCCCGTTCCTGAATGGAAAATATCCAAATTTCCATTGAGTTCCTTCCATGTTCACCCCATTCCTAAAGGGAAAATATTCAAAAATCCCAAATTCCCACTGAGTTCCCATGAGTCACATCCACCATTGGGTTGTGGGTGGCTCCTAAAATGTTCACATCATTCCTGAAGGGAACAAATCCCAAATTCCCATTGAATTCCCTCCATGTTCACCCTGTTCCTAAATGGAAAATATCCAAAAATCCCAAATTCCCACTGTATTCCCATGGGTCACATCCACCACTGGGTTGTGGGTGGCTCCTTCAATGTTCACACCATTCCTGAAGGGAAAATATTCAAAAATCCCATTGAATTCCCATAGGTCAGATCCACCACCTGCTTGTGGTTGGCTCCTTCCATGTTCACGCCATTCCTAAAGGGAACAAATCCCAAAATCCCACTGAATTCCTTCCATGTTCACCCTGTTTCTAAAGGGAACAAATCCCAAAATCCCATTGAGTTCCCGTGGGTCAGATCCACCATTGGGTTATGGGTGGCTCCTTCAATGTTCACCCCATTCCTGAAGGGAACAAATCCCAAATTTCCATTGAGTTCCTTCCACATGCACCCCATTCCTAAAGGGAAAATATCCAAAAATCCCCAAATTCCCACTGAATTTCCATGGGTCACATCCACCATTGGGTTGTGGGTGGCTCCTTCAACGTTCACACCATTCCTGAAGGGAAAATATTCAAAAATCCCATTTAATTCCCATGGGTCACATCCACCATTGGATTATGGGGTGGCTCCTTCAACGTTCACCCCATTCCTGAAGGGAACAAATCCCAAATTCCCATTGAATTCCCTCCATGTTCAACCTGTTCCTAAAGGGAACAAATCCCAAATTCCCATGGAAGTGCTTCCCATGGAAGACATTCCCAAAGCACTTCCAGAACATTCCTGACATTCCCAAGAGCTCCAAGGCCTGGATCTGGCTTTGCCCAGAAAATCTGGATCATACCAGCTCAGGAAAACTCATCCCAAATTTCCCAGAAACACTGGAATATCCCACAGAAATACAGAAAATATTCCCAAGCCATTTCCAGAACATTCCTGACATTCCCAAGAACCTCATAGAAGGATGTGGATTTGCCCAGAAAATCTGGATCCAATCTGCCATGGAAAACTCATCCCAAAATTCCCAGAAAAAAGGGAAAATCCCACAGAAATACAGAAAGTATTCCCAAACCACTTCCAGAACATTCCTGACATTCCCAAGAACCTCACAGGAGGGATCTTACAAATCCAGCTGAGAGATTCAGGTTTGAAAATTCCAACTTTTCCAGGAGCTGGAAAAGTTTCCTCCAGCTCCAACACTACCCAAGGCTATCCAAACCCGTTTTCATTCCAGGGAAAAGAGAAATGGAGCAACTCTTGGATTTTTTTTCCCTGAACCAAGAGCAAATTTTGGGAAAGGGGCACAGACAGGACCCAGAATTCCCAAAAATTCCATTCCCAGAAATTCCAGCTCCCCAGAGGGTCTTTCCAAGCTTGGATGCTTCCCTGCTGGTGTCTCCAAATCAGAACTTTGGGATAAAATCACCATGGCAACCAGGGCTGGGATCCAGGGATGTCAATCCAGGAGGGAAGCACAGCAGGATCCAGGAACCTCTTCCCAAGAAAAAGGAACATTGGGATGTTCTGCTCCTTCTGGCTCTGTCTGGAGCTGGGAGATGGATCCAGGTGTTGCTCAGATCCTTCAAGGAGAGCAGAAAGGATGTGGAGATCCAGGAGATGACCCCAGATCCAAGGGATCCCTCCAGGAGAGACATTCCCAGGAGCAACTTCCTCCAACAAACCCAAATCCAGTCAGGCAGCTCCTCCCTTGGGAAAAGTGTTTTTGGTTTTTTTTTCATGGAAAATACGTTTGGATGGGTGATCTCCAGGATTCTGTAGAACAGGAAAATAGGAATCCTGGGTCTCCTGGATTTCCCAGAATAGGAAAAAGGAATCCTGAATCTCCAGGATTTTCAAGAACAGGGAAAAAGGAATCCTGCATCTCCAGGATTTTCCAGAATAGGGAAATAAGAATCCTGGACCTCCTGGATTTTGCAGGATAGGAAAGCAGGAATCCTGGATCTCCAGGATTTTCAAGAATAGGAAAGCAGGAATCCTGGATCTCCAGGATTTTCAAGAATAAGGAAATGGAATCCTGGGTCTCCAGGATTTTCCAGGATAGGAAAGCAGGAATCCTGGATCTCCCGGATTTTCAAGAATAGGGAAATAGGAATCCTGCATCTTCAGGATTTTCCAGAATAGGGAAATAGGAATTCTGGATTCAGGATTTTCCAGAATAGGAAAATAGGAATCCTGGATTCTGGATTCAGGATTTTCCAGAATAGGAAAGCAGGAATCCTGGATCTCTGGGATTTTCCAGAATAGGAAAATAGGAATCCTGGATCTCCAGAATTTTCCAGAATAGGGAAATAAGAATCCTGGATCTCCTGGATTTTCCAGAATAGGGAAATGGCAACCTGTACCTCCAGGATTTTCCAGAATAGGAAAGCAGGAATCCTGGATCTCCAGGATTTTGCAGAACAGGGAAATAGGAATCCTGGATCTCCAGGATTTTCAAGAATAGGGAAACAGGAATCCTGGATCTCCTGGATTTTGCAGGATAGGGAAATAGGAATCCTGAATCTCCAAAATTTTCAAGAACAGGGAAATAGGAATCCTGGATCTCCTGAATTTTCAAGAATAGGGAAATGGGAATCCTGGATCTCCTGGATTTTCCAGAATAGGAAAGCAGAAATCCTGGATCTCCTGGATTCTGTAGAACAGGAAAATATGAATCCTGGGTCTCCTGGATTTTACAGGATAAGGAAAAAGGAATCCTAGATCTCCAGAATGTTCAAGAATAAGGAAATAGGAATCCTGGATCTCCAGGATTTTCAAGAATAGGAACATAGGAATCCTGCATCTCCAGCTCCTCCCAGAGCTCCAGGGCCTGGATTTTGGGGAGTTCCCAGTGGAGGAACCAGGATGGGGCCCCCCTTTCCTGGGAAAGGAAGGGAAATCTCAGCTATTTTGGGAATCCTGGGTTATTATTTCCTCCTGTGGCCCGTGTGGAACTCCAGGAGTTGGGATTTGAACAGATCCAAGGAAAATCAGGGATCTCTGGGGGATTTTTAGATGGAGCATTGATGGGACTTTGGAATTTTGGGAATGCTGGAATGTGGGAATTTGGTAATTTTTGGAATATGGAAAAATGGGGATGTTGGAGCACATTGAATGATGGGAATATTGGAATATAGGAATATAGCAGTGTTGGAACACTGGGATATTGGAATATTGAAATATTGGGATATTGAAACATAGGAATATTGGAATATTGAAATATTGAGATACAAGGCTATTGGAAAATTGGAATATTGGAATACTGAAATATTGGAAAACAAGGCTACTGAAAAATTGGAACACTGGAATATTGAAATATTGGGATACAAGGCTGCTGGAAAATATTGGAATGCAGCAGTACCAAAATACTGAAATACAGGAATATTGGAATATTGAATTTTTGGGATACAAGGCTATAAGAAAATTGGAATGTTGGAATATTGGAAAACAGGGTTATTGGGAAATTGAAATATTGGCATACAGGAACAGTGGTTTATTGAAATATTGGGATAGAGGAACATTGGATTATTGAAATATTGGGATACAGGAATGCTGGAATATTGAAATATTGGGATACAGGAACAGTGGAACATTGAAATATTGGGATACAGGAACACTGGAATACTGAAATATTGGATACAGGAATGCTGGAATATTGAAATATTGGGATACAGGAACAGTGGAACATTGAAATATTGGGATACAGGAACACTGGAATACTGAAATATTGGATACAGGAACGCTGGAATATTGAAATATTGGGATACAGGAACACTGGAATATTGAAATATTGGATACAGGAATAGTGGTTTATTGAAATATTGGAATAGAGGAATGTTGGATTATTGAAATATTGGGATACAGGAATGCTGGAATATTGAAATATTGGGATACAGGAACATTGGATTATTGAAATACTGGAAAACAGGAACAGTGGATTATTGAAATATTGGAATACAGGAATAACAGAATATTGAAATATTGGAAAACAGGGCTATTGGGAAACTGAAATATTGGGATATAGGAACAGTGGATTATTGAAATATTGGGATACAGGAACAGTAGAATATTGAAATATTGGATACAGGAACACTGGAATATTGAAATACTGGGACACAGGAATGCTGGAATATTGAAATATTGGATATAGGAACACTGGAATATTGAAATATTGGATACAGAGGAACAGCAAGAGCCAGCCTGGCAGCCCTACAGGACACAGGGACAGATCAAAGCCACTTCTCCCAGGAAATAAATGGATAAACCAAGAGGAAATTCCCAACTTTTCCAGCTCCCATAGGGATATCAGGGATTGAAAAACCACAAGCAAACCTTCTTCATTAACCATCATTAACCCCAGGGCTTAATTATTTCACACACCAAGTCCCAGTCATCACCTGGCAGCGGCCACTGAATCCCAAAATTCCAGCTCCAAACCTCTCTCTCATGCCAAACTCAGCTTTAAATGTTCCCCAAAACACTCAAAAAGGAGGGAAAATTTCCTCCCTATACCCACAAATCCCTTCCACCTCAGCCTGGGAACGCTGCTCCAATTGGCTCATCCAGGTGCAGAATTCCCCCCACTCCCAGAGCTTCTCCAGCACAGAAAAAATCAAAGAATTGGGAATTTGGGTCAGCTGGGACAGAGCCAAATCCCAGCTGGGATTTCTGCAGGATTCACCGGGCACAGGCAGGTCCTGACAGCTCCTCACACCCCTCCTTGGACTTCCAGAGCTGGCAGCAAAACTTCCCTGCAGCTTGGAATTCCCTGGAATTAATCAGTAATTGGATTTAACCGACCTGGAGCGAAGGGCAGCAGGAGGATCCAGAGGGATCCCTGAAAACCAAAACCCTCGCTGGGACTGGAGGGGTTTCAGCCCAAAAACAGCCACAGAGTTTCAGGAATTTTGGTTTTGAGGGGGAAGATGAGTTTCCACACAGCAGGAATATCAGGAATATTCCCATGGGAAGGTGTTTTCTGGGTCAAAGTTACAATTTTTGGGTGTCAAAAAGCAGCAGCTGTAGAACACGAGATCCAGGAATGGGAAGAAATATTTCCACGTTGAAAGCCAAGGGGTTTATCCCTAAAAATGCCCCTAACATTGAAATCCAAGAGGTTTATCCCTAAAAACACTCCCTGCCCTTCCTATGAGTCTCCAGGTTGGAATCCAAGGGGTTTATCCCTAAAAATGCCCCTCTGGCCTCCCCAGCAGGGACCTCAAACTGAAATCCAGCTTTAGAGGTTCCTGTAAAATCCCCCCAAAATCCCCAGTGAGGGGTGGGAGGCTCAGTCCCCCTTCTTTGGGACCCCTCCTCTAATTCCCAGTGAGGCTCAGCCCCCTCAGGACCCCCCAAAATTCCCAGTGAGGGGTGGGAGGCTCAGTCCCCCTTCTTTGGGACCCCTCCTCTAATTCCCAGTGAGGCTCAGCCCCCTCAGGACCCCCCAAAATCCCCAGTGAGGGGTGGGGGGCTCAGTCTGGGCTCAGCCCCATTTGCTCAGGACCCCCCAAATTCCTCTCAAAGGCTGGGGGGGGTCTCACACTCTCCTCATGACACCCTCACCAAGGGACCCTCAGCCCCCTCAAGACCCCCCTAAATCTCACCAAGGGACCTTCAGCCCCCTCAGGATCCCCCCAAATCTCACCAAGGGATCTTCAGCCCCCTCAAGACCCCCCCAAATTCCCACCAAGGGCTGGGGGCTCAACTTCCCGCTCACCCTCAGACCTCTCTGTACCCCCCAAAACCCCCTCAAACATCACCAGACCCTCAGCAAGGGACCCTTAAGATCCCCCAAATTCCCACTAAGGCTTGAGGTCTCACCCCTACTCATGACATCTTCACCAGGGGACCCTCAGCCCCCTCAGGATCCCCCCAAATTCCCACCAAGGTTTGGGGTCTCATGTCCCTCCTCATGACATCCTCACCAAAGGACCCTCAGGATCCCCCAAATTAATAGCAAGGCTTGGGGGCTCATGTCCCCCCTCATGACACCCTCACGAGGGGACCCTCAGGATGCCCCAAATTCCCACCAAAGGAATTGACACCCTCAGCAAGGGACCATCAGCCCCCTCAGGATCCCCCAAAATTAATAGCAAGGCTTGGGGGCTCACCCCCACCTCATGACACCCACACCAGGGGACCCTCAGGACCCCCTCAAATTCCCACCAAGGGTTGGGGTCTCACCTCCACTCATGACATCCTCACCAGGGGAGCCTCAGCCCCCTCAGGATCCCCCCAAATTGATAGCAAGGGTTGGGGGCTCATGTCCCCACTCATGACACCTTCACCAGGGGACCCTCAGGATCCCCCCAAATTCCCACCAAGGGTTGGGGGTCTCACCCCCACCCATGACACCTTCACCAGGGGACCCTCAGGATGCCCCAAATTCCCACCAAGTGAATTGACACCCTCAGCAAGGGACCCTCAGCCCCTTCAGGACCCCCCAAATTAATAGCAAGGCTTGGGGTCTCACCCCCACCTCATGACATCCTCACCAAAGGACCCTCAGGATCCCCCAAATTAATAGCAAGGGGGCACATCCCCACTCATGACACCTTCACCAGGGGACCCTCAGCCCCCTCAGGATCCCCCCAAATTAATAGCAAGGCTTGGGGGCTCATGTCCCCACTCATGACATCCTCACCAGGGGACCCTCAGGACCCCCAACACCCCCCCAAACGCCACCACATGGCACTCAGCCCCCTCAGGACCCCTCCCAAGCCCCGACCAAGGGCCGGGGGTCTCAGCCCCTCCTCACCACACCATCCTCAGCCCCCTCAAGACCCCCCAAAACCCCCCAAGCTCCGCGGTTCTCAATCCCCCTCACACCAAAGCACCCGCAGAGCCCCCTCAGCGTCCCCAGCACCCCCCTAAGGGCTCGGTGTCCCCCTCATCCCCCCCAGAGCCCCCTCAGGACCCCCCTGCCCCCTCAGGACCCCCCTGCCCCCTCCCCCGGGCGTGTGGGGGGCGTTCCCGGGCCCGGCTGCCGGGGGGCTGTGGGTGGGCGGCCCCCCCGTACTCACACCTCCAGGATGCGGTCCCCCTTGCGCACCCCGGCGCGGTCGGCGGCCCCTCCGCCCAGCACGGCGCTGACGTGCTGCAGCGGCGCGTACAGCTCGCCGTTGATGCTGCGCAGCTGTCCGCCTTCGCTGACTTGCCCGCGGACGTTAAAGCCGTAACCGGACTCGGACTTGACGATGCGGACGACGCGGGGCCCGCCCGGGGGTCCCTCCCCGGCCCCGTTCCGCGCCCCCGGCCGCGCTTCGCCCTCCTCGTCCGCCATCTTGGCCTCCGCGCACGGCGCGCGTCACGAGACCGGGCCCGCGCCGGCCGCCGTAGGGACACACCCCCTCGGTCGGTGACGCGGGGTGCGATGGGAAATGGAGTCCGCGGAGCTGCCGAGCGCCGTTAGAGCGCCCCGGGCCGCGGGGGGTGATGGGAAATGTAGTCGGAGAGATGGAGAGGCGGGGAGAGTGCGGCGCATGCGCTGTGGGCGTGGGAAAGGGGGTGTTGCCATGGGAACGGGGCTGTTGTCATGGGAAGGAGGGGGTGTTGCCATGGAAATCGAGAGGCTGTTACCATGGGAATGGGGCGTGGGGGGGGGGCATGGGAACGGGGTTACAGTTGCCATGGGCTTGTGGGGGCTGTTGCCATGGTAACGGGGGGGCTGTGGGTGTGGGAACTGGGAGGGGGCTGTTGCCATGGGAACAGAAAGGTGTTGTTGCCATGGGATTGGGGGGCTGAGGGCGTGGGGACAGGGGGCTGCTCACATGAGAACGGGGGACTGTTGCCATGGAAATGGGATGCTGTTGCTATAGGAACGGGGGTGTTGCCATGGAAACAGGGGGTGCGGTTTCCCTGGGAACAGGAAGGGGGCGCTGTTTGCGGCGGTGCTGTGCGGTGACGTCACACGCGTGACGTCAGCACCGGGCTGGGGGTGGGTTGGGGGTCAGGGCCAGTCCTGGGGGATGTTGGGGCTTGGGGGTCCCTGGGGGACATTGCCAGGGTTGGGGCATCACCACCAGGGCCAGGGGGGCATCAGGTTCTGGGGGTCCCCGTGTGACATCAACAGGGGACTCAGTGGTCCTGGGGGTCCCTGAACCTCGTGGTCATTCCCAGGGGATCTCTGGATCTTGGGGATTTTGGGGGTCCGTGAGACTCATGGTCATTCCTGGGGGGGCACAGGTTTGGGGGGTCCAAAGGCATCACCGCCAGGACCAGGGGGGCATCAGGTTCTGGGGGTTCATGTGTGCCATCAACAGGGGACTCAGTGATCCTGGGGGTCTGTGACACTCATGGTCATTCCCGGGGAGTCTCTGGATCTTGGGGATTTTGGGGGTCCGTGAGACTCATGGTCATTCCCGGGGGGACACAGGTTTGGGGGGGTCCACAGGACCAGCAGGGTCAGGGGAACAGGGATCCAGGAGCTCAGGGGTCTCACTGGCAGGGAGTGGGACTTAAGGGATTAATGTCAGGAGTTTTAGGGGTCCACGAGCCTCATGGTCACTCCCAGAGGTCCTGGGGTGCAGAGGTGTGACTACAAGGGGGCAGCAGGGGGCTGGGGGTGCTGAGGCAGCTGAGATTGAGGGGAGACCCCTCGGGGACCTCGGGGGGACCCTCCAGCACCAATATAGGCTTGAGCTCTGTTGAAAGGGGAGGGGGATTTGTGATCCCGAGTGCCTGGGGAGGGGCTGTGGGGGTGTCGGGGTGGCGGCTGTGGGGTGCTCACCCTGCACTGTCATTGTCACCAGCATTCACTGTGCCCATGGTGACAGCTCGGAGTCCATCCGGCCCCTGCAGCGGTGGTGGCCGCTGTGGTTCAGCTGCAGAGGGGACAAGGACAGCTCGGTCCCATAGAGGAACCTCCTCACTTCCTTGTCCCCGTGGTCAAATTGCAAACTGGTGACCAAATTTTCCCCTGAGCCCCAGCAGCACAGTGTCACCATGTCCCTCAGACCCCCATCCATGACCCCAAATCCCTGGGGATTCCCCGGGGACTCCCATCTCTGAGTCCCCCCAGCCCTGGTGACTCCCCCTCCTCAGGACCCCCATTCCCCTGGACCCCATCCCTGGCTCCCCAAACCCTCCGAGCCCCCCACTCCAGGGAAATCCACGTCCCACCTTGTGTCACCCAGCCTTGTCCCCACCCTGCCCACAGCCTGTCCACAGCTTGTGGCCACCCAGCCCCCACCGTGAGCGACCAACACAGTGAGATAAGATCGGAGCTCGCTTCCTTCCCTTTTATCCGAAGAGCCGCCAGCAAGGGGACAGGTGGCCCCAGCAGCGAGTGACAGCCAGTGCCCATGGCCGGGGACAGCGGGATGGCCGGGAAGGTGGCGCTGCTCCTGTGGGGTGAGGGATATGGGGACAGGAATGGGACAGGGGGACAGGAATGGGACAGGGGGACAGGGCATGTGGGGAACTGGGATGTGGGGTTTGGAACCTTGGGGCTGGGCATGCTGTGGGGACAGGGGGACAGGGATGGAGCAGAGGGACAAGGGACAAAAGGACATGGCCATGGGGATGTGGCCCTGGGGCTGCTGGGGTGACCTGTGCCAGCTCGGGGACAGCCCCACATCACCCCCGTGTCCCGCTGTCCCCACGGTGCCACCCCCAGCCAGCCCTGTCCCTTCTCCCTTCCAGCCCAGACCCTCGGCCTCGCTGGTGAGTCCTCGGGGGATGCCATGTCCCCGCCCCGCTGTCCCCAGCCCCGTGGTGGCCCTGGCAGGCTGGTGTCCCCTGTCACCCGCAGGTGCCCAGACCCCCCAGCTCCTGGTGGAGCCCCCCTGGACGCCGGCGGTGCTGTGGGACCGGGTGACACTGACCTGCCAGGGCTCGGGGACCGCCGGTGACACCACCTGGTACAAGGACGGGCGGCACTGGTGGCAGGAGGGACCCGACAGCTTCACTGTCACCGAGAGTGGCACCTACCAGTGTCAGAGACCCGGGACCGGGCTCAGCCCCGCCGTGACAGTCTCAAGATGGTGAGGGGGGTTTGGGTGTCCCCAGCCTGGCACCCGCGGGGACCCCGAGGGCTCAGGGTGGGCTCAGCTCCATGGGTCACCCCCTGGTGTGACCAGAGCCTGTCCCCTGCTCTGGGGACATCCCAGAGCATCCCAGAGCGGGGGGACCCCCGTGCTGGAATTGGGGACCCCTGGTGTGACCCCATGGGGGGTCCCGGTGACATCGGGTGTGACAGGTCCCCCCTGTCCCCCAGACCTGGCTGGTGCTGCAGGTGCCGGCGCGGGCGCTGCTGGAGGGGGACACGGTGACACTGCGCTGCCGGGTCTGGTCGGGACAGTTCGGTCACCTCGGTGTCCTTCTACCGCGACGGGAAGAAATTGCAGACACTTCAGGATGGGACCGAGCTGTCCCTGTCCCCTCTGCAGCGGAACCACAGCGGCCGCTACCACTGCAGGGGCAGGTGGAACACTTGGGGCGTGGGAGCAGTCGGCGCCGGTGACAGTGACAGTGCAGGGTGAGCACCCCACAGCCGCCACCCCGACACCCCCACAGCCCCTCCCCAGGCACTCGGGCTCACAAATCCCCCTCCCCCATCTCCTTCCCAGAGCTCTTCCCGGTGCCGGTGCTGGAGGGTCCCCCCGAGCTCCCCGAGGGGTCCCCCCTCAATCTCAGCTGCCTCAGCACCCCCAGCCCCACGGGACCCCCCTGGGGACATCCGTGTCCCCCAGAAATCTTCTCGTGTCCCCTCTGTGTCCCCTCATCGCTCTCTGTGTCCCCTCACCCCTCCATGGGGTGACCCCATCCCCGACATTTCCCCATCAAACCCATCCCTCCCGTGCCCCCCTCCCCCCACAGCGGGTGCCAGCCCCTCCCCCCGGCCTCAGCCCTGTCTGTGTCCCCGCAGTGCCCGTGGCCAATGCCACCATCACCCCCGGTCCCCCGGCACTCCAGGTGACACCACTGCTGGAGGTGACACCACAGGGAACCACTGGACACCTCTGGAACACAGGTGGGGTCACACGGGGTCATTGGGATTGCAGGAGCCCTGCAGTGACAGGTGACCCTGATGTGTCCCTTCTGTCCCCTGCAGTGGCCGCAGCCCTTGGCGGGTCCCTCCTCTTCCTGCTCCTGCTCGTGGCTGGAGCTGTGGGCTGGCACCGGTGGAACAACCATGGGTGGGTGACAATGGGGACAATGGGGACACTGAGGAGCTGGGGGGCCACCGAAATGTGGGGGTGATGGGGCAGCACCCACAGCCCCTGACTTGGGCAGTGCTGAGCACTCAGGACCTTGGCTCAGGGTCCTGAAGGATTTGGGGTGGTGTTGGAGGCCTGTGAAGGGATTTTGGGGATTCTTTCAATTGTCTCATTGGAATTTGGAGGTTCTCCCTCACTTCCAGGCTTGAGCTTCTGGGGGCTTCGGGGGTCCAGAGCACTGGGGTGGTTCAGGGGTTCTGGGGGACACCAGGGATGCTCAGGGGTCCTGGGGGAAATGGAGGGTGCAGTGGGGTTTGAGGATTCCTGAGAGGGCTCAGGGCCCTGCGGACCCCACAGTTACCCCTCCCCTCTTTCCTTTGCAGCTGCCAGGAAGCAGCAGGAAAGGTGAGTGGGGGGCTCAAACCACACTCTCCCCTTTGACCCCAACCCCCAAGCCCTCCCATTGCCTCCCACACATCCCCTTTATTCCCTCAGGGCCCCCCCGGAGCCCCCGGCCCCCCCAGAGGAGGGGGAGGTGCTGTACACCCACGTCGTGAGCACCAAGCAGCCGAGGGGTGAGTCCGGGCTGGGACACACGCAGAGGGACACGTCACCCATGAGTGTCCCCCTGCCCAGATGTCACAGCCAGTGTCTCTCGCAGCGTCCCCCCGTGCCACCACACTCCAGGATCCCCAGGTGACCTACGCGGAGCTGGCAGCAACCCATGGGCGACCGCGGGAATGTGGGGACATCTACATGAATGTGCTGTGACACTCGGGGCACTGGGGCACTGGGGGACACTGGGGACACTGGGGGACCCCACCCATGGGCAGCCACACTTGTGTCCCCCCACTGCTCCCGTGGGTGCCCAACATTCACGGGTAGGTGGCACAATTGGGGGTCACGGGTGAGGCTGCAAAGAGCACCCAGAGCTCCCCATGACCCCTCAACCCCCAAGGGCTTCCCCATGCCCCTCCCACTCCCACCAGTGGCTCCCCATTCCACATCCAAGTGCTCCCAGAACCCTCAGACTCTTCCCCATTCCCTCCCCACTGTGCTCCCAGTACCCCCAAGGGCTCCCTATTTCCCCTCCCAGTGCCTCTCCATTGCTCCCAGTAGATCCAGGTGCTTCCCATTCTCTCTCCCAGTCCCCCTGTACTCCCAGTGCCTCTGCAATGCCCCTCCCAGCACTCCCAGTACACCCACAGCTCCTCATCTCTCCTCCCAGTGCCTGGGGAACACAGGACTCGTTTCCCTCTTATTGGCACCAAAATGCAGCTTTTTGGTTCAACTGGCACAGATGGTGTTTCTTTGTTCAGCTCTGTCGGGCTTTAGGAATGGGATTCTCCAATTTGGGGCTGCCACTACAAACCAGTGCTCTGGATTCCCTTCTCCCCTGTCTCAAACCCCTCCTGGGCCGTGTTCCCCACACCATGATGTCACAAAGGCCCTGGGGGGTTCCGCAGCCTCCCCCTTTTCCAGGGCAGTGGGGATCAGGCCATGGCACAGGGTGGGGTGTGAGGGACAGGAAAAGTTGGATGTCTGGAGACATTTTGGAACAGCTGTGTGTGGCAGGGCTGGGTCAGGTCTTGCTTTTGGTGACACGAGGCTGAGTGTGTCAGTCAGTGTGTCAGCCATGGCACACTGGGGACAGGGTGACACTCTGCCAAACCCAGCTCCTGAGTGGCCGAAGGACCAGGAGTCCAACCTGGGGAGAGGGTCCTTGGTGGCCCAAGGGCCTAAAAGGCAGAGCAAGAGGTGGCCAAGTGTGTGACCCTGTCTGCTCTTGGAGTGTCTGCCCCATTCACGCTGGAACCCAGGAGCTGGAAACTGCCTTGGGCTAAAAGAGAAACGTCTGCCGAGGAGAGCAGGAACCTTCCGGAACCTTCCTGGAATGGAAAGAGGACCTGTCCCTCCACATTGAGAGAACTGTGAAAATTATGGGGCTTGCAGGAAACAACGTTAGAAAAGGAATAACAGTCAAATTATTAGAAAATTTATTAAAAAGAACCGAACAATCAGCAAGAGCAGAACAGAAATTTCCAACCCGCTCAGGGTTGTTTGTTCATCTTTGGTGCAGTTCTGGGCATATCCAGCAGGGGGCGCTGCAGGGAGCACTTCCGGCCAGCAGGGGGCGCTGCATGGAGCACTCCCGGCCAGCAGGGGGCGCTGCATGGAGCACTCCCGGCCAGCAGGGGGCGCTGCAGGGAGCACTTCCGGCCACAGGGGGCGCCCCGGTGCCAGCTCCAACCCCTCAGGGCCCATGGCGGCCTCGGCCGGGAGGGACCAGGGCAAATCGCTCCTTTGGCAAACTCACGCTTTGCACCAATCGCTCCCGGCACCAGCACCGGCAGCGCCCGGGCACAAGAGACCAAGGCAGCAGCCAGTGCAGGAACTGGGGGGGGGACACACACGGGGGGCACACGGGTGGGGTCTCCAAATGTCCCCAGTGCCCCCAGTCTCCCCAGTGTCCCCAGTGTCACAGAATGTTCTCGTAGCTGTCATTGGGGCCCCGCTGTCGCCCGTGGGGTCCCGGCAGCTCCTCGTGCTCATCTGGGGGAGGTGATGGGGGGGTCCCTGTGAGAGACTCCGGGGTTGGGGACCTGGGTGGGGGTGACACCCGTGGGTGACGTGTCCCTGTCCCCCCCTGTACTCACCCCCTGCCCGCTCGGTGCCCACGACGTGGGGGTCCAGCCCAGCCCCCTCCTGCGGGGGGGCCGAGGGCTCCTGGGGAGGCCTGCGGGGATAAGGGGGGGTCTGTGGGGTGCGGGGCTTCCTGCGGGGAGGGTAAAATGGGGGGTCAGACCTGGAGCCCCCCACTCACCTTTCCTGCTCCTTCCTGAGGGCTGCAAAGGAAAGGGGGGAGGGGTGACTGTGGGGGCCTCAGGGCCCTTGAACACCCTCGGGACCCCTGAGTGCCCCTGAGCCCCCAAACTGCCCCAAAACCCCTGACAGAACCCCCAACATCCCTGCACCACCCTCCAGGACCTCCCCAAATCCCCCAGGACCCCCAGTTGGGGTCTCTGGGGTCTCAGCTTCACCCAAGTCAGGAGCTGTCGGTGCCACCCTATGGCCCCCCCACTCTGGGGGCCTTCACCCCAATCCCTGGGACCCCCATGTCCCCCCATTGTCACCCACCCCGGCGGTGCCACCAGCGACAGCCCCCGATGACAGCCAGGAGCAGGAGCAGGTACAGGAGGGTCCTGCCGACATTCACAGCCACTGCAGGGACAGAGGGGACACAGCGGGGTCACCCTGAACCCCGGGGGTCCTGAACACCCCGGTGACCCCGAGTGACCCCACCTGTGTTCCAGAGGTGTCCAGTGGTTCCCTGTGGTGTCACCTCCAGCAGTGGTGTCACCGGGAGTGCCGGGGGACCGGGGGTGATGGTGGCATTGGCCACGGGCACTGCGGGGACACAGACAGGGCTGAGGCCGGGGGGAGGGGCTGGCACCCGCTGTGGGGGGAGGGGGGCACGGGAGGGATGGGTTTGATGGGGAAATGTCGGGGATGGGGTCACCCCATGGAGGGGTGAGGGGACACAGGGGGGACACGAGAAAGATTTCTGGGGGACACGGATGTCCCCAGGGGGGTCCCGTGGGGCTGGGGGTGCTGAGGCAGCTGAGATTGAGGGGGGACCCCTCGGGGAGCTCGGGGGGACCCTCCAGCACCGGCACCGGGAAGAGCTCTGGGAAGGAGATGGGGGAGGGGGATTTGTGAGCCCGAGTGCCTGGGGAGGGGCTGTGGGGGTGTCGGGGTGGCGGCTGTGGGGTGCTCACCCTGCACTGTCACTGTCACCAGCGCCGACTGCACCCACCGGTACTCCAGTATGTCACCCAGGCCCCTGCAGTGGTAGCGGCCGCTGTGGTTCAGCTGCAGAGGGGACAGGGACAGCTCGGTCCCATCCTGAAGCGTCCCCAATTCCTTCCCGTCGCGGTAGAAGGACACCGAGGTGACCGGCTTGTTCTGCCAGCCCCGGCAGCGCAGTGTCACCGTGTCCCCCTCCAGCAGCGCCCGCGCCGGCACCTGCAGCACCAGCCAGGCTGGGGGACAGGGGGGACCTGTCACACCCGATGTCACCGGGACCCCCCCATGGGGTCACACCAGGGGTCCCCAATTCCAGCACGGGGGTCCCCCCGCTCTGGGATGCTCTGGGATGTCCCCAGAGCAGGGGACAG
Organism: Catharus ustulatus; assembly: GCF_009819885.2. Lineage (NCBI taxonomy): Eukaryota > Metazoa > Chordata > Aves > Passeriformes > Turdidae > Catharus > Catharus ustulatus. Next base: position 1,280,485 of record NC_046250.1, on the reverse strand, counting down.
GCTCTGGTCACACCAGGGGGTGACCCATGGAGCTGAGCCCACCCTGAGCCCTCGGGGTCCCCGCGGGTGCCAGGCTGGGGACACCCAAACCCCGCTCACCATCTGAGACTGTCACGGGGGGGCTGAGCCCGGTCCCGGGTCTCTCACACTGGTAGGTGCCACTCCTGGTGACATAGAAGCTTGTCGGGTCCCTCCTGCCCCCAGCGCCGCCCGTCCTTGTACCAGGTGGTGTCACCGGCGGTCCCCGAGCCCTGGCAGGTCAGTGTCACCCGGTCCCACAGCACCGCCGGCGTCCAGGGGGGCTCCACCAGGAGCTGGGGGGTCTGGGCACCTGCGGGTGACAGGGGACACCAGCCTGCCAGGGCCACCACGGGGCTGGGGACAGCGGGGCGGGGACATGGCATCCCCCGAGGACTCACCAGCGAGGCCGAGGGTCTGGGCTGGAAGGGAGAAGGGACAGGGCTGGCTGGGGGTGGCACCGTGGGGACAGCAGCACCTGGGGACCCGGTGTGGTGTCTGTCCCCAAACTGTCCCCACGGGAACACTGCTACAGCCCGGAGGTTTTGAGGACAGGGACACCTCGGTCACCCTGGGCTGAGGCAGGACATGGGGACACTGTGGACACCCCATGTGTGCACAGGTCACCTCCCCCAGCCCTACAGCACCTGTCCCCAAGGCCACATCCCCATGGCCCTGTGCCCGTGATCCCATTCCCATGGCACCTGTCCCCATGTCCCATCTGCATGGCACGTGGCCCTTGTCCCTGTCCCTGCATCCCTGTCTCCCTGTCCCTGTCCCCACAGCTGCCCCAGCCCCAAGGTTCCTTTTGCCACATCCTTGTCCCCACATCTCCATCCCCCTGTTCCCATCCCCACATCCCTGTCCCCCTGTTCCTGTCCCCAGGGCCACCCCACGACTCTGGTCACACTGGGGTCCATGCCCATGCCCTGGCTCTGCTGGCCTTGGGGACCTCAGGGGACCCCGCAGCCCCCCTGTGCCCCCTCCCCACCGCTCTCTGCCTCACCGGGGCCCATCCCCGGGGCGTCAGGCCCGTGCCCGGGGCACTCACCCCACAGGAGCAGCGCCACCTTCCCGGCCATCCCGCTGTCCCCGGCCATGGGCACTGGCTGTCACTCGCTGCTGGGGCCACCTGTCCCCTGGCTGGCGGCTCTTCGGATCAAGGGACAGGAAGCGAGCTCAGATCTTATCTCATTGTGTTGGTGGCACATGGTGGGGGCAGGGTGAGGACAGGATGGGCTGTGGGCAGGGTGGGGACCTTGTGGGACATGGGGGTGATGGTGGGACATGGTGAGGACAGGATGTTGCCGAATTTGGAGGCTGAGGCTGTGCTGACAGCCAAGGATGGGTGTCCAGGGCACTGGGGTGCCAGGGATGGGGTCCCATGGGAATGGGGGTCCCGAGGGTTGGGTGGGTTCATGTGGATGAGGGTCCCATATCAATGTGGCCTCCAGGGATTTGTGACCATGGGATGGATCCCAGAGCTGAGGGGTGCCTGGGGAATGGGGGTCCTCAGGGAATCATGGTCCCCAAGGGAAGGATGGTCCCAGGGGCTGGAACTGCCGGGTTGGGGGTCCTTGGGAATGGAAATCCTGGGTTAGGGGAACCCCAGGGAGGGACAAAAATGGGGTCAGGGGGTCTGCAGGGAGGGCACATCCTGGAGACCCCTGTCCCTGGCAGGGGGCAGCCCTGCCAACCCCCTCTGTCCTCAGTGGGGCACTGTGACCTCTGTGACCTCTTGGCCCCATTCCAAGGCACACCAACATCATTCTGTGGGTGAAAAAACCCAGCGGGGCTGACTGGAGAGGAATCGATGTTGGCTGGTGTCAGTCAGGGAGGGCACAGACACCCCAAAAACACCCAAAGCCACCCCCACACCCAAAACCCCTGCAGGGCCTCAGTGCTGGACACCAGGAGATGGATGAGACCCTGCCCATGAAACACTTGTGAAGCTCTTGGGGGGCTTCCCCCTCCCTCTCCTGCTCCCCACAATCCCCCAAAGGGGTTTCAGTCCTGAGGGCTTGGGACACTTTGGGTTTATTGGGTTAGGGGAGAAATCCTGTTCCAGACTTCTCCATTCTGGCTCATCCCCTGCAGGATCTGAGCCGGCAAGAGCAGCTTGGGAATGGAGCCCCAGGCAGGAAGGAGCTCCCAAACTGCTCCTCCTTGAAGCCAGTGGCCATCCAAGGGTGGGCCCAGCCATGGCCCAGCCCCAGTGCCCAGGGATGGGCATTGGCCAGCCCTGCTCTGGCCAGCCCCAGGTGGCAGCCAGGACCTGAGGCTCCCCCCGCCCCCTTGGCTTTGATTCTCGCAGCTTTCGAGCTGCTGCAAAGGTGAGAATTCTGTGGGGGAAAAAGGCCTGCCTGTGGTTTGCTCAGCCCTGCAAGAAGCACAAAAGCCAGGCTGAGCCCAAGCAGTGGCTCTGCAGGGCCTTTGATGGTTTTCAGAGCTGGGCTGGCTGCAAACCCCCCCTTGAAGGGGCAGCTGTGAGGGAACCAGTCCGGAAATGCAGCAATTGATCATTTGGTGCCTGTCCCCAAGGCACTGAGAGAGCCCCAAAAATCCTGCAAATCCCACCAGGATCTGCCCAACAGCCTGAGCGGGACCCTCCTCCTTGAACAAAACCTGCAGCCCTCTGGAACCTCCCAGAAAGAATGTTTGGGTTCTGGATGTGGGCAGCAGAAGAGAGGGAAAAGTGTGGAAATGTGGAGCAGGGGCTGCAGCCGTGGCTCTGGGGCACAGGGGTGTCCCAGCAGGAGCAGGGAGTGCCCAGGCAGGGGAATTGAGGGCAGGGTGCAGTGCATTTCCCAGGGAATCAGAGCCTGAGGGACACACGGGCATTTCCACAGATTGCTGTGGAACCAAATGCAGCCTGGGATTTCCCATCATCAGGGCAAGGTCGTCACAGGCGTCCCCTTCAGTTTGGGCAGCCCAGAGGTGCCAGGGCCCCACTGGGGACAGCGGGAATGCTCAGGGACCCCAGGACAGAGGTGCCCAGGATGTGCCACCTCTGGGACAGGAATCCCCAAGGATGTGGCACCCCCAGAACGAGGAACCCCCTGGGACAAGACCCTGGGACAAGACCCAGGTGTCACCAGCCCAGAGGAGCCCTTTTCCCTCAGGGCAGGACCCCTCTGGATGTGCCCCCCAGGACAGAATCCACGTCCTGGCCTCAGCATAAACGGCCTCTTCCTTCTGCTGCAGGAAAGAGAAAGGGAAAATCTTGGGGGGCACAGGCAGAGATCCCCATCCTCTTTCCACATTCCTGGGATCCCCCACCTGTCACCTGCTCAGGTGTTCCCTGGGATGGCTGAGCCAGGAAATGGGGGGACAGGAAAAAGCCCAGGGGTGTGTGGGGCAGAGAGCCAGAACCTCCCAGGACAAGCCTGGGGTGCCCTCCTGGCCATGAGCACCCTGTGGGGGCTGTGCTGGGCTCTGAGTCAGCCCAAAATCTGAGGGACCCCGTGAAGGAGCTGTGACCCCTGTGCCCACCCAGTCACTGCCCATCCCTGGCACCCCCATTCCCCTGGGAACCCAACCCTGGCACCCCCATTCCCTTGGTCTCTCCTCCCTGGCACCCCCACCCCAGCACTGCCATTGCCCAGCACCACCATGGCCTTGATCCCATCCCATGGCTGCTCCTTCCCCCACAGCCCCCATTCCCGAGGGTCCCCATTTTTCCCCCTGCACCCCCAGCCCTGGGACCCACATGCCCTGACACCCATCCTTGGCTCCCTGCAACACCTCAGCCTCCAAATTCGGCAACATCCTGTCCTCACCATGTCCCACCATCACCCCCATGTCCCACAAGGTCCCCACCCTGCCCACAGCCCATCCTGTCCTCACCCTGCCCCCACCAAGGGCCACCAACACGTGGGGACGAGAGCTGAGCTCGCTTCCTGTCCCTTGATCCGAAGAGCCGCCAGCCAGGGGACAGGTGGCCCCAGCAGCGAGTGACAGCCAGTGCCCATGGCCGGGGACAGCGGGATGGCCGGGAAGGTGGCGCTGCTCCTGTGGGGTGAGTGCCCCGGGCACGGGCCTGACGCCCCGGGGATGGGCCCCGGTGAGGCAGAGAGCGGTGGGGAGGGGGCACAGGGGGGCTGCGGGGTCCCCTGAGGTCCCCAAGGGCCAGCAGAGCCAGGGCATGGGCATGGACCCCAGTGTGACCAGAGTCGTGGGGTGGCCCTGGTGGATGGAGATGTGGGGACAAGGATGTGACAAAAGGAACCTTGGGGCTGGGGCAGCTGTGGGGACAGGGACAGGGAGACAGGGATGCAGGGACAGGGACAAGGGCCACGTGCCATGCAGATGGGACATGGGGACAGGTGCCATGGGAATGGGATCACGGGCACAGGGCCATGGGGATGTGGCTGTGGGGACAGGTGCTGTAGGGCTGGGGGAGGTGACCTGTGCACACATGGGGTGTCCACAGTGTCCCCATGTCCTGCCTCAGCCCAGGGTGACCGAGGTGTCCCTGTCCTCAAAATCTCTGGGCTACACCAGTGTTCCTTTGGGGACAGCTTTGGGGACAGACACCACAACGGGTCCCCCAGGTGCTGCTGTCCCCATGGTGCCACCCCCAGCCAGCCCTGTCCCTTCTCCCTTCCAGCCCAGACCCTCGGCCTCGCTGGTGAGTCCTCGGGGGATGCCATGTCCCCGCCCCGCTGTCCCCAGCCCCGTGGTGGCCCTGGCAGGCTGGTGTCCCCTGTCACCCGCAGGTGCCCAGACCCCCCAGCTCCTGGTGGAGCCCCCCTGGACGCCGGCGGTGCTGTGGGACCGGGTGACACTGACCTGCCAGGGCTCGGGGACCGCCGGTGACACCACCTGGTACAAGGACGGGCGGCGCTGGTGGCAGGAGGGACCCGACAGCTTCACTGTCACCGAGAGTGGCACCTACCAGTGTCAGAGACCCGGGACCGGGCTCAGCCCCCCCGTGACAGTCTCAAATGGTGAGCGGGGGTTTGGGTGTCCCCAGCCTGGCACCCGCGGGGACCCCGAGGGCTCAGGGTGGGCTCAGCTCCATGGGTCACCCCCTGGTGTGACCAGAGCCTGTCCCCTGCTCTGGGGACATCCCAGAGCATCCCAGAGCGGGGGGACCCCCGTGCTGGAATTGGGGACCCCTGGTGTGACCCCATGGGGGGTCCCGGTGACATCGGGTGTGACAGGTCCCCCCTGTCCCCCAGACCTGGCTGGTGCTGCAGGTGCCGGCGCGGGCGCTGCTGGAGGGGGACACGGTGACACTGCGCTGCCGGGTCTGGCGGGACAGTTCCGTCACCTCGGTGTCCTTCTACCGCGACGGGAAGGAATTGGGGACGCTTCAGGATGGGACCGAGCTGTCCCTGTCCCCTCTGCAGCGGAACCACAGCGGCCGCTACCACTGCAGGGGCCTGGTGTACTACTTGGAGCGGTGGGAGCAGTCGGAGCCGGTGACAGTGACAGTGCAGGGTGAGCACCCCACAGCCGCCACCCCGACACCCCCACAGCCCCTCCCCAGGCACTCGGGATCACAAATCCCCCTCCCCCATCTCCTTCCCAGAGCTCTTCCCGGTGCCGGTGCTGGAGGGTCCCCCCGAGCTCCCCGAGGGGTCCCCCCTCAATCTCAGCTGCCTCAGCACCCCCAGCCCCACGGGACCCCCTGGGGACATCCGTGTCCCCCAGAAATCTTTCTCGTGTCCCCCTGTGTCCCCTCATCGCTCTCTGTGTCCCCTCACCCCTCCATGGGGTGACCCCATCCCCGACATTTCCCCATCAAACCCATCCCTCCCGTGCCCCCCTCCCCCCACAGCGGGTGCCAGCCCCTCCCCCCGGCCTCAGCCCTGTCTGTGTCCCCGCAGTGCCCGTGGCCAATGCCACCATCACCCCCGGTCCCCCGGCACTCCAGGTGACACCACTGCTGGAGGTGACACCACAGGGAACCACTGGACACCTCTGGAACACAGGTGGGGTCACACGGGGTCATTGGGATTGCAGGAGCCCTGCAGTGACAGGTGACCCTGATGTGTCCCTTCTGTCCCCTGCAGTGGCCGCAGCCCTTGGCGGGTCCCTCCTCTTCCTGCTCCTGCTCGTGGCTGGAGCTGTGGGCTGGCACCGGTGGAACAGCATGGGTGGGTGACAATGGGGACAATGGGGACACTGAGGAGCTGGGGGGCCACCGAAATGTGGGGGTGATGGGGCAGCACCCACAGCCCCTGACTTGGGCAGTGCTGAGCACTCAGGACCTTGGCTCAGGGTCCTGAAGGATTTGGGGTGGTGTTGGAGGCCTGTGAAGGGATTTTGGGGATTCTTTCAATTGTCTCATTGGAATTTGGAGGTTCTCCCTCACTTCCAGGCTTGAGCTTCTGGGGGCTCAGGGGGTCCAGAGCATTGGGGTGGTTCAGGGGTTCTGGGGGACACCAGGGATGCTCAGGGGTCCTGGGGGAAATGGAGGGTGCAGTGGGGTTTGAGGATTCCTGAGAGGGCTCAGGGCCCTGCGGACCCCACAGTTACCCCTCCCCTCTTTCCTTTGCAGCTGCCAGGAAGCAGCAGGAAAGGTGAGTGGGGGGCTCAAACCACACTCTCCCCTTTGACCCCAACCCCCAAGCCCTCCCATTGCCTCCCACACATCCCCTTTATTCCCTCAGGGCCCCCCCGGAGCCCCCGGCCCCCCCAGAGGAGGGGGAGGTGCTGTACACCCACGTCGTGAGCACCAAGCAGCCGAGGGGTGAGTCTGGGCTGGGACACACGCAGAGGGACACGTCACCCATGAGTGTCCCCCTGCCCAGATGTCACAGCCAGTGTCTCTCGCAGCGTCCCCCCGTGCCACCACACTCCAGGATCCCCAGGTGACCTACGCGGAGCTGGCCAGCGAACCCATGGGCGACCGCGGGAATGCGGGGACATCTACATGAATGTGCTGTGACACTCGGGGCACTGGGGGCACTGGGGGCACTGGGGACACTGGGGGACCCCACCCATGGGCAGCCACACTTGTGTCCCCCCCACTGCTCCCATGGGTGCCCAACATTCACGGGTAGGTGGCACAATTGGGGGTCACGGGTGAGGCTGCACAGGCACCCAGAGCTCCCCATGACCCCTGAACCCCCAAGGGCTTTCCCCACCTCCCTTCCACTGCCACCAGTGGCTCCCCATTCCACATCCAAGTGCTCCCAGAACCCTCAGACACTTCCCCATTCCCTCCCCACAGTGCTCCCAGTACCCCCAAGGGCTCCCTATTTCCCCTCCCAGTGCCTCTCCATTGCTCCCAGTAGATCCAGTGCTTCCCATTCTCTCTCCCAGTCCCCCTGTACTCCCAGTGCCTCTGCAATGCCCCTCCCAGCACTCCCAGTACACCCACAGGCTCCTCATCTCTCCTCCCAGTGCCAGGGGAACACAGGACTCAGTTTCCCTCTTATTGGCACCAAAATGCAGCTTTTTGGTTCAAGTGGCACAGATGGTGTTTCTTTGTTCAGCTCTGTCGGGCTTTAGGAATGGGATTCTCCAATTTGGGGCTGCCACTACAAACCAGTGCTCTGGATTCCCTTCTCCCCTGTCTCAAACCCCTCCTGTGCCGTGTTCCCCACACCATGATGTCACAAAGGCCCTGGGGGGGTTCCGCAGCCTCCCCCTTTTCCAGGGCAGTGGGGATCAGGCCATGGCACAGGGTGGGGTGTGAGGGACAGGAAAAGTTGGATGTCTGGAGACATTTTGGAACAGCTGTGTGTGGCAGGGCTGGGTCAGGCCTTGCTTTTGGTGACACAGGGCCCCGTGTGTCAGTCAGTCTGTCAGCCATGGCACACTGGGGACAGGGTGACGCTCTGCCAAACCCAGCTCCTGAGTGGCCGAGGGACCAGGAGTCCAACAATGGGAGAGGGCCCTTGGTGGCCAAGGGCTTAAAAGGCAGAGCAAGAGGTGGCCAAGTGTGTGACCCTGTCTGCTCTTGGAGTGTCTGCCCCATTCACGCTGGAACCCAGGAGCTGGAAACTGTCTTGGATTAAAAGAGAAACGTCTGCCAAGGAAAGCAGGAACCTTCCGGAACCTTCCTGGAATGGAAAGAGGACCAGTCCCTCCACATTGAGAGAACTGTGAAAATTATGGGGCTTACAGGAAAAAATGTAAGAAAAGGAATAAGAGTCAAATTATTAGAAAATTTTTAAAAAAGAACAGCACAAACAGCAAGAGTCAGAACAGAAATTTCCAACCTGCTCAGGGCTGTTTGTTCATCTTTGGTGCAGTTCTGGGCACGGCCAGCAGGGGGCGCTGCAGGGAGCACTCCCGGCCAGCAGGGGGCGCTGCAGGGAGCACTCCCGGCCAGCAGGGGGCGCTGCAGGGAGCACTCCCGGCCAGCAGGGGGCGCCCCGGTGCCAGCTCCAACCCCTCAGGGGCCATGGCGTCCTCGGCCGGGAGGGACCAGGGCAAATCGCTCCTTTGGCAAACTCACGCTTTGCACCAATCGCTCCCGGCACCAGCACCGGCAGCGCCCGGCCACAAGAGACCAAGGCAGCAGCCCAGTGCGGGAACCTGGCGGGGGACACACAGGGGGGGGCCCTCTGGTGGGGTCTCCAAGTGTCCCCAGTGTCCCCAGTGTCCCCCAGTGTCCCCAGTGTCACAGAATGTTCTCGTAGCTGTCATTGGGGTCCCGCTGTCGCCCGTGGGGTCCCGGCAGCTCCTCGTGCTCACCTGGGGGAGGTGATGGGGGGGTCCCTGTGAGAGACTCCGGGGTTGGGGACCTGGGTGGGGGTGACACCCGTGGGTGACGTGTCCCTGTCCCCCCCTGTACTCACCCCCTGCCCGCTCGGTGCCCACGACGTGGGGGTCCAGCCCAGCCCCCTCCTGCGGGGGGTCCTGTGGGGATGAGGGGGGGTCTGGGTGGTGTCTGGAGAGGGGGAACGGGGAGTCCCAGCCAGAGCCCCCCACTCACCTGTCCTGGGGCTTCCTGGAGGCTGCAAGGAAAAGGGGAGGGGGTGACCGTGGGGACCCCGGGACCCCTGAACCCTCCTGGGCAGCTCCAAGCACCCACGGCACCCCCAAATCCCCAATGCACCCCCAAATCCCCAATGCACCCCCAATTCCCACTGCACCCCTGATTTACCCCGGGCACCCCAAGCACCCCTGAACCCCCCAGAACTTCTGCACCTCTGCAGTGTCCCCAACGGTCCCGATGTCCCCAACCCTCTGAGCAACAAAACTCAAAGCCCGGCAGGGAGGGGCACCCCCCAACTCCCCCAGGATCCCAAAAGATCCCCCAACATTTCTGCACACTCCTCCAAGCACTCCCCAAACCCTCCAGGAGCTCCCAGTGCCACCCCAATGTTCCTCAAAGCACACCCAGGGATTCCCCTGAGCCCAACCAAGACCCTCCAAATTCCCCCCACACCCCCCAGGACCCCCAGCCGAGGTCACTGTGGGCTCAGTTTCCCCCAGCCCTGGGTGCTGCCCCATCTCTGCCCCCACTCTGGGGGCTTCCCCTCCCTCCAGTGCCTCCCCCTTCCCAGAGTGTCACAACTTTTGCTGTAGATTGCCATAGATGTCACTGGGTTCCCAAGGTTGCCCGTGTGGCCCCCGCAGCTCCATGTAGGTGGCCTGAGGATCCTCCAGCGGGGGGGCCCTGTGGGAATAAGGGGGTGTGAGGGAGGGGATGGGAGGTGCTGGGGGTTTGGGGAAAACCCAAATCAGGGTCAGAGCCTGCACTCACCTTCCCTGGAGCTTCCTGGCAGCTGCAAAGGAAAACGGGAGGGGTGACTTTGATTCCCCATCCACCCTCGGCAATCCTGAACCACCACCAGAGCCTCAATTCCCTCCAGGTCCCCCCAGTGTCCCTGATGCCCCCAGAAACCCTGAACCACCCCACTTCCCCAACACCCTGAGCCCCCAGAACCCCAAGCCTGGCAGGGAGGGGCACCCCCTGAATTCCCCAAAAAGCCCTGAGAGAACCCCCAACATCCCTGCACGACCCTTCAGCACCTCCCAGACACCCCAGGGCCCTGAGCCAAGGTCACTGGGGGCTCAGCCCCTCCCGAGTCAGGGCTGTGGGTGCCACCCCCACCTCTCTCCAGGACCCCCATTGTCCCCATTGTCACCCACCCGTGCGGTGCCCACAATAAAAGGCCACAGCGAGCAGGACCAGGAACAGCAGGGACCCAAAGACGCCTGCAAGCACTGCAGGAAATAGAGGGGGACACACCGGGGTCACCCCAGAGGTTCTGCAATCCCAGAGACCTCATGAGCTCCCCTCCTGTGCCCTGTTCCATTGGTGTCACTGCCAGGGACAGAGCGGGGTGACCCTGGGTCATCTGTGATCCGGGGGTCTCAGACCCACATGGGAACCCTGTGTGACCCCACCTGTGAGCCAGAGGTGTCCAGTGGTTCCCTGTGGTGTCACCTCCAGCAGTGGTGTCACCGGGAGTGCCGGGGGACCGGGGGTGATGGTGGCATTGGCCACGGGCACTGCGGGGACACAGACAGGGCTGAGGCCGGGGGGAGGGGCTGGGACCGCTGTGGGGGGAGGGGGGCACGGGAGGGATGGGTTTGATGGGGAAATGTCGGGGATGGGATCACCCCATGGAGGGGTGAGGGGACACAGAGAGCGATGAGGGGACACAGGGCAGAGGAGAGGGGACACGAGAAAGATTTCTGGGGGACACGAATGTACCCAGGGGGGGTCCCGTGGGGCTGGGGGTGCTGAGGCAGCTGAGATTGAGGAGGGGGACCACTCGGGGAGCTCGGGGGGACCCTCCAGCACCGGCACCCTGAAGAGCTGTGGGAAGGAGATGGGGGAGGGGGATTTGTGAGTCCGAGTGCCTGGGGAGGGGCTGTGGGGGTGTCAGGGTGGCGGCTGTGGGGTGCTCACCCTGCACTGTCACTGCCACTGGCGCCGACTGCTCCCACCTCTCCCAGAAAACCAGCCAGCCCCTGCAGTGGTAGCGACCGCTATGGTTCAGCTGCAGAGGGGACAGGGACAGCTCGGTCCCATCCTGAAGCGTCCCCAGTTTCTTCCCATCGCGGTAGAAGGACACCGAGGTGACCGGCTTGTTCTGCCAGCCCCGGCAGCGCAGTGTCACCGTGTCCCTCTCCAGCAGTGCCCGCGCCGGCACCTGCAGCACCAGCCAGTCTGGGGGACAGGGGGGACCTGTCACACCCGATGTCACCGGGGACCCCCCCATGGGGTCACACCAGGAGGTCCCCAATTCCAGCACGGGGGTCCCCCCGCTCTGGGATGCTCCGGGATGTCCCCAGAGCAGGGGACAGGCTCTGGTCACACCAGGGGGTGACCCATGGAGCTGAGCCCACCCTGAGCCCTCGGGGTCTCCGCGGGTGCCAGGCTGGGGACACCCAAACCCCGCTCACCATTGACACCATCAGGGAGGACCTGAGCCCACTGCCGGGTCTCCGACACGTGTAGTTGCCACTCTCGGTGACAGTGAGGCTGTCGCGTCTCTCCTGCCCCACGCGCCGCTTGTTCCTGTACCAGGTGGTGTCACCGGCGGTCCCCGAGCCCTGGCAGGTCAGTGTCACCCGGTCCCACAGCACCGCCGGCGTCCAGGGGGGCTCCACCAGGAGCTGGGGGGTCTGGGCACCTGCGGGTGACAGGGGACACCAGCCTGCCAGGGCCACCACGGGGCTGGGGACAGCGGGAAAGGAACATGGCATCCCCCGAGGACTCACCAGCGAGGCTGAGGGTCTGAGCTGGAAGGGAGAAGGGACAGGGCTGGCTGGGGGTGGCACCGTGGGGACAGCAGCACCTGGGGGACACGGTGTGGTGTCTGTCCCCAAACTGTCCCCACTGGGAACACTGCTACAGCCCAGAGGTTTTGAGGACAGGGACACCTCGGTCACCCTGGGCTGAGGCAGGACATGGGGACACTGTGGACACCCCATGTGTGCACAGGTCACCTCCCCCAGCCCTACAGCATCTGTCCCCAAGGCCACATCTCCATGGCCCTGTGCCCATGATGCCATTCCTATGGCACCTGTCCCCATGTCCCATCTGCATGGCACGTGGCCCTTGTCCCTGTCCCTGGCTCCCTGTCGCCCTCTCCCTGTCCCCACAGCTGCCCCAGCCCCGAGGTTCCTTTTGCCACATCCTTGTCCCCACATCTCCATTCACCAGGGCCACCCCACGACTCTGGTCACACTGGGGTCCATGCCCATGCCCTGGCTCTGCTGCCCTTGGGGACCTCAGGGGACCCCGCAGCCCCCCTGTGCCCCCTCCCCACCACTCTCTGCCTCACCGGGGCCCATCCCCGGGGCGTCAGGCCCGTGCCCGGGGCACTCACCCCACAGGAGCAGCGCCACCTTCCCGGCCATCCCGCTGTCCCCGGCCATGGGCACTGGCTGTCACTCGCTGCTGGGGCCACCTGTCCCCTGGCTGGCGGCTCTTTGGATCAAGGGACAGGAAGCGTGGTCACATCACTGTCCTCATGTGTAGGTGGCCCTTGATGGGGGCAGGGTGGCCACAAGCTGTACCCAGGCTGTGGGCAGGGTGGGGACAGGATGGGGACAAGGATGGGTGGCACAAGGTGTGACATGGAGCTCCCAGGAGTGGGGCACTCAAAGGTTGTGCGGGAGCCAGGGATGGAGTCCAGGGGAGTGGGGGTTCCTTAAGAGGGGGAGTCACCAGGGATGGGGCTGCAATGGGAATGGGGGTCCCCAGGGATGGGAGGATCCAGGGATGGAGGTTCCCAGGGGAATGGGGGCTGCAGAGATTTGGGGTCATGGATGGGGGTCCTTGGGATGAGGGTGCCAGGGAATGGAGGGTCCTGGGAGAATCAAGGTTCTGGAGGAGGGGGGTCCTCAGAGATGGAATCTGGGGGATTGGGTTCCTTGGGAATGGGAGTCCTGGGCCATGGAGATCCTGGGGAATGGCAGTCTTGGGATGGGGGTCCCAGAGAGGGGGGACAGAAGGAATGGGGGGCCCTTGATTGGAGTCCCAGGGGAATGGGGGTGCCAGGGATGGGCAGTGGCTGGGCAGGCCCGTGGGTCACAGCTCCTTCCCTGGGTGCCTCAGATTTTGGGCTGACCCAGCACAGCCTCCAAAAGTGCAGCTGGTTTGGGGTTCACCACAGGCGGATTCTGGGGGGTTCTAGATCTGTGGCCTGCTGCATCCCAGGGACTTGTTCCTCTTTTCATTTCCGTTTCCTTTAATTCCTCAAGTTCACAACTCCCCTGTTCATGCCGTAATGATCCTGGGGGGCACCTGAGCAGAGAACAGGTCTGGGTGAACCCCAGGGTGGGGGAAGCAGGGATGGGGGGTCTGCAGGGAGGGGTGGGGAGGCTGTGGGGGATGGGGGTGTCCGGCTGTGCCCCCCAACACTTTCCCTTTCTCTCTCCTGCAGCAGAAGGAAGAGGCCGTTTGTGCTGAGAGTCACACGGGGGTGGGTTCTGTCCTGGGGGCACATCCAGGGGTCCAGTCCTGGGGGTTCCTGTCCCAGGGGGACACATCCTGCCCAAGGGGGTCCTGTCCTGGGGGATGGTGGCTCCGGGGGGTTCCAGACTTCTCCATTCTGGCTCATCCCCTGCAGGATCTGAGCCGGCAAGAGCAGCTTGGGAATGGAGCCCCAGGCAGGAAGGAGCTCCCAAACTGCTCCTCCTTGAAGCCAGTGGCCATCCAAGGGTGGGCCCAGCCATGGCCCAGCCCCAGTGCCCAGGGATGGGCATTGGCCAGCCCTGCTCTGGCCAGCCCCAGGTGGCAGCCAGGACCTGAGGCTCCCCCCGCCCCCTTGGCTTTGATTCTCGCAGCTTTCGAGCTGCTGCAAAGGTGAGAATTCTGTGGGGGAAAAAGGCCTGCCTGTGGTTTGCTCAGCCCTGCAAGAAGCACAAAAGCCAGGCTGAGCCCAAGCAGTGGCTCTGCAGGGCCTTTGATGGTTTTCAGAGCAGGGCTGGCTGCAAACCCCCCCTTGAAGGGGCAGCTGTGAGGGAACCAGTCCGGAAATGCAGCAATTGATCATTTGGTGCCTGTCCCCAAGGCACTGAGAGAGCCCCAAAAATCCTGCAAATCCCACCAGGATCTGCCCAACAGCCTGAGCGGGACCCTCCTCCTTGAACAAAACCTGCAGCCCTCTGGAACCTCCCAGAAAGAATGTTTGGGTTCTGGATGTGGGCAGCAGAAGAGAGGGAAAAGTGTGGAAATGTGGAGCAGGGGCTGCAGCCGTGGCTCTGGGGCACAGGGGTGTCCCAGCAGGAGCAGGGAGTGCCCAGGCAGGGGAATTGAGGGCAGGGTGCAGTGCATTTCCCAGGGAATCAGAGCCTGAGGGACACACGGGCATTTCCACAGATTGCTGTGGAACCAAATGCAGCCTGGGATTTCCCATCATCAGGGCAAGGTCGTCACAGGCGTCCCCTTCAGTTTGGGCACCCCAGAGGTGCCAGGGCCCCACAGCGGGAATGGTCAGGGCCCCGAGGACAGAGGTGCCCAGGATGTGCCACCTCTGGGACAGGAATCCCCAAGGACGTGGCACCCACAGAACGAGGAACCCCCCTGGGACAAGACTCTGGGACAAGACGCAGGTGTCACCAGCCCAGAGGAGCCCTTTTGCCTCAGGGCAGGGCCCCTCTGGAAGTGCCCCCCAGGACAGAATCCACGTCCTGGCCTCAGCATAAACGGGCTCTTCCTTCTACTGCAGGAAAGAGAAAGGGAAAATCTTGGGGTGCACGGCCAGAGATCCCCATCCTCTTTCCACATTCCTGGGATCCCCCACCCCTAACTTGCTCAGGTGTTCCCTGGATGGCTGAGCCAGGAAATGGGGGACAGGAAAAAGTCCCGAGGTGTGTGGGGTAGAGAGCCAGAACCTCCCAGGACAAGCCTGGGGTGCCCTCCTGGCCATGAGCACCCTGTGGGGGCTGTGCTGGGCTCTGAGTCAGCCCAAAATCTGAGGGACCCCGTGAAGGAGCTGTGACCTCTGTGCGCACCCAGTCACTGCCCATCCCTGGCACCCCCATTCCCCTGGGAACCCAACCCTGGCACCCCCATTCCCTTGGGAACCCAACCCTGGCACCCCCATTCCCTTGGTCTCTCCTCCCTGGGACCCCCACCCCAGCACTGCCATTGCCCTGCACCACCATGGCCTTGATCCCATCCCATGGCTGCTCCTTCCCCCAGTGCCCCAATTCCCGAGGGTCCCCATTTTTCCCCCTGCACCCCCAGCCCCGGGACCCACATGCCCTGACACCCATCTTTGGCTCCCTGCAACACCTCAGCCTCCAAATTCGGCAACATCCTGTCCTCACCATGTCCCTCCATCACCCCCATGTCCCACAAGGTCCCCACCCTGCCCCCATCCTGTCCTCACCCTGCCCCCACCAAGGGCCACCAACAGGTGGGGACGAGAGCTGAGCTCGCTTCCTGTCCCTTGGGGCTGGGCCAGCTGTGGGGACAGAGACGGGGAGACAGGGATGGAGGACAGGAACAAGGGGACAAGGGGACCTGACCACGGGGATGTGACCCTGGGGCTGGTGAGGGTCACCTGTGCCAGCTCAGGAACAGACCAACACCGTGACCCGGGTCTCGCTGTCTCCACGGTGCAACCCGCAGCCAGCCCTGTCCCTTCTCCCTTCCAGCCCAGACCCTCGGCCTCGCTGGTGAGTCCTCGGGGGATGCCATGTCCCCGCCCCGCTGTCCCCAGCCCCGTGGTGGCCCTGGCAGGCTGGTGTCCCCTGTCACCCGCAGGTGCCCAGACCCCCCAGCTCCTGGTGGAGCCCCCCTGGACGCCGGCGGTGCTGTGGGACCGGGTGACACTGACCTGCCAGGGCTCGGGGACCGCCGGTGCCACCACCTGGTACAAGGACGGGCGGCGCTGGTGGCAGGAGGGACCCGACAGCTTCACTGTCACCGAGAGTGGCACCTACCAGTGTCAGAGACCCGGGACCGGGCTCAGCCCCCCCGTGACAGTCTCAGATGGTGAGCGGGGTTTGGGTGTCCCCAGCCTGGCACCCGCGGGGACCCCGAGGGCTCAGGGTGGGCTCAGCTCCATGGGTCACCCCCTGGTGTGACCAGAGCCTGTCCCCTGCTCTGGGGACATCCCAGAGCATCCCAGAGCGGGGGGACCCCCGTGCTGGAATTGGGGACCCCTGGTGTGACCCCATGGGGGGTCCCGGTGACATCGGGTGTGACAGGTCCCCCCTGTCCCCCAGACTGGCTGGTGCTGCAGGTGCCGGCGCGGGCGCTGCTGGAGGGGGACACGGTGACACTGCGCTGCCGGGGCTGTGGCAGACAGTCCGGTCACCTGGGTGTCCTTCTACCACAACGGGAAGAAACTGGGGACGCTTCAGGATGGGACCGAGCTGTCCCTGTCCCCTCTGCAGCTGAACCACAGCGGCCGCTACCACTGCAGGGGCATGGTGACATACTGGAGTTCGGGTGGGAGCAGTCGAGCCGGTGACAGTGACAGTGCAGGGTGAGCACCCCACAGCCGCCACCCCGACACCCCCACAGCCCCTCCCCAGGCACTCGGGATCACAAATCCCCCTCCCCCATCTCCTTCCCAGAGCTCTTCACGGTGCCGGTGCTGGAGGGTCCCCCCGAGCTCCCCGAGGGGTCCCCCCTCAATCTCAGCTGCCTCAGCACCCCCAGCCCCACGGGACCCCCCTGGGGACATCCGTGTCCCCCAGAAATCTTTCTCGTGTCCCCCCTGTGTCCCCTCATCGCTCTCTGTGTCCCCTCACCCCTCCATGGGGTGACCCCATCCCCGACATTTCCCCATCAAACCCATCCCTCCCGTGCCCCCCTCCCCCCACAGCGGGTGCCAGCCCCTCCCCCCCGGCCTCAGCCCTGTCTGTGTCCCCGCAGTGCCCGTGGCCAATGCCACCATCACCCCCGGTCCCCCGGCACTCCAGGTGACACCACTGCTGGAGGTGACACCACAGGGAACCACTGGACACCGCTGGAACACAGGTGGGGTCACATCGGGGTCATTGGGATGGCAGCAGCCCTGCAGTGACAGGTGACCCTGATGTGTCCCTTCTGTCCCCTGCAGTGGCCGCAGCCCTTGGCGGGTCCCTCCTCTTCCTGCTCCTGCTCGTGGCTGGAGCTGTGGGCTGGCACCGGTGGAACAGCATGGGTGGGTGACAATGGGGACAATGGGGGACACTGAGGGAGCTGGGGGGCCACCAAAATGTGGGGGTGATGGGGCAGCACCCACAGCCCCTGACTTGGGCAGTGCTGAGCGCTCAGGACCTTGGCTCAGGGTCCTGAAGATTTTGGGGTGATGTTGGAGGCCTGTGAAGGGATTTTGGGGATTCTTTCAATTGTCTCATTGGAATTTGGAGTTTTCTCTCACTTCCAGGCTTGAACTTCTGGGGGTCATGGGGGCTCCAGAGCACTGGGGTGGTTCAGGGGTTCTGGGGGACACCAGGGATGCTCAGGGGTCCTGGGGGAAATGGAGGGTGCAGTGGGGTTTGAGGATTCCTGAGAGGGCTCAGGGCCCTGCGGACCCCACAGTTACCCCTCCCCTCTTTCCTTTGCAGCTGCCAGGAAGCAGCAGGAAAGGTGAGTGGGGGGCTCAAACCACACTCTCCCCTTTGACCCCAACCCCCAAGCCCTCCCATTGCCTCCCACACATCCCCTTTATTCCCTCAGGGCCCCCCCGGAGCCCCCGGCCCCCCCAGAGGAGGGGGAGGTGCTGTACACCCACGTCGTGAGCACCAAGCAGCCGAGGGGTGAGTCTGGGCTGGGACACACGCAGAGGGACACGTCACCCATGAGTGTCCCCCTGCCCAGATGTCACAGCCAGTGTCTCTCGCAGCGTCCCCCCGTGCCACCACACTCCAGGATCCCCAGGTGACCTACGCGGAGCTGGCAGCGACCCATGGGCGACCGCGGGAATGCGGGGACATCTACATGAATGTGCTGTGACACTCGGGGCACTGGGGGCACTGGGGACACTGGGGACCCCACCCATGGGCACCACACTTGTAGTCCCCCCACTGCTCCCATGGGTGCCCAACATTCACGGGTAGGTGGCACAATTGGGGGTCACGTGTGAGGCTGCACAGAGCACCCAGAGCTCCCCATGACCCCTGAACCCCTCAAGGGCTTCCCCACCCTCCTTCCACTCCACCAGTGGCTCCCCATTCCACATCCAAGTGCTCCCAGACCCTCAGACACTTCCCCATTCCCTCCCCACTAGTGCTCCCAGTACCCCCAAGGGCTCCCTATTTCCCCTCCCAGTGCCTCTCCATTGCTCCCAGTAGATCCAGCTGCTTCCCATTCTCTCTCCCAGTCCCCCTGTACTCCCAGTGCCTCTGCAATGCCCCTCCCAGCACTCCCAGTACACCCACGGCTCCTCATCTCTCCTCCCAGTGCCAGGGGAACACAGGACTCGTTTCCCTCCTATTGGCACCAAAATGCAGCTTTTTGGTTCAACTGGCACAGATGGTGTTTCTTTGTTCAGCTCTGTCGGGCTTTAGGAATGGGATTCTCCAATTTGGGGCTGCCACTACAAACCAGTGCTCTGGATTCCCTTCTCCCCTGTCTCAAACCCCTCCTGTGCCGTGTTCCCCACACCATGATGTCACAAAGGCCCTGGGGGGTTCCGCAGCCTCCCCCTTTTCCAGGGCAGTGGGGATCAGG
Source organism: Catharus ustulatus (assembly GCF_009819885.2). Lineage (NCBI taxonomy): Eukaryota > Metazoa > Chordata > Aves > Passeriformes > Turdidae > Catharus > Catharus ustulatus. Next base: position 1,261,926 of record NC_046250.1, on the reverse strand, counting down.
CCATGGCACAGGGTGGGGTGTGAGGGACAGGAAAAGTTGGATGTCTGGAGACATTTTGGAACAGCTGTGTGTGGCAGGGCTGGGTCAGGCCTTGCTTTTGGTGACACAGGGCCCGTGTGTCAGTCAGTCTGTCAGCCATGGCACACTGGGGACAGGGTGACGCTCTGCCAAACCCAGCTCCTGAGTGGCCGAGGGACCAGGAGTCCAACACTGGGAGAGGACCCTTGGTGGCCCAAGGGCTTAAAAGGCAGAGCAAGAGGTGGCCAAGTGTGTGACCCTGTCTGCTCTTGGAGTGTCTGCCCCATCCATGCTGGAATCCAGGAGTTGGAAACTGCCTTGGGTTAAAAGAGAAACGTCTGCCAAGGAAAGCAGGAACCTTCGGAACCTTGCTGGAATGGAAAGAGGACCAGTCCCTCCACATTGAGATAACTGTGAAAATTATGAGGCTTACAGGAAAAAATGTAAGAAAAGGAATAACAGTCAAATTATTAGAAAATGTATAAAAAGAACAGCACAAACAGCAAGATCAGAACAGAAATTTCCAACCCGCTCAGGGCTGTTTGTTCATCTTTGGTGCAGTTCTGGGCACGGCCAGCAGGGGGCGCTGCAGGGAGCACTCCCGGCCAGCAGGGGGCGCTGCAGGGAGCACTCTCCGGCCAGCAGGGGGCGCTGCAGGGAGCACTCCCGGCCAGCAGGGGGCGCCCCGGTGCCAGCTCCAACCCCTCAGGGGCCATGGCGGCCTCGGCCGGGAGGGACCAGGGCAAATCGCTCCTTTGGCAAACTCACGCTTTGCACCAATCGCTCCCGGCACCAGCACCGGCAGCGCCCGGGCACAAGAGACCAAGGCAGCAGCCCAGTGCGGGAACCTGGCGGGGACACACAGGGGGGCCCTCGGGTGGGGTCTCCAAGTGTCCCCAGTGTCCCCAGTGTCCCCAGTGTCCCCAGTGTCACAGAATGTTCTCGTAGCTGTCATTGCGGTCCCGCTGTCGCCCGTGGGGTCCCGGCAGCTCCTCGTGCTCACCTGGGGGAGGTGATGGGGGGTCCCTGTGAGAGACTCCGGGGTTGGGGACCTGGGTGGGGGTGACACCCGTGGGTGACGTGTCCCTGTCCCCCCCTGTACTCACCCCCTGCCCGCTCGGTGCCCACGACGTGGGGGTCCAGCCCAGCCCCCTCCTGCGGGGGGTCCTGTGGGGATGAGGGGGGGTCTGGGTGGTGTCTGGAGAGGGGGAACGGGGAGTCCCAGCCAGAGCCCCCCACTCACCTGTCCTGGGGCTTCCTGGAGGCTGCAAGGAAAAGGGGAGGGGGTGACCGTGGGGACCCCGGGACCCCTGAACCTTCCTGGGCAGCTCCAAGCACCCACGGCACCCCCAAATCCCAACTGCAGCCCCAAATCCCCACTGCAGCCCCAAATCCCCACTGCAGCCCCAATTCCCACCACACCCCTGATTTACCCCGGGCACCCCAAGCACCCCTGAACCCCCCAGAACTTCTGCACCTCTGCAGTGTCCCCAACGGTCCCGATGTCCCCAACCCTCTGAGCAACAAAACTCAAAGCCTGGCAGGGAGGGCACCCCCCAACTCCCCCAGGATCCCAAAAAGATCCCCCAACATTTCTGCACACTCCTCCAAGCACTCCCCAAACCCTCCAGGAGCTCCCAGTGCCACCCCAATGTTCCTCAAAGCACACCCAGGGATTCCCCTGCAGCCCAACCAAGACCCTCCAAATTCCCCCCACACCCCCCAGGACCCCCAGCCGAGGTCACTGTGGGCTCAGTTTCCCCCAGCCCTGGGTGCTGCCCCATCTCTGCCCCCACTCTGGGGGCTTCCCCTCCCTCCAGTGCCTCCCCCTTCCCAGAGTGTCACAACTTTTGCTGTAGATTGCCATAGATGTCACTGGGTTCCCAAGGTTGCCCCTGTGGCCCCCGCAGCTCCATGTAGGTGGCCTGAGGATCCTCCAGCGGGGGGGCCCTGTGGGAATAAGGGGGTGTGAGGGAGGGGATGGGAGGTGCTGGGGGTTTGGGGAAAACCCAAATCATGGTCAGAGCCTGCACTCACCTTCCCTGGAGCTTCCTGGCAGCTGCAAAGGAAAACGGGAGGGGTGACTTTGATTCCCCATCCACCCTCGGCAATCCTGAACCACCACCAGAGCCTCAATTCCCTCCAGGTCCCCCCAGTGTCCCTGATGCCCCCAGAAACCCTGAACCACCCCACTTCCCCAACACCCTGAGCCCCCAGAACCCCAAGCCTGGCAGGGAGGGGCACCCCCTGAATTCCCCAAAAAGCCCTGAGAGAACCCCCAACATCCCTGCACGACCCTTCAGCACCTCCCAGACACCCCAGGGCCCTGAGCCAAGGTCACTGGGGGCTCAGCCCCTCCCGAGTCAGGGTTGTGGGTGCCACCCCTCCTTCTCTGGGGTCTTCCCACCACTCTCCAGGACCCCCATTGTCCCCATTGTCACCCACACATGCGGTGACCACAGCAAACGGCCACAATGAGAAGGACCAGGAACAGCAGGGACCCAAAGACGCCTGCAAGCACTGCAGGAAATAGAGGGGGACACACCGGGGTCACCCCAGAGGTTCTGCAATCCCAGAGACCTCATGAGCTCCCCTCCTGTGCCCTGTTCCATTGGTGTCACTGCCAGGGACAGAGCGGGGGTGACCCTGGGTCATCTGTGATCCGGGGGTCTCAGACCCACACGGGAACCCCGAGTGACCCCACCTGTGTTCCAGAGGTGTCCAGTGGTTCCCTGTGGTGTCACCTCCAGCAGTGGTGTCACCTGGAGTGCCGGGGGACCGGGGGTGATGGTGGCATTGGCCACGGGCACTGCGGGGACACAGACAGGGCTGAGGCCGGGGGGAGGGGCTGGCACCCGCTGTGGGGGGAGGGGGGCACGGGAGGGATGGGTTTGATGGGGAAATGTCGGGGATGGGGTCACCCCATGGAGGGGTGAGGGGACACAGGGCAGACACGAGAAAGATTTCTGGGGGACACGGATGTCCCCAGGGGGGTCCCGTGGGGCTGGGGGTGCTGAGGCAGCTGAGATTGAGGGGGGACCCCTCGGGGAGCTCGGGGGGACCCTCCAGCACCGGCACCGGGAAGAGCTCTGGGAAGGAGATGGGGGAGGGGGATTTGTGAGCCCGAGTGCCTGGGGAGGGGCAGTGGGGGTGTCGGGGTGGTGGCTGTGGGGTGCTCACCCTGCACTGTCACTGCCACCGGCTCCGACTGCTCCCACCGCCCCAAGAAACCCAGCCAGCCCCTGCAGTGGTAGTGGCCGCTGTGGTTCCGCTGCAGAGGGGACAAGGACAGCTCGGTCCCATTCTGAAGCGTCCCCAATTCCTTCCCGTCGCGGTAGAAGGACACCGAGGTGACCGGATTGTTCTGCCAGACCCGGCAGCGCAGTGTCACCGTGTCCCCCTCCAGCAGCGCCCGCGCCGGCACCTGCAGCACCAGCCAGTCTGGGGGACAGGGGGGACCTGTCACACCCGATGTCACCGGGACCCCCCATGGGGTCACACCAGGGGTCCCCAATTCCAGCACGGGGTCCCCCCGCTCTGGGATGCTCTGGGATGTCCCCAGAGCAGGGGACAGGCTCTGGTCACACCAGGGGGTGACCCATGGAGCTGAGCCCACCCTGAGCCCTCGGGGTCCCCGCGGGTGCCAGGCTGGGGACACCCAAACCCCGCTCACCATCTGAGACTGTCACGGGGGGGCTGAGCCCGGTCCCGGGTCTCTGACACTGGTAGGTGCCACTCCTGGTGACAGTGAAGATGTCGGGTCCCTCCTGTCCCCAGGCTCGCCCGTCCTTGTACCAGGTGGTGGCACCGGCGGTCCCCGAGCCCTGGCAGGTCAGTGTCACCCGGTCCCACAGCACCGCCGGCGTCCAGGGGGGCTCCACCAGGAGCTGGGGGGTCTGGGCACCTGCGGGTGACAGGGGACACCAGCCTGCCAGGGCCACCACGGGGCTGGGGACAGCGGGGCGGGGACATGGCATCCCCCGAGGACTCACCAGCGAGGCCGAGGGTCTGGGCTGGAAGGGAGAAGGGACAGGGCTGGCTGGGGGTGGCACCGTGGGGACAACGGGACACGGGGCGGGGTGTGGGGCTGTCCCCGAGCTGGCACAGGTCACCCCCACCATCCCCAGGGCCACATCCCCATGGTCAGGTCCCCTTGTCCCCCTGTCCCTGTCCCCACAGCTGCCCCAGCCCCAAGGTTCCAAACCCCACATCCCTGCCCCCACATCCCAGTTCCCCTGTTCCTGTCCCTCTGTCCCATTCCTGTCCCCCTGTCCCTTTCCTGTCCCCATATCCCTCACCCCACAGCAGCAGCGCCACCTTCCCGGCCATCCCGCTGTCCCCGGCCATGGACACTGGCTGTCACTCGCTGCTGGGACCACTTGTCCCCTGTGTGGGGACTCTTCGGATAAAGGGAAGGAAGCGAGCTCAGATCTTATCTCGCTGTGTTGGTCGCTCATGGTGGGGGCTGGGTGGCCTCAAGCTGAGGTCAGGCTTTGGGCAGGGTGGGGACAGGCTGGGGACAAGTCTGGTGGACACAAGGTGGGATACAATGTTCCCAGGAGTGGGGGGCTCAGAGGGTGTGGGGAGTCAGGGATGGGGTCTGGGGGAATTGGGGGTCCTGAGGAGGGGGAGTCACCAGGGCTGGGGGGACTCAGGGGATCCCCAGGGTCTCCCCACTCTGGGGGACACAGACCCAGAGCCCCTCGGAATCTGCCTGGGAGTGACCCCAGGCCACCAACACATTGGGCGGGCTGTGCTGGGTCACCCCAAAATCTGAGGCACCCAGGGAAGGAGCTGTGACCCACGGGCCTGCCCAGCCACTGCCCATCCCTGGCACCCCCATTCCCCTGGGACTCCAATCAAGGGACCCCCATTCCTTCTGTCCCCCCTCTCTGGGACCCCATCCCAGCACTGCCATTCCCCAGGATCTCCATGGCCCAGGACCCCCATTCCCAAGGAATCTCTCCCCCAAATTCCATCCCTGAGAATCCCCCTCCTCCAGGACCTTGATTCTCCCAGCACCCTCCATTCCCCAGCGTCCTCAGCCCTGGGACCCCATCCCTGACCCCAAATCCCTGGAGCCCCCATTCCCCTGGGACTCCAATCCCTGAGTCCCCCCAGCCCTGGTGACTCCCCCTCCTCAGGAACCCCCAATTCCCCCAGACCCCATCCCTGGCTCCCCAAACCCTCTGAGTCCCCCACTCCTGGGAGCTCCATGTCCCACCTGGTGCCAACCAGCCTTGTCCCCAACCTGTCCCCACCCTGCCCAAAGCCTGACCTCAGCTTGTGGCCACCCTGCCCCCACCGTGAGCCACCACCACAGTGAGATAAGACCGGACCTCGCTTCCTTCCCTTTCATCCGAACAACCGCCAGCAAGGGGACAGGTGGCCCCAGCAGCGAGTGACAGCCAGTGCCGATGGCCGGGGACAGCGGGATGGCCGGGAAGGTGGCGCTGCTCCTGTGGGGTGAGGGATATGGGGACAGGAATGGGACAGGGGGACAGGAATGGGACAGGGGGACAGGGCATGTGGGGACAGAGATGTGGGGTTTGGCACCTTGGGGCTGGGCATGCTGTGGGGACAGGGGGACAGGGATGGAGCAGAGGGACAAGGGGAACAAAAGGACATGGCCATGGGGATGTGGCCCTGTGGGGCTGGCGGGGGTGACCTGTGCCAGCTCGGGGACAGCCCCACACCCCCCCGTGTCCCGCTGTCCCCACGGTGCCACCCCCAGCCAGCCCTGTCCCTTCTCCCTTCCAGCCCAGACCCTCGGCCTCGCTGGTGAGTCCTCGGGGGATGCCATGTCCCCGCCCCGCTGTCCCCAGCCCCGTGGTGGCCCTGGCAGGCTGGTGTCCCCTGTCACCCGCAGGTGCCCAGACCCCCCAGCTCCTGGTGGAGCCCCCCTGGACGCCGGCGGTGCTGTGGGACCGGGTGACACTGACCTGCCAGGGCTCGGGGACCGCCGGTGACACCACCTGGTACAAGGACGGGCGGCAGCTGGTGGCTGAAGGGACACGACAGCTTCACTGTCACCGAGAGTGGCACCTACCAGTGTCAGAGACCTGGGACCGGAGCTCAGCCCCCCTGTGACAGTCTCAGATGGTGAGCGGGGTTTGGGTGTCCCCAGCCTGGCACCCGCGGGGACCCCGAGGGCTCAGGGTGGGCTCAGCTCCATGGGTCACCCCCTGGTGTGACCAGAGCCTGTCCCCTGCTCTGGGGACATCCCAGAGCATCCCAGAGCAGGGGGACCCCGTGCTGGAATTGGGGACCCCTGGTGTGACCCCATGGGGGGGTCCCGGTGACATCGGGTGTGACAGGTCCCCCCTGTCCCCCAGACTGGCTGGTGCTGCAGGTGCCGGCGCGGGCGCTGCTGGAGGGGGACACGGTGACACTGCGCTGCCGGGTGTGGCAGAAACAATCCGGTCACCTCGGTGTCCTTCTACCACGACGGGAAGAAACTGGGGACGCTTCAGGATGGGACCGAGCTGTTCCTGTCCCCTCTGCAGCGGAACCACAGCGGCCACTACCACTGCAGGGGCCTGGTGACATACTGGAGTTCCGGGTGGGAGCAGTCGGCTCCGGTGTCAGTGACAGTGCAGGGTGAGCACCCCACAGCCGCCACCCCGACACCCCCACAGCCCCTCCCCAGGCACTCGGGATCACAAATCCCCCTTCCCCATCTCTTTCCCAGAGCTCTTCACGGTGCCAGTGCTGTAGGGTCCCCCCGAGCTCCCCGAGGGGTCCCCCCTCAATCTCAGCTGCCTCAGCATCCCCAGCCCCCTGCGGCCCCCAGCCCCCCTCCTGTACCGCTTCTACCGGGACGGGCAGTTGGTTGGGGGCCCGCAGGGGTCCCTGCAGCTCCTGCTGCCCGCCGTGGGGGTCTCCCACTCGGGGAATTACAGCTGCGAGGTGAAATCCGAGGGTGGGGCTGTGCGGAAGAGCAGCGCCCGGCTCGGCGTCACGGTGTGCAGTGAGTGCAGGGATGGGCACGGGGAGCCCCCACAGCCCCACGGAACTTCCCTGGGGACATCCGTGTCCCCCAGAAATCTTTCTCGTGTCCCCTCGCCTCTCCCCTGTGTCCCCTCATCGTTCTCTGTGTCCCCTCACCCCTCCATGGGGTGACCCCATCCCCCACATTTCCCCATCAAACCCATCCCTCCCGTGCCCCCCTCCCCCCACAGCGGGTGCCAGCCCCTCCCCCCGGCCTCAGCCCTGTCTGTGTCCCCGCAGTGCCCGTGGCCAATGCCACCATCACCCCCGGTCCCCCGGCACTCCAGGTGACACCACTGCTGGAGGTGACACCACAGGGAACCACTGGACACCGCTGGAACACAGGTGGGGTCACTCAGGGTCATTGGGATGGCAGGAGCCCTGCAGTGACAGGTGACCCTGATGTGTCCCTTCTGTCCCCTGCAGTGGCCGCAGCCCTTGGCGGGTCCCTCCTCTTCCTGCTCCTGCTCGTGGCTGGAGCTGTGGGCTGGCACCGGTGGAACAGCATGGGTGGGTGACAATGGGGACAATGGGGACACTGGGGAGCTGAGGGGCCACCAAAATGTGGGGGTGATGGGGCAGCACCCACAGCACCCTGACATGGGAAGTGCTGAGCGCTCAGGACCTTGGCTCAGGGTCCTGAAGGATTTGGGGTGGTGTTGGAGGCCTGTGAAGGGATTTTGGGGATTCTTTCAATTGTCTCATTGGAATTTGGAGGTTCTCCCTCACTTCCAGGCTTGAGCTTCTGGTGGCTCGGAGGCTCCAGACCATTGGCGTGGTTCAGGAGTTCTGGGGGCACCAGGGATGCTCAGGGGTCCTGGGGGAAATGGAGGGTGCAGTGGGGTTTGAGGATTCCTGAGAGGGCTCAGGGCCCTGCGGACCCCACAGTTACCCCTCCCCTCTTTCCTTTGCAGCTGCCAGGAAGCAGCAGGAAAGGTGAGTGGGGGGCTCAAACCACACTCTCCCCTTTGACCCCAACCCCCAAGCCCTCCCATTGCCTCCCACACATCCCCTTTATTCCCTCAGGGCCCCCCCGGAGCCCCCGGCCCCCCCAGAGGAGGGGGAGGTGCTGTACACCCAGGTCGTGAGCACCAAGCAGCCGGGGGGTGAGTCCGGGCTGGGACACACGCACAGGGACACGTCACCCATGAGTGTCCCCCTGCCCAGATGTCACAGTCAGTGTCTCTTGCAGCGTCCCCCCGTGCCACCACACTCCAGGATCCCCAGGTGACCTACGCAGAGCTGGCAGCGACCCATGGGCAACCGCGGGAATGCGGGGACATCTACATGAATGTGCTGTGACACTCGAGGCACTGGGGGCACTGGGGGCACTGGGGACAATTGGGGGACCCCACTCATGGGCACCACACATGTGTGTTCCCCCCATTGCTCCCATGGGTGCCCAACATTCACGGGTATTTGGCACAATTGGGGGTCACGTGTGAGGCTGCACAGAGCACCCAGAGCTCCCCATGACCCCTGAACCCCTAAGGGCTTCCCCACCTCCCTCCCACTGCCACCAGTGGCTCCCCATTCCACATCCAAGTGCTCCCAGAACCCTCAGACACTTCCCCATTCCCTCCCCACTGTGCTCCCAGTACCCCCAAGGGCTCCCTATTTCCCCTCCCAGTGCCTCTCCATTGCTCCCAGTAGATCCAAGCTGCTTCCCATTCTCCCTCCCAGTCCCCCTGTACTCCCAGTGCCTCTGCAATGCCCCTCCCAGCACTCCCAGTACACCCACGGCTCCTCATCTCTCCTCCCAGTGCCACGGGAACACAGGACTCGTTTCCCTCTTACTTGGCACCAAAATGCAGCTTTTTGGTTCAACTGGCACAGATGGTGTTTCTTTGTTCAGCTCTGTCGGGCTTTAGGAATGGGATTCTCCAGTTTGGGGCTGCCACTACAAACCAGTGCTCTGGATTCCCTTCTCCCCTGTCTCAAACCCCTCCTGGGCCGTGTTCCCCACACCATGATGTCACAAAGGCCCTGGGGGGTTCCGCAGCCTCCCCCTTTTCCAGGGCAGTGGGGATCAGGCCATGGCACAGGGTGGGGTGTGAGGGACAGGAACAGTTGGATGTCTGGAGACATTTTGGATCAGCTGTGTGTGGCAGGGCTGGGTCAGGCCTTGTTTTTGGTGACATAGGGCCCCATGTGTTAATCAGTCTGTGAACCATGGGTCACTGGGGACAGGGTGACGCTCTGCCAAACCCAGCTCCTGAGTGGCCGAGGGACCTGAAGTCCCTGGGAGAGGGCCCTTGGTGGCCCAAGGGCTTAAAAGGCAGAGCAAGAGGTGGCCAAGTTTCTGAACCTGTCTGCTCTCGGAGTGTCTGCCCCATTCACGCTGGAATCCAAGAGTTGGAAACCATCTTGGTTACAAAGAGAAACATCTGCCAAGGAAAGCAGGAACCTTCGGGAACCTTCTTGGAATGGAAAGAGGACCCGTCCCTCCACACTGAGATAACTGTGAAAATTATGGGGCTTACAGGAAAAAATGTAAGAAAAGGAATAACAGTCAAATTATTAGAAAATTTATTAAAATAGAACTGAACAAACAGCAAGAGCAGAACAGAAATTTCCAACCCGCTCAGGGCTGTTTGTTCATCTTTGGTGCAGTTCTGGGCACGGCCAGCAGGGGGCGCTGCAGGGAGCACTCCCGGCCAGCAGGGGGCGCTGCAGGGAGCACTCCCGGCCAGCAGGGGGCGCTGCACGGGAGCACTTCCGGCCAGCAGGGGGCGCCCCGGTGCCAGCTCCAACCCCTCAGGGGCCATGGCGGCCTCGGCCGGGAGGGACCAGGGCAAATCGCTCCTTTGGCAAACTCACGCTTTGCACCAATCGCTCCCGGCACCAGCACCGGCAGCGCCCGGGCACAAGAGACCAAGGCAGCAGCCCAGTGCGGGAACCTGGCGGGGGACACACAGGGGGGGCCCTCGGGTGGGGTCTCCAAGTGTCCCCAGTGTCCCCAGTGTCCCCCAGTGTCACAGAATGTTCTCGTAGCTGTCATTGGGGTCCCGCTGTCGCCCGTGGGGTCCCGGCAGCTCCTCGTGCTCACCTGGGGGAGGTGATGGGGGGGTCCCTGTGAGAGACTCCGGGGTTGGGGACCTGGGTGGGGGTGACACCCGTGGGTGACGTGTCCCTGTCCCCCCCTGTACTCACCCCCTGCCCGCTCGGTGCCCACGACGTGGGGGTCCAGCCCAGCCCCATCCTGCGGGGGGTCCTGTGGGGATAAGGGGGGGTCTGGGTGGTGTCTGGAGAGGGGGAACGGGGAGTTCCAGCCAGAGCCCCCCACTCACCTGTCCTGGGGCTTCCTGGAGGCTGCAAGGAAAAGGGGAGGGGGTGACCGTGGGGACCCCGGGACCCCTGAACCTTCCTGGGCAGCTCCAAGCACCCACGGCACCCCCAAATCCCAAATGCACCCCCAAATCCCCACTGCAGCCCCAAATCCCAAATGCACCCCCAATTCCCATCGCACCCCTTATTTACCCCGGGCACCCCAAGCACCCCTGAACCCCCCAGAACTTCTGCACCTCTGCAGTGTCCCCAACAGCCCCGATGTCCCCAACACTCTGAGCAACAAAACTCAAAGCCTGGCAGGGAGGGGCACCCCCCAACTCCCCCAGGATCTCAAGAAGATCCCCCAACATTTCTGCACGCTCCTCCAAGCACTCCCTAAACCCTCCAGGAGCTCCCAGTGCCACCCCAATGTTCCTCAAAGCACACCCAGGGATTCCCCCGGAGCCCAACCAAGACCCTCCAAATTTCCCCCACATCTCCCAGGACCCCCAGCCGAGGTCACTGTGGGCTCAGTTTCCCCCAGCCCTGGGTGCTGCCCCATCTCTGCCCCCACTCTGGGGGCTTCCCCTCCCTCCAGTGCCTCCCCCTTCCCAGAGTGTCACAACTTTTGCTGTAGATTGCCATAGATGTCACTGGGTTCCCAAGGTTGCCCATGTGGCCCCCGCAGCTCCATGTAGGTGGCCTGAGGATCCTCCAGCGGGGGGGCCCTGTGGGAATAAGGGGGTGTGAGGGAGGGGATGGGAGGTGCTGGGGGTTTGGGGAAAACCCAAATCAGGGTCAGAGCCTGCACTCACCTTTCCTGGAGCTTCCTGGCAGCTGCAAAGGAAAACTGGAGGGGTGACTTTGATTCCCCATCCACCCTCGGCAATCCTGAACCACCACCAGAGCCTCAATTCCCTCCAGGTCCCCCCAGTGTCCCTGATGCCCCTCAGAAACCCTGAACCACCCAACTTTGCTAACCCCTGAGCCACCCAGAACCCCAAGCCTGGCAGGGAGGGGCACCCCCTGAATTCCCCAAAAAGCCCTGAGAGAACCCCCAACATCCCTGCACGACCCTTCAGCACCTCCCAGACACCCCAGGGCCCTGAGCCAAGGTCACTGGGGGCTCAGCCCCTCCCGAGTCAGGGCTGTGGGTGCCACCCCCCTTCTCTGGGGGCCTTCCCACCACTCTCCAGGACCCCCATTGTCCCCATTGTCACCCACCCATGTTGTTCCACCAGTGCCAGCCCACAGCTCCAGCCACGAGCAGGAGCAGGAAGAGGAGGGACCCGCCAAGGCCTGCGGCCACTGCTGGGGACAGAAGGGACACATCAGGGTCACCTGTCACTGCAGGGCTCCTGCAATCCCAATGACCCCGTGTGACCCCACCTGTGTTCCAGCGGTGTCCAGTGGTTCCCTGTGGTGTCACCTCCAGCAGTGGTGTCACCTGGAGTGCCAGGGGACCGGGGGTGATGGTGGCATTGGCCACGGGCACTGCGGGGACACAGACAGGGCTGAGGCCGGGGGGAGGGGCTGGCACCCGGTATTGGGGGAGGGGGGCACGGGAGAGATGATTTTGATGGGGAAATGTCGTGGATGGGGTCACCCCATGGAGGGGTGAGGGGACACAGAGAGCGATGAGGGGACACAGGGCAGAGGTGGGGGGACACGAGAAAGATTTCTGTGGGACACAGATGTCCCCAGGGGGTGTCCCCTGGGGGCTGGGGGTGTTGAGGCAGATGAGATTGAGGGAGGACCCCTCGGGGAGATCAGGGGGACCCTCCAGCACCAGCACCGTGAAAAGCTCTGGGAAGGAGATGGGGGAGGGGGATTTGTGAGCCCGAGTGCCTGGGGAGGGGCTGTGGGGGTGTCGGGGTGGCGGCTGTGGGGTGCTCACCCTGCACTGTCAGTGCCACCGCTGCCGAAAGCTCCCACCCCCGATCTTTCACCAGGCCCCTGCAGTGGTAGCGGCCACTGTGGTTCAGCTGCAGAGGGGACAGGGACAGCTCGGTCCCATCCTGAAGCGTCCCCAGTTTCTTCCCATCGTGGTAGAAGGACACCGAGGTGACCGACAGGTCTGGCCTGCCCCGGCAGCGCAGTGTCACCGTGTCCCCCTCCAGCAGCGCCCGCGCCGGCACCTGCAGCACCAGCGGGTCTGGGGGACAGGGGGGACCTGTCACACCCGATGTCACCGGGACCCCCGATGGGGTCACACCAGGGGTCCCCAATTCCAGCACTGGGGTCTCCCCTCTCTGGGATGCTCTGGGATGTCCCCAGAGCAGGGGACAGGCTCTGGTCACACCAGGGGGTGACCCATGGAGCTGAGCCCACCCTGAGCCCTCGTGGTGCCCGCAGGTGCCAGGCTGGGGACACCCAAACCCCCCTCACCATTTGAGACTGTCACAGGGGGGCTGAGCCCTGTCCTGGGTCTCTCACACATGTAGGTGCCATTGTCGGTGACAGTGAATTTTTCGCGTCCCTCCAGTACCCAGAGCCACTCGTCCTTGTACCAGGCAGTGGCACCAGCGGTCCCCAAGCCCTGGCAGGTCAGTGTCACCCAGTCCCACAGCACCGCCGGTGTCCAGGGGGGCTCCACCAGGAGCTGGGTGCTCAGGGCACCTGCGGGTGACAGGGGACACCAGCCTGCCAGGGCCACCACGGGGCTGGGGACAGCGGGGCGGGGACATGGCATCCCCTGAGGACTCACCAGCGAGGCCGAGGGTCTGGGCTGGAAGGGAGAAGGGACAGGGCTGGCTGGGGGTGACACTGTGGGGACAGCAGTACTGGGACACAGGGTGTGGTGTGTGTCTCTGAGCTGCCCTTGTGTGGCACGGACCCCTTGGGGACAAGGACACCTCGGCTACCCCATAGTCAGTCAGGACATGTGGGCACTGTGGGCACACCCGAACTGGGGACGCCACGGCAGCACCATGCCAGCACAGGTCTCCAGGTCCATAATGCCTCCCCAAATCCTTGTCCCACCATTACTCTCCAAATGTTTCCTGTCTCCACATTCCTGTCCCCAAATTACTCTTCCCCATCCTAGTTCCCCTGTTCCCGTTCCGCCTGTTCCTGTCCCCAGGGACACCCCACGACTCTGGTCACACTGGGGTCCATGCCCATGCCCTGGCTCTGCTGGCCTTGGGGACCTCAGGGGATCCCGCAGCCCCCCTGTGCCCCCTCCCCACCGCTCTCTGCCTCACCGGGGCCCATCCCCGGGGCGTCAGGCCCGTGCCCGGGGCACTCACCCCACAGGAGCAGCGCCACCTTCCCGGCCATCCCGCTGTCCCCGGCCATGGGCACTGGCTGTCACTCACTGTTTTGGCTCCCTGTCCCCTGGCTGGCAGCTCTTTGGAGAAAGGGGAAGGAAGGGAGGTCAGATCTTGTCCAACATGTTAGTGGCCCTTGGTGGGGGCAGGGTGGCCACAAATCTGGGGACAGGCTGTGGGCAGGGTGGGGATAGGCTGGGGACAAGTCGGGGTGGCACAAGGTGTGACATGGAGTTCCCAATAGTTGGGGCTCAGAGGGTGTGGGGAGCCAGGGATGGAGTCCATGGAAAAGTGGGGTCCTGAGGAGGGGGAGTCACCAGAGCTGGAGGGGACTCAGGGAATCCCCAGGGTCTCCCCACTGTTTGGAGTCCCTTGGAATCTGTCTGTGGTGACCCCAGACCACCAACACATTGGGCGGGCTGTGCTGGGTCACCCCAAAATCTGAGGCTCCCAGGGAAGGAGCTGTGACCCACGGGCCTGCCCAGCCACTGCCCAGCCCTGGCACCCCCATTCCCCTGGGACTCCAATCAAGGGACCCCCATTCTTTATGCCACCCCTTCTCTGGCACTCCCATCCCAGGACTGCCATTTCCCAGGATCTCCACGACCCAGGAACCCCATTCCCAGGGAACCCTGCTCCCCAAAATCCATCCCCTACTATCCCACTTGCCCCAGAACCTTCTTTCTCTCAGGGCACTCCATTCTCACAGGACCCACATTCTGCATATCCCCATCCATGGCCCGAAATCCCTGGAACCCCCATTCCCCTGGGACTCCCGTCCCTGAGGCCCCCAGTCCTGGTGACTCCCACTTCTCAGGACTCCCCTTTCCCCTGGACATCAACCCTGGCTCCTCAAACCCTCTGAGCACCCCCACTACTGGAAATGCCATGCCCCACCTTGTGCCACCCAGACTTGTCCCCACCCTGCCCACAGACTGACCCCAGCTTATGGTCACCCTGCCCCCACCAAGAGCCACCAACACATGGGAACAAGAGATGATCTCACTTCCTTCCCCTTTATCCGAAGAGCCGCCAGCCAGGGAACAGGTGGCCCCAGCAGCGAGTGACAGCCAGTGTCCATGGTTGGGGACAGCGGGATGGCCGGGAAGGTGGCGCTGCTCCTGTGGGGTGAGTGCCACGGGCACGGGCCTGACGCCCCGGGGATGGGCCCCGGTGAGGCAGAGAGCGGTGGGGAGGGGGCACAGGGGGGCTGCGGGGTCCCCTGAGGTCCCCAAGGCCAGCAGAGCCAGGGCATGGGCATGGACCCCAGTGTGACCAGAGACGTGGGGTGGCCCTGGGGACAGGAACAGGGGAACTGGAACAGGGAAACTGGGATGTGGGGATGGGAACAGGGGGATCAAGATGGGGAGACAAGGATGTGGCAAAAGGAACCTTGGGCCTGGGGCAGCTCTGGGAACAGGGACAGGGAGACAGGGATGCAGGGACAGGGACAAGGGCCACGTGTCATGCAGATGGAGCATGGGGACAGGTGCCATGGGAATGGGATCACGGGCACAGGGCCATGGGGATGTGGCCTTGGGGACAGGTGCTGTAGGGCTGGGGGAGGTGACCTGTGCACACATGGGGTGTCCACAGTGTCCCCATGTCCTGCCTCAGCCCAGGGTGACCGAGGTGTCCCTGTCCTCAAAACCTGCGTGCCACAGCCGTGTTCCCATGGGAACAGTTTTGGGACAGACACCACACTGGGTCCCCCAGGTGCTGCTGTCCCCTCGGTGCCACCCCCAGCCTGTCCTGTCCCTTCTCCCTTTCAGCCCAGACCCTCGGCCTCGCTGGTGAGTCCTCGGGGGATGCCATGTCCCTGCCCCGCTGTCCCCAGCCCCGTGGTGGCCCTGGCAGGCTGGTGTCCCCTGTCACCCGCAGATGCCCAGACTCCCCAGCAGACCCTGTCTGCTCTTGGAGTGTCTGCCCCATCCACGCTGGAACCCAGGAGTTGGAAACTGTCTTGGGTTAAAACAGAAACGTCTACTGAGGAAAGCAGGAACCTTCCTGAAATGGAAAGACGATCCGTCCCTCCAATTTGTGATAACTGTGAAAATAATGGGGCTTCAAGACAAAAACGTAATAAAAGCAATAACAGTTCATTGCTAGGAAATTGATAGAACAGAAGAGAACAAACAGCAATATCAGAACAGAAATTTCCAACCCGGTCAGGGCTGTTTGTTCATCTTTGGTGCAGTTCTGGGCACGGCCAGCAGGGGGCGGTGCAGGGAGCACTCCCGGCCAGCAGGGAACGCTGCAGGGAGCACTCCCGACCAGCAGGGGGCGCTGCAGGGAGCACTCCCGGCCAGCAGGGGGCGCTGCAGGGAGCACTCCCGGCCAACAGGGGGCACTGCAGGGAGCACTCCCGGCCAGCAGGGGTTGCCCCGGTGCCAGCTCCAACCCCTCAGGGGCCATGGCGGCCTCGGCACCGCAGGGAAGTCGGTGACAGTGCTACCCCCTGCACTTTTGTGCTTGGCATCATGTGCCAGCAGCAGAGTTGGCAGCAGCGACAGCTGGGATCCTCTCACAGCAGCGGGAACAGCGGAGGAAGGTAGGCAGATCTCCATCTTAGTGCATCCCTGCACAAGTTCCAGGTCCGAGCCTGCAGCCTCTCATGACACCATGAGGCAGCTCCTAAAAAATCCCAAGTGGAAAGAACCCCCCCAAGACTAAACTCCCAAAACCCTCTCCCCCATCCCCAGACCTTTTTGTTGGTGTGCCAGAGCTATCAGCCAACTGCACTGATTTTAATCAATCACTAACCAACCACCCCACAGGCGGCCCTCTCCCCCTTCTTCTCCCTGTGCCTTCACACTGACAGTGGGGAAAAATGCCCTGTGAAACCAAAACCCGTACGGGGCTCTCTGGAAGGCTCAGAAGCTCTGGCTGAGCACTCTCAGCTCCCCAGGTCACGGCTCATCCCAGAGATGGGGTCCTGCAGTCCTGCCTGGGGCCATGTTTTGTAGCCATCGGTCCCTGTTGTCCTTGCACCGGCAGCAGAGAAGTCCGGGAAGAGCCCAGGCCGGGGACTGAGCTGTGGAATTGCCTTTGTCTCCACAACAGCTCTGCCAAAGCCCAGCGATGCCTTTCGGGCTCTCTGAAATCCCCTCTCCTCAGATGATCTGTGCCAAGGATTCCTGGGGCCTTGGGGCCAGTCCAAGGGGGCTGTTTTGGCCATTCCCAGCTGGGGTCACTTCATCTCCCATCTCCCAACAGGGATCCCCCTGTCGCCCCAGGAACAGAGACGGATTCTGCCCCTGTGGATCTTGATGGCCTCAGGGGACACTGTGCCGTGGGGTGACCCAAAGCCATGTGCTGCTGTGGCTCTGCTGTGCCAGGCCATGGATCCACACAGCCCGAGGGATCCCAGTGTCCCTTTGGCCCATCTGGCAGGAGCCAGGGACCCTCCAGCCCTGGTCATGGCACTCTCTGATCACTCCTTGTAAATATGACCTGGAGGTCCCTTCCAGAGGATGGGAAGTAACATCATCCCTTCTGTTGATGAGAACTTCCCCACAGGAGACTGGAGCAGATTTATCCTTGTAAAATGTCCTGTGGTGGTTGTTGTTCCTTTCAACTCACATCCCTGTGCTGCTAGGGCACAGGTGGGTTTTCCATCCCATTTCTTCTCCATGGTCCTGTTGGTAAAACCACAGGTTTGGGAGCTCTGGGAGGAGGAGGAGAGCAGAGCAAGAGCCCTGTGGAAAACACCGCTCAGAAAATGTAATTTATTGGAAAATTCAGTCAATAGATGTGCTGGTTTGAAAGTATACTAGTGAGAGAAATGACTACACAAATACCTTGAGGGAGATTTCAGGTCAGAATTTCAATTTAATAGAAAGATTACAATAAATGCAATGATACAGAAAAACTGGAGTTAAACCACAAAGGCAGAGTACAACCTGGTATCCTGTCGGTCAGGGTGTTGAAGTGATGGTTGCACTCCTGTTGAAAGCAGTGGTCCTGTGGAAGGTCTGGTCCTCCTCTGGCTCCCTCGAGCTGTGGTGGTATCCCAAATCCCCAAAGAGCCCAGATGATATATGGTCACATTGAGGCAGCAATGTTCAGTACCTCTGCCTGGGCAGGGAATTTCACAGTGGAATTCTGTATTCCTATAACTCATGGGATGTTCTGGGGTCTCCACACGCTGCCCACTGGGATCTTTGAGCCATGATGGCCCATGGGCAGAGGTGACCCCTGAGGCTGGGTGTAGTTGCCAGAGTTTAGTTATTTTGGGAAGACAAACAAACCCTGTCCTGCAGGGTTTGCCTCCTTCCCTTATCTAACACCCAGCTGTGCAATGGGCAGTGAGTGACCCATCCATTAGGAGTTCATCAGGATGATGGAGGTGGGAGTAGAACACAGACTGGTTACACCCCACCTTTGACCCAGCACTAACAGGAGCCCCAAACTCATGGGGAATCCCAGCTGGTTCCTGGTGGGGCTGGGCCTAGGAGGGGGCTGTGCTGCCTCGGGCCCTGCGCTCCACCTGGGCACAATATTTGTCAGGAATTCCGGTGGCTCTGTAGAGGAAAGAATCCATCAGGCTCCCGATGGATCTGGCACCGTGCCCCTGCAGCAGGTCCCATTTGCTGAGGGAGCTGGGAGGTGACCCAGGAAGGACTTAGGGAGCCCAAGGAAGTAGCACTGGCAGCCCCTGACCTGAACTCCTGCAGCTTCTGCTGCCTGAGCTGGGCGAGGCGCTGGCTGCGCTGCCGGAGCTCCTGCTCCTGCCGCCGGCCCTCCTCAATGACAGCCGCCCGCTCGCGCTGCCGCTGCTGCCTGAGCTCCTGGATCTGCCGCCGGAGATCTTCGGCATGGGCGCGCTGCCGGAGCTCTCTCAGCTCCTGCTGCAGCTTCTCCCGCTCCAGCTGCTCCTGGTGGGTCCTGTGGGAGAGCTGGGCTGGCTCAGGGACCCTGACACTACGCCCCCATGCCTGGCACAGCACCTGGGCTGGCACTGGAACACCTAGAGCCACCAGCTGGGAGTCCGCTGGCCATCCCTCAGTCCCGTGTACCTCACCTGAGCACCCTCTGGAATTCCTGGCACTCCTGCTCCATCTGCATGGCCAAGTGCTGTTCCTTCTGGGCCACCTGCTGCAGCCGGTCCTGCCTCAGCTGCTGTTCCATCTCAGCCTTCCTCTGTGCCTTCTCCAGCTCCCGTCGCCGCCATTCCCTGTCTGCAGCCTCTTGGTTCCTCTTGGCCCTCAGAGCATCCTGCCCAAACAGGGGACAGTGCTGGGCTTCCCTCTGGGGCAGCTATGGAAGCCGTTGGCTGTAGCTTTGGCTCTGCTGGCAGCACTCCAGAACATCCCCTGGCTCCAGGGGCTGGTCCTGCAGACCCCCCACATCCAGGGCTCTGCCCCTTTGCTGGGCTGGGGACAGGGACGGTGGCAGGGGAGCATGTCATCTGTGCCTGGGCCACTCACCCGCTCTGCCTGCCAGTCCTGGGCCTGCTCCTGCATAGCCCTGAGCCGGGCCAGCTCCTTCTCCTTCTCCAGGCGCAGTTGTTCCTGCTGCGCCTCCAAGGCAGCCTCGTGCTCCTGAGAGGGACAGAGCCCCAGGATGAGACAGAGCCCCAGAGTGGGACAGAGTCACAGGGTGGGACAGAGCCCCAGGGTGTGGGACAGAGCCCCAAGGTGTGGGACAGAGCCCCAGGGTGTGGGACAGAGCCCCAGGATGGGACAGAGCCCCAGGGTGTGGGACAGAGCCCCAGGATGGGACAGAGCCCCAGGGTGTGGGACAGAGCCCCAGGATGGGACAGAGCCCCAGGGTGTGGGACAGAGCCCCAGGATGAGACAGAGCCCCAGAGTGGGACAGAGCCCCAGGGTGGGACAGAGCCCCAGGGTGGGACAGAGCCCCAGGGTGAGACAGAGCCCCAGGGCAGCTCCTGCAGCCTCTGCCCAGCCCACCAGGAGCCTGCTGCTCTTACAGCCTTCTGCCGCTGATGCTGCAGCACCCGCTCGTCCTCCAGCCTCTCCTGTTCCCGCTGTTTATCCTTCAGCCTCTGGCTCTCCATGTTGAAACGCTGAATTTCAGCAAAGGTTTTCCTTTTTTGTTCTTGTTTCTGCTCCCAGGCCTGGAAATGCCACGCAGGGTTGGAGGCCACCAGGCCGAGTGCTCCCTCCTCCTCCTCCTCCTCCTCACTCAGGGCAGGGAGGCTTTGGGCCACCTCCTGGGGATGCCACCAAGTCCCCATAGGACCAGAGCCCTGATCCTGCTGGCTGCTGTGCCCACTCCCCAAGTGTGGCTGATCCAGCACTGCCAATCTCTTTCCAGCCAGGTGAAAACCTCCCTGCACCCTCCTGTTCCCTGCTCCCACCTTCTGATCCTCCCTCTTCATCTGCTCCAAGTGCTCCAGCTGCCTCTGGCCCTCCTGGTACAGCTCCTCGGCCCTCAGCGCTCGCTCCTCTGCATTCTGCTCCATCTGCTTCACAATGTGCTGCTTGGCTCTGGGAATAAGAGAGGAGAAGGGTTCCCTCCAGACCCAACCTGCTCCCCATGGTGGGAACGCTGCATGGACAGGGCTGGTGTGGTTGGAATGGGCCGAATGCCTCCATGGGCGAGAGGGATTCTTGTGCCCACCTGATCAGCTCCTGCTTCCTGCAGTGTTCCAGCTCCTCCTGCACCTCCATGGCCTTCTCCCGCTCCATTTCCAACATCTTGTCCAGGCGCTTCTCCTCCTCTGCCAGTTCCTTGTGGATCATCCTCTTCTCCAGGACCTGCTTGTCCCGGATCATGTTGCACTTGGCATTGAGGAACAGCTGTGGGGACAAGAGGTGTCTGTGGCTCAGAGCTGCACTGAGACCCAGGAGCAGGGAGGGCAGGGGAAGGAGAGGAAGAGCTGGGAGCACGAGGAGCTGGGGAGGCTCAGGCAGTGCCAGGTGACAGCAGGGAGTGCTGGCCCTACCGTGTTCAGTTCCCTCATCTCTTCCTCCTGCTCCAGCCTCATCCTCATTGCTTGCTGCAGCAGCTCCTGCTTCTCCTGCTGCAGCTCCTCGTCCACTTCACTCTGATGGTCTCTCTCGTCCTCTAGTTCTGCCTTTCTCTGCTCCTCCATCTGGGCCTTTTTCAGGGCTTCCTGCAGGGACAGAGAGCACTGCCCAATCCTGGGCACCTTCCCGAGGGCTTGCAGGGGTCACACTTTAGGTGCCGCATTCCTGGCAGAGAGTGGGGACATGAGGGGCTCCTGGAGACCTGGCACAGCCATGGGCACCCCTTCCCACATCTCTGCGCTGACACCCCATGCCCTTGGAAGGCTGGCAGTGCTGGGGACAATTCCAGGGATGCTGCCCAGCTCTCAGTGGAGCCCTGAGCCCTGCAGCCTCCCCTATACCCCAAAAAATGAGGGACAAAAGGGACTCCCTTGTTGAAGACACCACCCTAAGAGCCTGGCTGCAGAGCAGGAAAAGGGGGAAGCAGGAGGGGAGATGCCCACAAAAGCAGCGTCCTGTCTGGCTTTCAGGGTCTTCAGCCTGTCCCAACGCTCCACATCAGCTGGGGCTCGAACTGATTCCTTGATCCTCTCATATTCCTTTTCTCCAATGATGAGAGAAGGCTGAGACTTCTCCTGGGGAATGCTGGGGAGCACAGGGAGAGAGCTCAGTGGCACAGAGACCCCAACAGCTCCTGGTGTTCCCCTGGCCACCAAGCCAGCCCAGAGCAATGCAGGAAGTGCTGGGGAAGCTGTGGGGACTTGGTTCTGATGTTTTGGGGTGAGGCAGGAAGGGAAAGTGTGTGAAAGTGTCACCTGGGATATAAGGGACAGGATCCCCAGGAGTGGCCAGGGCACACTGCCAATCCCTGCTCCCCGGAGATTTTGGGATGCTGCACTGACACCACAGGACCCCAAAACCCCCTCAGAGCTTGACCAAACCCTTACATGAGGTCCCGGATCAGGTCCTTGGTTATGACTCTGACAGTCTTGAGCTTGGGCTTGAAGGAGAGCAGTTCTCGAGGATGTTTTGGCACATCCTGAGAGATCACCACAGGGTTGCTGGAGCCTGTCACCTGCAGAAAAGAAAAGTTTGAGGGACCCGAACTCCCCCACCTGGCGTTCCCCGGACACCGACTGATCCTGGCAGGAGCTCTGAGCCCTCTGCCGGGATCTGTCGGGGGCACGCCCGGTGGGGACAGAGGGGCCGGGGGTCCGCGGGAGGAGTTGCGGGGTGTGGGGGAGACATCGGGACGGACGGACGGAAATCCCGGTGGGTGAAGCTGCCGACGGCGGGCGAGGAGGGACCCCCGGGAGGAGCCCCCGGCACGGAGGGACCGGGAGCCCGTGCCGGCCATCGCGGCTGCCATGGCGCTGCCGGTGCTGTCCCGTTGTCCCCGAGCCGATTGTCGCAATGTGGTGGAAGTGCCGGTTCAGATATATCCGGACCGACTGGGGCAGCGTGCCCCAACCCACTGTCGCGACGTGTCGGGACGGTGACCGAGTTTCTCAACCCTCACGATGTGTCGGAACTGACTGTTGCCGTGGCAACGCCCCAACAACTCTCAGGCCGTCCGGGAGAGACTTGGGGGTGGTGCCTCAGGCAGGAGGGGCGGAGCTTGGGCTGAGAGAGGCGGGGCTTGGCCGAGTTGTGTCACCCTTGTCCCTTGTGTCACCCTTGTCCCTTGTGATCACACTTGTCCCCTGTGCTGTCCTTCTTGCACAGACCTCCTTAAAGTGCCCCTACATGAACACGACACAAGCGACCCCTCCTCCCTGGGGGTCGCCGTAGATTCACCAGTCCTCGCCCCGCCCCCTGTTCTTTGCCCCGCCCTTCCAAGCCCCGCCCCTCTCTCTGCCCCACCCCTCTCATTGCCCCGCCCCTCCACACCTTTGCTGTTGCCCCACCCCGTCCCTCCTGACCCTGCCCCAAAGCCACGCCCCTTTGTGGTGGCCCCACCCCTCCACGTGGCCATGGGGTCCCTGCACCCCCAGACCTGGGTTCCCCCTCCTAATCCAGCAGGAGCCCCCTGCCCTCCCCCAGCCCCAAATCACAACAATCCAGGCCTGGAAAGAAGAGAAGCCGTTTATTGGGGCACAGGGCTTGCTCCCCAACACACTGGGGGGCTTCCAGCAGCCCCCAAGGCACTGCGGGGTGGTGGGGTGGGTGCAGCAGCACCGCCCCCACCCAGCCAAATAATAATAATAAAAAATGACTTTGGTCCTGACAAAACTGGCAGGGGGGCGGCTGCCTGGGCCGGGGGGCACCCGGCTGGTCCATGGCGGGGGTTAAGGCAGTTTGGGGGTGGTCCCTGGCAGGCAGAGGCCTGGGGGGTCCGGAGGGGCTCAGAGGATCTGGCGGGGCATGCCGTAGCCCGTCATGCCAGCCTGTGAGGCGCCCCGGTTGGTGCCCATCTGCAGCCCGATGACGCTCTGCCCCTCCTTCAGCTTGTCCTCGGAGAAGACGCGCCGGTTCTCCTGCGACTTCCTGCAGGCACAGGGGGTGTCAGCATCCCCACGGGACCCCACAGCCCGGCCCCCTCCCCCTCCAGCATCCCCACATACTTGGGGAACCAGTTGGGGTCTCCCACGAAGAGCCCGTCACCCTTGGCCACGGCCAGGCTGCCCAGGTTCATCAGGGTCCTCTGCACACACGCCATGTTCTTCCCTGGAAGAGCCACAGCAAACTCAGCTCTGTCTCCATGCCTGTCCCACCCCACAGCCTCCGGGTCACTCACCTTCCCAGAGATCCACGGTCTGGAAGATGTCGGTGGCCGCGATGCCGTAGCGCTCAGCTGCCTGCAGAAACTGCGAGATCTGCTCCATCTGCTTGAAGGCCATGGTCGATGCCTGGATTTTGGCCACGGGCGCTTGTCCCCGCGGGTGGAGGCTGTTGATGAGCCGGCACAGCACCTGCAGGCAGGGACAGGGCTCAGGTGTGTGGCACAGCCACCCCTGCCCCAGCTGGCCCCACGGCTACTCACTGTGCCATCCTTGAGCCACTGCTGGAAACCGTCCCTGCCTGGTGCCGGCTGTGCCACCGCGTTGCCGCCGTCGTTGCCGCACTGTGCCAGGATCCAGCGCACCAGCACCTGCTCCAGCTCGGGGTCGTACTGCCGGTCGATCTTCTGCTGCACCTCCCGGCTCAGCCCGTACGATGGACCCCGGTTTGCCATGGTGACAGCAGGGGGGTCTGCAGGGATGGGACCCCATCAGGGCCTCTGGTGGCACTGGAGCACCCAGCATGGCACAGAGGGGGCCCCGTGAGCTCAGCGTGGTAGAGCCCCATCCTGCCTGGACGTCCGGCACAGAGCCTTATCACCCATGCCAGGCGCTGCCCAGGCTCTGCCCTCTTCCTGCCCAGCTGGCTGGGAGCAGGCACTGGGTCTGTGCCCACCCAAGGGCAACCATCCCCGGGCCGGGTGGGCAGCACTGCAACCTCTCTGTGCCCGGCTGGACTCCACTCGGAGCATCCCCATCCCACAGCTGGAGCATCCCCATCCCGGCTCCGTCCCGGACTTGGCAGGCACCGGGGGGCCGGTCAGAGCTTGTTTGCAGATCTCGCCCGTTTGCTCGGGCCCGGAGCCAGATCCGGGACTGGCGCAGGAGCGTGGGGCCAGGGCTGATGGCGGCAGTGACCCCACCCCGGCGGGGCAGCCAGACCCCACCCCTGGCCAGGTGCTGAAGTGGCGCCACCCATGCTGGAGATAATGGAGGTTGTGCCCACAGGGGACATGAGCAGAGTGGCCCTGCCCATACAGCCAGGGTGTCCTGAGCCCCCAGGGTCTCTGTCCCCTCTGCCCACCCGTGCATCGCCCCCACGCCGTGCCCTGCCCCGCTGGCATTTGGGGACACTGAGAAGCCGGAACACGTGCAGGTGGCCCTGCCTGTCCTGGTGTCCCTGTGCCAGCTGGGGACGTGTGGCAGTTGCTGCTCGGGGGTTGCCCAGCCCACACCCGCGGGTGCCAGGCTCAGCTCCAGGCACAGCTCGCCCCTGTCACACACCAGGCTTCATTCATGCTTGAGGGTCCTGTCACCAGGAGCAGTCCCAGGACGTGCTGCTTTTAGGGACAGGAGGAAAACTAACCCCAGCCAGGTGTGCCCCCAGAGCCTTGGGGTGCCGTGGGGGTGTCCGGGGCGAGGCCCGGGGCATGGAGACCCCGCGGGGGGTGGCGTGGGAAGCGCCCGGCCGGGGGCCAAGGCGTTGGGAAACAAAGAGGAGCTGGAACACGGATCATTTCCCGACCCAGCCGGGGCTTGCCCAGGAGGGAGGAGGACACACCCCGACCCAGCCCCGCTGCCCCAGCGACCTCCGGACCCCGTGGGAGGAGGCTGCGCGCAGCCCGACTGGTGCTGGGGACCCTCTGGCCATCGTGGGGGTAGCGAGGGTCCCAGTTAGGGGGCAGCCACCCGGGGGTGTCCAGAGACAGCCTGGGCACCCATGAGCTCTCTCCTAGGACCGGCAGGGAAAAGTCTGTACCCAGCCCCGCTGGGACCAAACCACCCTAGGGACCCCCGAGACGCTCCAGTGCCAACAGGGAGCGGACCTCAGCCAGCACAAGGCCACCCTGGGGACCCCTGACACACCCCGGGGACAGCAAGGAGGGGCTGCACCCAGGGCTCGACCACCCTGGGATCCCCAGAGCTCCCCGAGGCCAGCGGGGAGGGGACCCCGGGGGAAACACGGCCACCCCAGCGGCGGCGGGGAGGGGACCAGAGCCAGCCCTGCGGGCGCGCCCCGGGGCTCCCTGCGCGGCGGGGCCGGAAGCCGCACCCGGGTCCCGTTTCCCGGGCGCGGCCGCGTGTCCCGGCGGCTCCGCGGGCGCGGTCCGGCCGCAACCGCTACCGGGGCGGGGGGGGCGACACGCCGGGGGACACCGGGCGCGCCCCGGGGGCTTAGGAGCCGGTCCCCATCCCCGCCCCTATCGCTGTCCCGGTCCGCATCTCCATCCCGGTGCCCGTGTCGCTCCCGGTGCCCGGTGCCATCCCGATCCATCACGTGCCCACCTGTGCCCGGTGCCCGGTGCCAGCCCCTCCCTACCTGCGGCGCCGGTCCCGCGCTCCCGGGGCGGCAGTGCCGGATGCCGCCGCCCGCGCCCTTTTCACGGCTGATGTCACCGCGGCCGGGGCGGCCCGGGACCGCCCGGCACCGCCCGCCCCCGGGGCGGGATCCGCCGGGGCCGCGGCCAGGGCTGGGACCGAGCCGCCACCGCGCCCCGGGGCAGCCCCGCCCCGAGAGGAGGACACGGGGGGGGCAAGGGGACAGGGTGCCTGTGCTGGGGACAGAGTGACAGAGTGGCTGTGGTGGCCAGGATGAGGACAGGGTGGCCGTGGTGGCAAGTGGACAAAGAGGTTGTGTGGGGACAGTGTGGCTGTGTTGGCCGAGGTGAAGATGGGGTGGTCGTGGTGGGGACAGAATGGCTTCGGTGGGGATAGGGTGGCCGTGATGGCAAAGGGACAGCAGCTGAGTGAGGACAAGGCAGTTGTGATGGCAGGAGGACACAGGGGCTGCATGGGGACAGGGTGGCTCTGGTGGCACACATGAGGATGCAGTGTCTCTGGTGGGGACAGGGTGACCATAGTGGCAGGGATTGTGGCAAGGATAGAGTGGCTGTGGTGGCAGGGGGACACAGGAGCTGTATGTGGACACAGTGGCTGTGGTGGCTGAGGTCAGGATGAGGATTAACTGTGGTGATCAATGTCACAGAGGGTGGCTGTGGTGGCTGATGTGAGGGCAGGGTGACGGGTGACAGTGTCACACAGGATGACTGTAGTGGCTGAAGTGACAATGGGGTGGCTGGTGTAGTGGTTGTGGTGACAGGCAGACACAGGGCTGTGTGGGGACAGTGTGGCTGTGGTGGCTGAGCTGAGGACAGAGTGGCTTTGGTGGGGACAATATGGCTGCAGAAGCAGGGACAGAGTGACCATGATAGGGACAGGCTGGCCATAACCCCCTGAGGATTCTGGTGGGGGCAGGGGCCATGGTGACAAAACCTGTCACAGTGGCAGTAAGGAACGAGGCTGTGCTGGGGACAATGCCCAGGGGACAGAATCCCCACAGTGGCACATGGTGGGTGCCAGGGCCCTGCTGTGAGGATGATGGGGACAACCTGAGCCTGGCTCTGGTGGCAGGGGGACAGCTCAGGGTCGGGGGGAGGACGTGACCTCCTCAGCAGCCACAGTGGCCCTGGTGGCGCCGGGAGAGACGATGGCCTTTGCACAAGTCCCGTCTCCATGGGAAGCACAACCAAAACAACAAACAAAACCTCGGCTCGAGGCCACCGGCCGCCTCCGGAACTGGTGGCAGGGCCACTGCTGCAGTGT
Organism: Catharus ustulatus; assembly: GCF_009819885.2. Lineage (NCBI taxonomy): Eukaryota > Metazoa > Chordata > Aves > Passeriformes > Turdidae > Catharus > Catharus ustulatus. The sequence continues at coordinate 1,235,121 of NC_046250.1, read as the reverse complement.
CCCCGTCACCCCACCCACCCCTCAGCACCCAACTCAGCACTCGCTGTCCCCAGCCCACCTGGAGCTCAGCTGTGGTGCCACCAGAGCTTGGCTGTGCTGGCACCGTCATGCTGTGGACCAGCCCAGAATTGTCCCCTTGCCCTCCCTGGGCCCCTCCCGCACCCATGGGTGCCACAGGGTGGGGTGTGTGTGGTCGCTTTAACCCTCTAAGAGTTGTGGGTGTCCCCTAGGGATTTTGGGTGGTGTTTCCTGTGGCTTTGGTGACATGGGTGGGGGACATGTGGAGGAGGGGACCAGAGCAGGGAGTGGCACATGGGTGACCCATGGGACAGGGATGACACGGGGGGAACAAGTTCAGGGGGTGACAGAGAGGTGCAGCAATAGGGGTGGGGTTAGGGGTGACAGGGGCAGGACCTAGGGGTGACAAAGCAGGAGATTTAGGGGTGACATGGGGAGCAGGACCCACAGAGGGGGTGGCACAGAGCAGGGACAGGAAGATCCCAAGGGACCTGGGTGACAGGAACAGCAACACTGGAGCAGGATCCTGGAAGGTCTCAGCCAGGGGACACAGGAGCAGATTTGGGGACAGGGCAGGAGGCAGGGGCACAAGGCTGGGGACCCTACTGAGGTGATGTGATATCACAGGGCACCGTTCTGGGGGGGTCATCCAGGCAGGACTCCCAAAGGGCACAGTGGGGGTTGACACAGCAGACACAGCAGGGAGAGGACCTTGGGGACAAACTCACAGGGACACAGGGCAGGATGAGGGGCACACAAGGGCAGAGCAGGGGGCAGGGTGTGATGTGGGGCAGGGCCAGGGAACAATGGGCAACAGGCAGGGGGACGGGGGGGGGGACATAGCAGGGGGACATCATGTGGGGACAGTAGTGGGTGTGGCAGAGGAAGAAAGGGGGACGTGATGGAGGACATGGGGTGGGCACGGCAGGGACATGCGATGAGGGACATGAAGTGACAGTAGCAGGGGGGACAGGGGAATGTGACGGAGGAAAGGGAAACGCAGGGGGACATGATGGGAATCAAGGGACAGGGTCGATGCGACAGGGTGACATGATGGGAAGAAGGGGAGACATTAAGTGGGCATGGCAAGGGGGACACAGGAGGAATTAATGGGGCACGGGGGGGGACATGGGGTGGGCGTGGCAGGGGACACAGGAGGAAGAGGTGGGGGACACAGGGGTGGACGTGGCAGGAGGACACAAGGGGACATAATGGGGGGACATGGGGTAGGCGGGGCAGGGGGACAAAGGGGGACGCGATGGGGACGGGAGGGGGTGACCCACGGCGGGACCCCGCGCTCCGTGACCCGACCCGACCCGAGCCGAGCCGACCCGAGCCGAGCCGAGCCGGAGCCCACGCGCGACCCCCGATGATGTCATGGGCTGGCCCCGCCCCCGTGACGCGTCCCCGAGCATGGCCATATAAGGGCAGGAGCGCACGGGCCACGCCCCTCCCGCGCGCGCGGGGACGGCGCCAGGCCCCGCCCCCCCGGGGAGGGAGGGGGGAGACACCGGAACGGAGCGGGGGGGGGCTGCGGAAAGGGGGAGGGGACAGGGACATTGGAGAGGGGACAGGAATGGTGGGCACCACGATAAGATGGGCGGGGGGAACGGGAAGATGGGGGGGACAACCCAATGAGGGGGACGCTGAGAGGATGGGGAGGGGTACGAGAATATAGGGGGGTACCAGAGCATAAGGGGGTACCCCAAGGGACAGTCACGAGGAGGATGAGGGAAATGGGACTATGAGGAAAACGGGGGGACAGGAGAAGATGAGGGTTACCAGGAAGAGGGGGGGACTGCGATGGGGGGGACGGAATTGATAAGGGGGAGGCTGGAAAGATGCGAGTGGGGAATGGGAAGCTGTGGCCAGGGGGGTGGGGAAGATGGAGACAGAGGAGAATGGGGGGAGAGCAGAGGAGGGGAGCCTGCACAAGGCACGGACGAGGTGGGACGAGGACACCGAGAAGATGGAGGGTGAGGAGGGTAGGATGGAGTGGAAGCCATGGGACATAGGAGGGTTTTAGAAGTAGCAGAACCCTGGATGCTTTGGGATGCTGGGCGCACCCCGCCAACAGGAGCCAGATTTGCTCTCACGCCTCTTTATTCCCCCCCCGCCCATCCTTTCACCCCTGACCGCGGGGATCCCAGGTGGGTCCCTAAAGCAGCGTGGCCACCTCGAAGCGCTCAGAGCAGCACCCGCGGGCGCCCACCCGCTGCCGCCGCTGCTGGGCCCCCTCCCTGCGGCGCCGCGCCCCCGGCCCCTCGGGGCGGGGGGTCTGGCCGCGTTCCGGGGGACCCCCCGTCCCCAACGCCTCCGCTGACACCGAGCTCACCGGGGCCGAGCCGGGCTCTGCGGGGAGATAGGCAGCGTCCGGCCCCGCCGCGGCACCCGCCGGAGCGGCCACGGGGCCCTGGGCACGGGGGTGGGGGGCGCGGGGGGGCCGCACTCACTGTGCCGCTGCAGGTCCCGCAGGGCGATGGAGGAGCCGGGCCGGGCCGGGGCCGCGCCCCGGTAAAGCTGCAGCGCCTCCAGGAGCTCCGACTCCAGCGCGAACTCCGCGTCCCATTCGTAGTTCTCGTCCACAGACGTGTTTCTCCTGCGGGGAGGGGGCGAGGGGCACGGCCCGAGATCGTGAGACCCCGGGGATGGGTGGGAGACCTCGGCGATGGGGTCCAGAGGAGACCCCAAAAAGTGAAACCCCGGGGGATGGGCCAAGGATGGCGGACTGGGCAGACCCAGAGGTGTCAGATCCCAGGGATGGGCATGAGACCCCAAGGAAGAATGGCAGGAGAGACTCCAAGCCGTGTCAAATCCCAGAGATGAGCATTAGGGGCACCACCCCGAGAGATGTGGGGACACAGCAGAGAGCTGGAGGGGAACTGGAGTGGTCTCTGGGGACAGGGACAATGGGGGGGGGGGGTTGTCCCCAGGGCACTGCAGGGCTGGGAGGCAGCGAGGTGGCCCTGTGCCAGGACACCCCATCCCAGCTCCGTGGGACAGGCCCAGAGCTGCCCCAGCACGCTCCAGGAGCTCATCCCAGTGCCCTGCCCACGGCTCACCTCTTCCCGGCGCCAGGATCCATCCTGCCCCGTCCCTCCTCTGCTGCTGAGCCCCCACTGTGCCAGCTGCCCCCATCCCCGAGGGGGGGGCCCAGCAAGGTGCCCCCCAGGGATGGGGCCAGCGAGGGGGGCCGCAGGAAGGAGCCGCTGCCCCGGCCGCTGCTCTGGCTGGTCAGGCTGCCCCGCGGGAGCTTCTCAGCGTCCAGCGGCCGTCCCAGGGGCTCAGTCCGGAGATGGGGGGCCGGCTGGGGGGGAGGCCCGGGGCTGGGAGAGCAGGGCCAGGAGGGGGAGCCAGGCAGCGAGGCCTTGGCAGGGCCCACAGGCAGCCGCGGGGGCTCAAGGAGCGCGGCGGTGGTGGGAGGGGAGGTGGCGTTGGCACTTGTGTCAATGCAGTCCGGGCACAGCGTCCGCCCCGTGCGCGGGGGGCTGGTGGGGGGCTCCAGGGCACCAGCACTGGGGGGCTCTGCCGGCTCCTCTGGCGGGGGCCAGTCACCATCCACACACATCTCCTTGAAGAAGGGCAGGCTGAGGTACTGCAGGATCCCACTGATGGCTGGGGGGCCAGGGGACACCGAGGGGCCAGTGGCCGGCTGGGGGGAGCCCTGGCGGGGCGGTGAGTCCCAGGGGGAGCCGTGGCGGGGCCTGGGGGGCTCCTGGCCAGTGCTGTAAGGCAGGGTGGTGGCAGCAGAGGCCACAGGGCTGACGTCGGTGATGCTCAACGCCACGGCCTCGTCCACGGGGCTGCTGCTGCCATAGCCAAAGTAGCGGCCGTGGCGGTGGCTGGAGGCCCGGGCACCCCGGCGGGGCTGCCCCAGAGGCTGGGGGCGCAGCGAGACCCCCCTGTGCCACACGGGCTCGTCCTCTTCTTCCTCTTCCTCATCCTCCTCCTCCTCCTCGGCGGGCAGCTGGTGGTAGGGCTCCAGGGTGTCCCGCGGAGGGTCCGGCTCCGGCCGCGGGGCGGTCTCCACCACGAAGCGGCCGTCGGGGCCGCGGCAGATGCGCTCCAGCGGGACGTGCTCCCGGCCGTGGCTCTCGTAGCCGGGGTAGCGGGAGCCGGCGATGCTCAGCCCCAGGCTGGTGCCGGCCTTCTCACCCCACAGCAGCGTCCGGTGCAGGCTCCGGCACGGAGACGGCTGCAGCTTCAGCTTCACCGTGCTGTCGGGGCTACCAGGGCCATGAGTATTGCTGCAAGGGAGAGGCAGCAGCTGCAGCACCCACAGCCGTGCTCCTGGCCCATCACAGCCCTGCTCCTGCACAGCCAAAACTGCCTGGAGGGAGCACGCAGGGGGAGCCCCGGCCACAGCAGCCCACACCTAACACCCCTGGCCAGTGGCAGCACAGGGTGGCTGTCCCCAGCCTGTCCCCCACTGCTGGCAGAGGGATGATGAGTGCAGTGGGATGGGGGAGCATGGCATGGAGGGAGGGACAGGAATGGGAACATGGCATGGCCAGGAATGGGACAGGGAGGGAGAGGGATGGAGGGGAACATTATATGGATGGTGGGAGAGGGAGGGGAATGTGGCATGGCCAGGAGTGAGATTAGAGGGAGCAAATGTGGGGGAATGGAAACCAGAGGAGTGACATGGCAGGAGTGGGACAGGGAGGGAGTGTGGCAATGGCGTGGCGTGACTTACTGTGGAGGTGGAAGCTTCTTGCTGGGGGAGAAGACGAGTGGTGGATCTGGAAGGCCATGAGAACACAGGGGGATCACATGGCAAGCAACTCAAAACGTGATGAGGACGAGACAGCAGCACCCACTCAAGTCCCCACCCATCTGGCCTGTCCCCTGTCCCCTCCCCGGCTCGTACCTTGGCGGCGCTTGCGGACGCGCGCGGCACGGCGTCGGTTCATGATGCAGGCGGCCATGGTGCTGAAGATGACGGCCACGCTGAGGAAGCAGATTCCCCCGATGACCCCCGCCAGCACCGGCTGCGGCAGCAGCTCCGGCAGCTGCGTGCGGGACGGGTACACCTCCATCCCTGCCACACACAGGGCACCCCATCAGGCAGGCACGGCCCCCCTCGTGTCACCAGCATCATGGGGACACAGCAAAGCCTCAGCCCTTGCCCCAGCAGGGCTGCTCTGCCCGTGGGCACTGCGGGCACCAGGAGAGGGGATGCTCTGGTCCGTGAGGCTGAAGCCAAGGCAGATCTGGGGCTGTTGCCTCAGCTTTAGCCTTGGGGGTTCTCCTCTGTCCATGACCCCAATTTAGCAACAGGGACATGGGGGTGGGAGCAGCATGAAGGGGGCTCTCCTTTGGGAATCTGGATGCCTCACACCTCTGGTTTCCATCCCTGGCGTGACAGCCTAGCCTTACCTGCCGTGGAGACGTTCACTGTGTTGCTGGGATCGCTGATGTAGCTGCCAGCAAAGGCCACCAGTCGGAACTCATAGAAGGCGTCCTGAGGGACACAAGGCCATGAGCCACATGGCCACAGTGACCACTAACCCATCCCCAGCACCTGGCCAGACCTCACCTTGATGAGCCCTGGCACCAGCACCTGGGTGTCAGTGCCGGGGATGGAGCGCTCCAGCACCTCCCAGCCGCCCTTGTCCTGCCGCAGCTCCAGCGCATACCCGCTCAGGGCCACCGAGGCACGGGCAGGGGGGTCCCAGCGCAGCACAACCCCCCGCACGGTCTCGTTGGCCGTCAGAGCGCGGGGTGGGGACAGGAAGACGTGCACAGTCATGGCCGGCGGCTCCGGAGGCACTGTGGTCACTGGGAAGCCTGGGGACAGCAAAGAGAGTGGTACAAGGTGGGAACGGGAGCATCCTGAAGGCTTGGGGGGGGATTTTGGGGAGCTCCCCTTACCCCTGGGCACGGAGGTGACGATCTGGCTGAAGGGGCCACTGCCCAGCTTGTTCTGGGCCAGGACGCTGAACTGGTAACTGGTGTCTGGCTGCAGGTTCTCCACCAGAAGGTGTTGAGCCCCCACTGGCACCGACAGTGACACCCAGTCGTGGTGTGCCCGCGGCGGGTACCTCACCCTGGGGACAGGAGGGACCCGTGAGCCCAGGGCTGACAGCCCTTGGGGGGACACAGAGGGGCTGGGCACTCACACTGGGGTGTACCAGACGCTGAACCTCTGGAAGTAGCCTCCATCAAAACCTGGCTCCCAGGAGATGTTGGCTGCCAGCAGCAGTGGGAGCACAGAGACGTTGGTGACAGCGTGGGGACTGGTACCTGGTGGGCAGCAGTGTCACACTGGGGGCTTGGACCACCCTTGCCAGGATGGGGTGGGGTTTGCATTGCCCACCCTGGGACCATCCCAGCCCACCAGTGACAGGCAGCTCACCCAGCACATGGACAGAGGTGGCAGTGGTGACACTGGCCACCTGGTTGGTGGCTGTGCATTCCCAGACTCCGTGCTGCTCCTTGATGAGGGGGTGGAGGACGAGGCTGCTGTTCCCATCCACCTGGGCACTGCTCTTCCCCACACTGCCCACCTGTGGGGCATGGACATGCTGATGGGGGGCCACCACCAACCCACCCCCGTGCAGGTGACACTGCCACACTGGGGACAAGGGGACTTGAAAAGGGAGACATTACCCACCACCCTGGGGCTGGTTTGGAAGCCAAGGGGCAGGGTTTGGTCAGTTTTTCAAAGGACAGCCAAGCAAAGTGACCTGAGGCTCTTCACATGATGGGACCCCAATTTGGGATGGGACCCAGCATTCATGGGGACAGGGACATCGCCCCGAGAGTGATGGAGGGACAAGGACACTGCCCCAGAAGCCAAAAGCAATCTCTCAGCTGACCCCCCAAAGCAGCAGCCCCTACCTTCACCCAGGTGACGGTGGGTGGGGGATCCCCGCGAGCTGCACAGGGGATCACCAGCTCCCGGCCCACCTCCTGGAAATATTCCTCTTTGGGCCGCACCGTGAAGGTGGGAGGGTCCTGCAAGGCAGAGGGGCAGCTTGGGGGGCTTGTCAGGGGGTGCAGAGCCAGGAGGGGACCCCGAGGGGCTCCTCACCTTCAGCAGGACGCGTGTGGGCCGGGACTCGCCGGCAGTGCCGTAGCTGTTGTAGGGCGTGCAGCGGTACAGCCCCAGCGCGTCGTCGTTCCCCGTCGCGATAACAATGGAGCCGTCGGGACGCACGGACCAGCCCGGGAGCTGGGAGAGGGGAAATGGGTGAGGAGGAGGAAGGATCTGGGAAGGTGGGAACGGCAGTGGGGATGGGAGTGGCCCTACCTTGTCCAGCTCCAGCGGGCGCCCATCCCTTGTCCAGGTGACGGAGAGCAGGGGAGGGTTGGCTCTGGAGGGGCAGCGGATCACGCCCCGCATGCCCTTGGGCAGGTGAGTCTCTGGGAGCATGGTGGTCACCTGCGCTGGGTCTGTGGGGACACACGGGGCTGGGATCCCCATGGGGCACCCCTGTTCCCAGCACAGCCCCCACAGCAGGGACCCCTACGGCCTGGGGGTGCAGGGGGGGTCTTACAGAGCACTGTGACGAAGGCTGAGGCAGAAGGCGGCTTCCAGAGCCCGTTGCTGGGGGTGCAGGTGTATTTCCCAGCGTCATCCGGGGTCGTTCGCTGCAGCAGGAGGCTCCCATCCACCAGGACACGCACCCGAGCCTGGAGGTGGCTGGGAAGGGATGGGACAGCTGTGAGTGGCACAGCTGGGACCATCCCTGCTGCCCTGGGGTGATGGATTTGTCCCCACCACACACTCAGCCCGTCCCTGGCATTAGAGGCCGGGTTTGAGGAGCACAGCAGCCCTATCTCCATTCCAGCCATACCTGAGGTGGAAGACGTTGCTGCTGCCCTGGAACCAGGTGTAGGTGAGGTTCCCTGGGTACGCCTCAGCCTGGCACGCCAGAAAGGCATCTTGGGAGATGTTGACAGTGACGTTCTGGGGTGGCACCACGATGATGGGTGGCCCTGGGGTGCGGGGCAGAGGGGCAGTGAGGGCTGGGGACAGCCCCAGCTGCTCCCAAAACTGACCATGCCATGGCTGCCTCTGTGTTCCCAGCCCACGGGGCAGGGCTGAGGGACCGCCTGTCCTTACCCTGCACGAGCACACGGGTGGTGTGGGTGACAGTGCCCTCCTTGCTGGATGCGTGGCACGTGTAGGTGCCCGCGCTGGCGCGTTCCACGGCGGCGATGCTCAGCGTCCCGTTCCTCACCTGCAATGGCACCAGCTGTGGCACGGCCACCAAGGGACAGCAACACGGCCAGGGTGGTGGCAGCAGGGAGGTGCCACCACAGTGGGCATGGGCACTTGGTCTACACACCCCACAGAGGGGCAACCAGTGGTTTTATGCCCTCACCTGCACTGTGTCCCCGCTCTGGACGGGAAGGTCACTCCTCTTCCAGGTGACAACGGGCTGGGGGTTGCCGACAGCCCTGCAGGTGAGGCTCAGGGCAGCCTGGTCCCGCACCTCTACGAACGCAGGGGGGGTCTCCAGGAAGGTGGGGGGTGCTGGAAGGCAAATCCAGATCCAAACCTAAATTCTCAGTTGAGAGCTGTCTCAACTCAATGTGGAAACCCAGTGTTTCCAATGCCAGCCCTGGGACAGCTGGGCAGAGCAGGTGAGGGTGGGATGGGCCAGTACCGTTGACGGTGAGGTGGATCCAGGTGCCGTTCTGGAAATCGGCGTCGGTGCTGTGCCGGTCGAGGAAGAGCACCCGGCACTCGTACCAGCCCTGGTCCTCGGCCCGCAGCAGGTCCAGGCGCAGCGAGGCACCTTCCTCCAGCCGCACTCGACCTGCGCGCCCGGCAGCGGCTCAGGGACAGCCCCGTCCCTGGGACACCCCCGTCCCTGGGGACACCCCCTCTCCCCAGGGACACCCCCCTCTCTGGGGACACCCCTCTCCCCAGGTCGCGCTGTCCCGGAGTCATCCCCTCCCCGGGTCAACCCCTCCCAGGGTCACTCCCTCCCACGATGGCACCACGGGGGGCTGGGAACCGCGGTGCCAGAGGTTTGTCACCACGACGTTCAGCACGACACACGTGGAGAGGAGGCGACAGTGGCTCTGTCACCCGCCCCCGCGGACGGTGGCCTCGGCGGGTTCCCCAGCACGGCGGGTCCAGGCAATTGAAGCATCGCTCCCAGCGGCCGGGCAGGACTGGTCCCACCACCCCTCCCCCGACCTCTTTTCCCCCTTCCCGAGGACTCTTCCGCCACGGTTCCGTCCCCCTGGGAGCTCCCCCGGCGCTCTCACCCTTAGGAACCCTGCTAAGCCCCGGTACCCCCGCAGCGGCACCGCTCCCCGCGGCACGGGGGGGTCACGGTGAACCCCCACCCGCCTCACAGGAATGAGCTCGGCAGCTCTCCGGGGGAGACACGGTGAGCGGGGATCCCCCAGGCCGTGGGGCTCTCCCCCGCTCCAGCCCCACGCCCCGCGGCCTCTTTGATGAGGAGAGGGATAAGGGCCGAAGCGAGAGCGGGCGCAGCCCGTTAATCCCCCGGGCTATTATCAGAGCCATAATCGGCTCAGGGTGCAGCGGGCAATTGGCTCAGCCCAGGCCGGGGTGCGCGGCCAGCGGCCCCCAATGAATGCACCGGCACCCCCTGTCCGGGGCACCCCACTGCCTGGGCACCCCCTGCCCCGAGCATCCCCTGGTCGGGGCACCCCCTGTCCGGGGCATCCCCTGTCCTGAGCATCCCCTTCTTCAGGCACCCACTCGCCTGGGCACCTCCTTCCCCGGGCACCCATCACTCCAGCACCCCCTGCCCCGCCACTGCCACCCTGGCCACCCCCGGCCCATGCCAGGTGACCTTGCTCCCGGGCCACCACGGCAGGGACACAGCCCCGGCACCGCAAGCACCAGAGCAGCCCACGATGCTCTGCCAGCATGCCAGGAGCAGCAGCTTGCCGAGGGGTTCCCAGCACAGAGAGTTTTGGGGAGCCCCGCCGCCAGCTCTGCCCGGTGTCACAGACTGTCGCCACGCACTGCCCGAGGCACCGGAATCCCGGCTGGCACCGCAAGGGCGCCGCTGGCAGCGGGATTGGGATTCCGTGTCCCGCCGGATTCCGTGTCCCGCCAGACGAGCCCGGCAAGGATAAGGATGAGGATGAGGAGGAGTGGCAGGAGCCGGGCAGGCGGGTTTGGGCACCGAGATCCACCCTGAGCCGTGCGAACCCCGCACACGAACACGTGCAAACCCTTCCCACGGCACCCAGAGCTGTCTGCCGTCCCTTTGCCTTCACCCCACAGCTATGGGACGAGGCGTCCGCCAGCCCCCAGCCCAGACCTGGCTCCCACGCCGGGCGCTGGGAAGTGGGACAGCTCTGGGAAGCTTTGGGAAGCTCGGCCCTGGTAGCAGCTGCCAGCCCCCAGCCCCAGGCGCGGCGGGAGCAGCCGGCTCCCGAACAAAGGTCCCTTTGGAAGGGATCAGAGTGGCCTGGGGACGCCCCTCAGCCTCCCCCTAATCCCTCTGTGGCGGCCCCAGCCCCCTCCTCCTCCTCCACCACCTTGCAAAAACAAAACCCTGTGGCCCAGCATCCCCCCGCGCCTGGCAACCGACATTCAGCGGGACACAAAAGGGGAGGGGGGACACAAAGGGGGCTGCAGCCCCCGCCACGCGGCCAGAGCCGAGGAGGGGGGGTCTGAGCCAGACCAGAGACCACCGACCCTGCTCTAGGGCAGGGGACAGTGACACCGTGGGTGGTGGTGGTACCCAAGGGACAGCCGACCGCATCCCCCCAAGCGCTGTCACAGAGGCAGCTGCAGCCCACCCCGTCTCCAGGACACCCCAGATCTCGCCAGGAGGGACACTGGTGACAGCAGCTGCCCCTCTGGGTGACATCTGATCTGATCCACCTGGGAAGCGCCGGAGAGAGGGGGAAGAGCATCGCCCTGCACCCACCACCCCATCCTTTCCCTGCGGATGGAAAACAACCCGCCCCGCTGCCATGGCGACGGCCTCCAGCCCCCCTGCCCACCCAGCTCGCCCTCATTCCAGCCAGCAGCCCCTTCCCCCAGCCCTGATCCCAATCTGCTCCCGCAGCCCCTGGGGCCGCGCTGGCGGCGGGGACGAGGGGACACGGGGGGGCCGGGACACTGCCAGCCCCTTCCTGGGTAACCGGAGCTGCGGCAGCCCCGGGGCCCCTCGGCGCTCAGGTAACAGGAGCCCAACCCAGGCCTCCCGGGAGTGCAGGTGCCTTGTCCTGCCCGAGGGTTCGTTGTCACCGCTGCTCCCCCAGAGCCAACTCGGAGCTGCTGAAAGCGTCCCCAGGCGTCTCCCAAAATCCGAACCCTCCCGTCTGGCTGGGGAAGAGATAGCAGGAGAGCGGGTTTCCCAGCCGAGGGGATTTTTAGGCAGGGGACAATTGTGGCAGCAGGGTTTGGTGATGCGGGCGTGATCCGGCCCCCCGAGGAAGGGTCGGAGCACGGATTTCGGTGCGTGGCTGGCACAGAACGTCGGGGTTGGGCTCAGCCCAAATCACCCACGGGCTGCCAGCCGTCCCCATCCCCAGGGGACACTCCTGTGGCCTCCCCCCTCCCCCTGGCTCGCAGGGATCCTCTCGCTGCGATTCCTCTAGCTCTGCCACCGCTCACTTTAAATACCCGCTAAAGCAGCGAATATCCCCCTCCCACGCCCAGCCCGTCCCCGGCCCAGCTTTGCTCCAATTAGCAGCTCCCCCGAAATCCCCTCCCCAGCCTCAACCTTCAGGCGACCCGCACGGGCCGAGGCAGCGCCCGCAGCCTCCGGCACGGGGCACGCCGGTGGCACCGGCCCGGGGTGACACGGCCAGGACAGCGCCGGGCACAGCACCCCAGGGGTGGGCTGGGGGGCTTCTCCCACATTTTACCCTGTGGGGATCCCTCCTGCTGCCAGGCTGGGCAGGGATCTGCACCCCCTCTGCAAGCTGGGGACCCCCATCCCTCCTGCCGTGGATGGGGATGGGGACTGGGACTCACCTGTTGCAGGGACCTCCCTGGCCCCTCCCGCCCCCCGAGACCCCTGGAAGAGCCCCCCACTTCCTCGGGAGTGGGATTAAGGTGGTCCAACAGCAGCAGCACCCGGTAGGACCCAAGCACAGCGGGTGGAGACCCAGGACACCCCACAGTGACCCCAAAACCCCCGCCCGCCCCGTCCCCGCGACTCACCCGCGTACTCGGGGTCCACGCGCGGCGAGTAGAGCCCGAACTTGATGAAGATGGGGAGGACGAAGCCGAAGCGGACCCACTCGATCACGTAGAGCGGCGGGCGCGCCTCGTGTGCGCCCAGGAGCCCGCAGCCCAGCACCGCGCTGCCCCCGACGCGCCCCACCACGGCCCGGGGCTCGCTCCGGCCGCTGCCTGCGGGACCGGCACCGGCCCACGGTGAGACGGGAGGAAGCGGGATGGGGGCGGGACACACCGGGACCATTCCCGAACCTCCCGAACCGGCCCCCCCCCGCCTCCTCGGGACCCAAACCGATCCCACCGCGACACACCGGGACCTTCCTCCCGCCCCCGGAGCCCCCCGCCACCGCTGTCCCCAGCTGTCCCCCGCCTCCCCCGGGACCCGCCACCAGCCAGACCGGCCCCGCCGCCCCCCCCGCTCCCCGGGGCTGCTCCTCACCCCCGGCTCCGGCGAGCAGGCTGAGGACGGCGGCGCGCAGCCACCACCGCATAGCCCAGGCCCCCCTTGCGGCGGCTCCCGCGGCGTCACCGGGGCCCGCGGACCGGCGGGCACGGCCGGGCAGCCCCGGGAGCACCGGCCCCGGGCGGGGGGCGCGGGGGGCTCCGCGTCCCGCCGCTCCTCATGCCCGGCCGGCCGCGCTCCGCTGCGCTCGGCTCTTCCCGGTTGCTTTCGGCTGTTTCCGGCTCGGTTCGGGTCCGTCCGGGTCCGCTCGGCTCCGGCCGCCGCCGCCGGGCGGCCGCAAACAAACCCGCGACGCCGGGAGGGGCCGCCCCGGCCACGCCCCCCGCCGCCCGTTGCCGCGGCGACAGCCAATCAGGGACCGCCGTTGGGCGCTTCCTGGGGCGGCCAATGGTAGAGCGAGCCAGCGGGGAGCGAGGGGTGCTGGGAAATGTAGTACCCGGAAGGGGGCAGGGGGCCGGGCGGAATGTAGGGTTACACGGGGGGATATGGGGGGGAAAGCGAGGGGGATATGGGGGACACATGGGGGATCACGGGTGGAACGGGGGGAGGCACGGAGGGACACCGAGAGAGACGACAGGAGTGGGACGCATGGGTGGGACATAGGGTGGGGCGCGGGGAGGGACTGGAGTGGACACGCAAATGAAAAACACAGGCGGGACACACGAAGGGGACACCCGTGTGGGATATGGGGACACACTGGTGAGACCGAGGGATGCCAAGCGGGGGGACACATGAGTGAGACACATGGGTGGGACTGGGGAGGGACGGGGGGACACAGGGGGTCATGAATAGGACACACAGGTGGGACACATGGGGGACACACGAGGGGGACAGCCATATGGGACCATGGAGGGGACACAGATGGGACAGGAGCGGGACACACAGGCAGGACATGCAGGTGGGACAAGGGGGGAAAACACTCCTGGGACACAAGTAGGACCAGGGGACACAGGTGGGACACAGGGGTGGGACTGTGGTGGGACTGTGGTGGGACTGTGGTGGATCAAAGAGGGGACACACGGGTAGGGCATGGACGGGACACATGGACGGGACACGGACAGGACACGTGGGTGGGCGTTGCTGTGGGGTTTGGGTGTGGGACACAGGGACATGTGGGTGGCACTGGGGGCTGTGACATGCAAGCCCAGCCCCATGTCCCCTGTGTTCCCTCTGTGTGTCTCTCTGTGCCAGCACTCCCCGCTCGCCCTTCCCCATCCCAGCTCCTGCTCTCTAATCCCATCCTAAATGGGACAGCCATCGGTGCCATGTCCCCATCCCAAGGGCTGAGCCGGAGCTGGGCCACTCGCCAGGCTGGGGAGACAAAAGGGGACAGAGGGGACATCCTGATGGTGTCCCTGGTGCAGAGCCGGGATCGAGGGACGAGCAAACCCCACACGTGTGACACCGGCCCGGCCACACGGGAGCCCCGGGAGCGGCGCTGGGGCGGTGCCCCCCCAGCCCAGCCCCCCTTGGAGGGGTGGGGGGTCTGCAGAGCCCCCCCGGCCCGGCCTGGCCCCCTGAGCCCGGGGGACTCTGAGGACAGCATGGAGTCAGCGGAGTTAAGGGCAATAATTCTGCCATAAGCAGCTTTCGGCCGCTCCAGCCCATGTGCTCCCGTGAGCTTAGGCTGGACATCACTGTCCGGCACTGCCACTGCGGCCACAGCGTCCCCACCACGGCCACAGTGTCCCCACCGTGTCCCCACTGCCCGCATGCCAGCCCCCACGCAGGGCTGGGCACCCCAAACTGGCTGTGCCCCGGACATGTTCCCCCACACGGCCCTGTGCACTGGTGTGGCCTCACTGTGTCATCACCTGGGGGACACGAGTGTCACCAGAGCCCCACCAGGGACACCAGGGGCAGCTGTGCAGCCCTGGAGTTCTGGAGTGACCCCACACCCTGTGGTGAGCCCCATTGCCAATTCTGGTCACCTCTGGGCAGGGCACAGCTGGATTGCCAGCAGTGCCTGGTGTCACCACCCTGGTGTCACCACCCTGGTGTCACCACCCCAGTGTCACCACCCTGGCACCCTGTCCCCCAGGGAGGATGGTGACATTGTGGCATTCCAAAGGAACTTTTGGGGACCGTGGAGCTGTTGGTTGAGGTGCTGGCCCAAGCTGTGCCCAGGGCGCTCCCAGCCATGTGCCACCCGCCCGGAAACGGGGACGGTGACACTGCTTCCAACCAGGATTTAAATGCCACCAAGGTTAGGAGCAGCTGAGAAGAGATTTCCAGGATTGGATTTTTGGATGGAGATGCCTCAATTCCGGCTAAGCTACACTTTAAGCATCAACGTCCCGGGTCGGCCCCCGGGCGCTGACACGGCTGTCACCCTCCACGTGACACCAGGGCACTGGTGGGTGCCAGCTCTGGGGGTGCTCTGTGGGGCTGAAATGTGGCCACTTGTGGTCCCCAAAAGATCCTAGAGCCAGAATTGCCCCAGAGCTGGGATCCCATGGGACCCCAGAAACAGCACCCTGAGGGACCCTAGAGCCAGGACCCAGAGCCAGGACCCAGAGCTGGGATCCCAAAGCCAGGAGCCCAGAGCTGGGATCCCAAAGCCAGGACCCAGAGCTGGGATCCCAGAGCCAGGACCCAGAGCTGGGATCCCAAAGCCAGGAGCCCAGAGCTGGGATCCCAAAGCCAGGACCCAGAGCTGGGATCCCAGAGCCAGGACCCAGAGCTGGGATCCCAGAGCCAGGACCCAGAGCTGGGATCCCAAAGCCAGGACCCAGAGCTGGGATCCCAGAGCCAGGACCCAGAGCTGGGATCCCAGAGCCAGGACCCAGAGCTGGGATCCCAAAGCCAGGAACCAGAGCCAGGACCCCAGAGCTGGGACACCAAGGGATCCCAGAACGACAACCCTGAGGGACCCCAGACCCATGATCCTGGAACCAGGAGCCTGAGGGAGCCCTGAGCCCAGGATGCAGAGCAATGACCCCAAAACCAGCACTCCAAAGCCAAGAGCCAAGAGTTGGGAACCCAAGGGACCCCAAAGCAAGGATCCCAAACAACCCCAGAACCGGGACCCTGAGTGACCCCAAAACCAGGACCCTGAGGGAGCTCAAAGCTGGGATCCAGAACCAGAACCCCAGGGAACCCCAAACCCAAGGGCCATCACCCCAAGGGACCCCAGAACCAGAACCCCAAATCCCAACCAAGGCAGGTCTGGGGGTGCCCAGCAGAGCCATGGCCAGGCATCCTCCCAATGTATACCCCAAAACCAGACCTGGAGAGAAGCCACAGGCCAGTCCTTTAATGCAGGAGGGACAGACATGGGGCTGGGAACTCCCAGCACTTCAGGGTGCCCAATTCCATGGATCCCATCCACGTGCTCAGGTCTCCTCACCACGCTCCCCAGTGCTGTGGAGGGGCAGATGCCACCAGTGAGGCAGAACTGGGGACATTTGGGAGCCACAGCTGGGGGAGGTGACCCCCACGGTGACAGGGGACCCCGGGGAGGGTGGCACCTACTGCAGGCACTGGCAGAAGCGGATCACAGCCTGCTCCTGCTCCGCAGTCTCGATGGAGCCGGGCCGGAGGCGCCGGATCTCGCGGATGGCGTCACCGGCGGCCAGGTGCCGCTCCTTGCACAGGTAACAGGCCAGCAGGGTGCCTGTCCGGCCGTGGCCCAGCATGCAGTGAACTGCCACAGCCTGGGCACAGGGACATGGAGGGTGGGTGGCAGTGCCAGACGCTCCCCGTCACTCCCTGGGTGACAGGCGATGCCCGCTGTGGCACCACCTTCACAGAACCTCGTGTCACCTTCTCTCCTCTCGTCTTCCCCTCTCGGAAGTGTCAACTCCCTGAGATGTCACGCTTACCCGGTGTCACAACCCTACCACAGGCATGTGTATTTCCCCTCCAGGTGTCACTCTCCCAACGTGTCATTCCTCAAGTCGTGTCCCTCCCCCACTAAGGTGCCATCCCCCGAGATGTCATCTGCCCCCACGGTGTCCCCCACCACCAAGGTGCCATCCTTCCAAATGTCCCTCCCCAAGTATCTCCCCCCCTGAGATGTCACCCCCTCAAGGTGCCACCCAGCTGTGGTCTCCCCCCACCAAGATGTCACATCCTTGAGGTGTCCCACCCTGAGATGCCACCTCCTCCAGGTGTCCCCGCTCCAGATGTCCTCAAGGTGTTCCCCCAGATGTCTTCCCTAGTGTCTTTTCTGGTGTCTTCCCTCAGGTATTCCCCTAGATTTCCTCCCCGCAGTGTCACCATCCCAGTTGTCCCCTCCACAGTCTCCCCAGGTGTCCTCACAGTGTCTTCCCACAGTTGTCCCCCAGGTGTCTCCCCAAGTACCACCCCCCAGGTGTCCCCCAGGTGTCCCCGGCCATACCTCCCCGCGGCCATTGGCCTCCTCCACGATCTGCAGGAAGCTCTGGATCTGCTCGGGGCTCGGGGGGGTGAAGTCGGGCACTCGGAGCCGGTGGAGCTGGATTTGGGGACAGCAGCCGTGGTGGGGCGGGGCCCGCTCGGTCAGGGACACGAGGTGCCGCACTCCGTGCTCCCGCAGGTACCGGTAGTGCCCCGGCTCCCGCGGCATCGCCAGCCCCGCCAGCCGGCCCTCGACCACCCACGAGAAGTTGGGGGGCTTAGATGCACCCATTGTCTGTGGGGACACGGGACACTGCTGTGCTGGGGACCCTGCCCAGGCCAGAACTCTGGGTCCCCCAAGGCAGATCCCCTTGGATCCCCCAGGTCAGGACCCACGGGACCCCCAAGCCAGAGTTCCCAGGTCAGGAGCCCTGGAACCCCCATTTCAGATCCCCAGGTCAGGACCGCTGGGACCCCCAGGTAAGGTCCCCTGGGATGCCCTGGGATCCCCTGGCCAGCTCCCTCCCCCAGGTCAGAACCCTTGGGGCTCCCATTTCAGAATTCCAGGACCCCCCAGGTCAGGCCCCCACACCTCCCAATACCACCCCCCAAATTCACGGCCAGGCCCTCCAGGTCAGGACCCCTTGGCCATGATCCCCAGGACTCACAGTTCAGATTCCCTGGGATCCCCTGGCCAGGATCCCCAGGACCATGTCAGAGCCCACAGGTAGTCCCACAGGACCCCCAGAAGAATGTGGCCAGGCTCCCAAATCAGGTCCCCAGAGACCCCCAGGACCTCCAGTTCAGGCTCCCAGGACCCCCAACACCCATCCCCAGTAAATATGGCCAAGCCTTCAGGATCCCCAGGACCCCCAATACACCCCCCCCACCCCAGAGAACATGGCCAGTCCCCCTGGGACCCCCAGTTCAGTCCCCTGGCACCTCCTGACCAGGCCCCCATGACCCACAAGGTCAGACTCCCCATCTCAGGACCCCAGACCCCCTAATACCATATCCCTGGAGAACCCAGCACGCCTCCAGGAGCCCCAGTACACCCAAAAACCCCCAGCCAGGACCCTTGGGACTCCTAAATACAGCCCCCAGAGCCCCAGCTCAGATCCTGTCCATCAGAAACCCTGGCCCCCCAAAACCAACCCCCTGGAGAACCTGTCCAGCTCCCCAGGACCCCCAGACTCCCCAGTCCAGACCCTCTATCTCAGACCCCCCATTTCAGGACTCCTGGGACCCCCAAAACCACACCTGGAGAACGTGGCCAGGGTAGCCCAAACTCTCCTGCAGCACCCGGCCAGGACACCCAAATAAATCCCCAAACACCAAACTCACACCCCCCAATTGAGACCCCTCATGTCAGGACCCCCAGTTCCCCCCCAGACCCCAAATTCAGACCCCCCTAATTGAGACCCCTCATATCAGGACCCCAGACCCATCCCCCAGGGCAGTGTAACCGGGTCCCCCAGTTCAGATCCCCCGGGATCCCCGTTCAGCCCCCGCGGGCCCGTGTGGCCGTCCGGCCCCACAGGCCGCAGCTCCGGGCCCGGGCCCCGCTGGGCCCCGCTGGGCCCCGGCCCCGCTCCGCTCCCTCCCCGCGGGGCCCCGCTGTCCCCCCGGCCCCGCCGTACCGGGAAGAGCTCACGGGGCGGAGCGAGAACGGGCCGGGCCGCGGCTGGGCCGGGCCGGGGCGGAGCGAGGCCGGGAGAGGCCGCGGCGAGCGGAGGAGGCGGCGCGGATGGGCCCGGGGTGATACGGGGGAGAATGGGGGTATGGGGGAGAATGGGGGAGAATGGGGGAGAATGGGGGCATGGGGGAGAATGGGGACATGGGGGAGAATGGGGGAGGATGGGGACATGGGGGAGAATGGAGACATGGGGGAGAATGAGGGAGGATGAGGACATGGGGGAGAATGGGGACATGGGGGAGGATGGGGACATGGGGGAGAATGGGGGCATGGGGGAGAATGGGGGAGAATGAGGACATGGGGGAGAATGGGGACATGGGGGAGAATGGAGAAGAATGGGGGAGAATGGGGACATGGGGGAGGATGGGGGCATGGGGGAGAATGGGGGAACGGGGGAAAATGGGGGCATGAGGGGGAATGGGGGCATGGGGGAGAATTGAGGAATGGGGAGAATGGGGGAACAGGCTGCAGGACTGGAGATGTGGCACACTGGGCTGAACCTCTGGGACAGCGAGCTGGATCCCCCGGGGCAGGGAGCTGCAGGACTGGGGGACTGGATCCCCCAGGATAGGGGTCTGCAGGACTGGGGGAGCTGGATCCCCCAGGATAGGTGTCTGCAGGACTGGGGAGGTCTGAATCCCCCAGGACAGGGGGCTGAAACCCCCGGGGCTCTGGGACTGAACCCCCCAGGACACGGGATTGCCATGCCAGGGTTCTAGGACTGACCCCTTGGGGACACGGACTTCAGGACAGGGGGCTGAACACCTTGGGATTCCAAGACTGCACCAGCTGGACATTTGTGGGATACAGGGCTGAATCCCTGGGATACAGAGTTGGAACCCCTGGGGCTCCAAGGCTGAACTCCCCAAAGGCTCCAGGGCTGAACCCCCAGAGCTCTGGGTCTGAATTCCCCAGGACATGGGACTGTGCCCCACCAGGATGTGGGGCTCTGTGACTGAACCCCCAGGGACGTGGGACTGAACCTCCCTGAGCTTGGGGACACTGGGCTGTCCCAGGGCTGCCCCCCAGCAGTCCTCACCCCCTGGGTTCTGCCCCAACCCCAGCCTCACCATGCCTGGGGGCTGCCAGGGGTGCACATATCCCTCAGGACTGCCCTGTCCCCATGTCCCCAAACCAGAGCAAGGCCTGGGTTGGGAGCCTTCCCCCCTTTGCCCCCTCACCCTAAGGAGCTTCTGAGCCTGGATCCATCACCTGAGGTCCACAGTGTCTTGGTGGGCTTCAACCCACTCCCCCACCCCCAAAGACCACCAGCACCATAAAAACCCATTTTTCCATTTACATGATGTTGGGTGGCTTTGGGAAGGAGAGGGGGTTACATAGCAGGGATTGGGGACACTCCCCACAGCCTCAGGGCTTCAGGTACACCTCACCCACAATCTTGTAGGGAAAGTTCCTCCAGCCAAAGATGGGGGTTTGGTCGGGACTGTCGTACATGGCCGACCTCACCCCCAAGTTGGAGATCCCCGTGTCCCACATGTACACGGACGAAATCTCCCCTACAAAGGACTGCTGGGCATCAAAACCGCCTCCAAAGCTGTCCTGGTCCTGTCCCAGCACGATGTAGGCCGGCACTCCCACCGTGTAGCCCTTCTGCAGCCCCTTCCTCGGCCAGGGCTTCCCGTTGAACCAGAACCCCACGATGCCGGTGGAGGATTCCCAGCTGAAGCAGATGTGCTCACTCTCCCCCAGACTTATGGGCACTGTGAAGACCAAGGGTTTGTTCCCCACAACAAGCTCATACTGGCCGGGTTTGGGCTTGAAGAGGAGGATCTCATTGCTCTGTTTTTTGCTGGCGTAGGAGAAGAGGCTGTAGGGCCGTGTGAGGTCGGTGAAGGATCTCAGGCACACGGTGAAATTGTTCAGGGGCAGCTGCAGCTCCAGTGTCACCTGCACGTGGGCGGTTTGGGACTCTTGGGGGAACACGAACACCGAGCTCGTCAGGTCTGGGAGAGACAAGATAGAGGTGGCTGCTCCAGCATCAGCCCCCAGGGCGGGTGCCAACACCACCGGCTGTGGCACAGGGGGACAGGCAGTGGTGAGGACGAGCTGCAGGGGGCTGTGTGTGCCCAGCTGTCCCCTCGGTGCCATCCCTACCGTTTGTCCACAGGGTGTAGGTGGCCACAGCCCTGCCCTGGGTGCTGGTCACCGTGCAGGTGTAGGTGCCCACGTGGGTGGTGTTGAAGGAGGGGATGAGCAGGATGCTGTCGGGGCCTTTTTGCAGGGGAACTGGGCTTCCTTGCTTCTCCCACAGGAACTCCTGGGGGCTGCACCGGGCTGGGGTCACTCAGGGGTGCCCATGCCGTGGGGTGGGGAACATGGGGGGCCCGGGGAGTGCCAGGCAGAGGGAAGGAGGGAGGGAGGGAGGGGGGTCTCACCCGCGGTCTCCGGTGACTTCGCAGATCAGCATCAGCTGGTGGTACATGGTGGGTGCCGGCGGCTGTGCCCAGAGCTCGGCCTTCATTGTTTCTGCAGCACCCAGAGCTCAGCCTGGGCTGGGGGTCTCCCTGTCCTGTGGGACCCTCCCCCCACTGCTGTCCTCCCATTTCAGTCCTCGGGGTATCCTTTTGGGCTCTCACTGTGCTGCCATCCTCCCACCCTTGCCAAGACCCCTGTGCCCTGTACGCCCCCCACGATGAGCGGGGTGCCCCTTTTATGGCACAGCTGCTGTGGTTCCCCCTGCACCCCTTCGTGTCCCCGTTTTCCCCTTGCAGAGCTCGGGGTGCCCCTTTCACTGCACGGTTACTGCGGGCTCCCCCATACCCCCCTTTGCCCTCACCCTGCACCCTTTTGGAGCTCCATAAACCCCCCCGCATGTCCCCGTGCCCCCCTCTGCACCCCCCTTTCCACCCGGTGTCCCCCCGCCCCTACCTTGCGGGGCCGCGGGGCCAAGGAAGGCAGCGAGGATGAAGAGGCAGAGCCACAACCCCTCCATGGGACCGTGGAGCCCGGCCACTGTCACCAGCGTGGGAAGGAGGGACCTCGGAGCCACCCGGAGCTGCTCAGAGGCTGCTCAGAGGACACCCAAGGGTGGTAATAACTTTGGTGGTGACAATGACCTTCGTCCCCAAGCCCCAGGGCTGTTGAGCAATCAGCGTGAGCGCGGGGAAGGGCTTTGGGGTCAGTGGCCCTGTCCCCAAAGGAGGGGGGACATTCCCATTCCTGGCTGCATGAGGGGTGGAGCCGCTGGATCCGTGTCCTGCCCGTGCCGGGACCGCCGTGGGGCAGCTCGGGGGGTGTGGGGAGGGGAATGGGTGCCCCGAGTGTTGGTGGCACTCAGGGGGAGCCTGTCTCCAGCTGGGGAACCTTCCTCGCTGTGGGATGTAGAGGTGAAGGGGTGCTGGGTGATGGGGAGATGGGGGTGAGTGATGGGGGTGAGGAGGGGACAGGGCGACGAGGCCACTCCTGCCCCAGACCCCACCGCCCTCAGACCACCAGCGCCTCCCGGAGCCGGGGTTTCACCACCACATCTCCCTTCACCTCGTAGCTGAGGCTGCTCCAGGCCAGCAGGGCGGGCGGCAGGCGCAGGGACAGGAAGGCTGCGCGCATCTTCTCCGGGGACAGCCCCGTGTCCCACAGGTAGACATCGGTCAGCTCCCCCGAGAAGGAGTTGTAGAGGTCGAAGCCGCCCCCAAAGCTGTCCTGCTCCTGTCCCAGCAGGATGGCAGCCGTGGCTCCTACCGTGTAGCCCCTCTGCAGCCCCTTCCTCGGCCAGGGCTTCCCGTTGAGCCAGAACTCAGCGATGCCGGTGGCGGATTCCCAGCTGGCACAGACGTGCTCCCAGTCCCTGCGGCTATCGGGGACACGGAAGGTGACGAACTTGTCGCCCACGTAAAACCGGTATTCCTCGGGTTTGGGCTTGAAGAGCAGGATCTCGTTGTCGTGGGCTTTGGTGGCGTACGAGAAGAGGCTGTGGGGCCGGCTGAGGTCGGTGTAGGAGCGCAGGCACACGGTGAAGTTGTGCAGGGGCTGCTCCAGCCGTGCCCGCAGCACCACGTAGGCGTCGCTGGGATCCTTCCGGAACACGAACACCTTTCGGTACAGGTCTGGGGACAACAGAGGGGACGTGGTGACAGGTTGGGGTGTCGCACAGCCCTCTCTTACTGTGCCCCCGGGGTGACTCCCTGCTCCAGCATCTTCCAGCCCCGCTGACCGAGAGTGATGCCAGAGCTGCTGCCGCGTCCCCTCTGGACCTGCCCCGCCCTGTGCTGGCTCCTGTTTCCCCACCTCGGTGTCCCCCCTACCTTCCTGGGCCATGATCCCCGCGAGCCCGGCCAGGACGGGCAGCCAGAGCTGCAGGTGGCCCATGGTGGGTGCTGGAGCCGGGCGGGAGCGGCGCTGCCGCCGGGTTTATGTGCCCGAGGGTGGGAGGGGACTGGCAGGGGGATGTGTCCCCCCCCAGTCCCATCCTCAGCAGCCTGGCGTGCCCGGGAAGGGCGATTTCATGCCCTGGGTGGGTGATTTCATGGCATCACGCGGCCGTGCCACAAGACTTGGGGTCACCCGCCTGCACGGGGCTGCCCTTGGAGCTGGGCCCTGGGCGTGTCCCTCCCCGGGTGACAGGGACACCCCAGCTATGAGCCTATCTAGGTGAGAGGGACACCCCAGCCATGAGCCACCCGGCTGACAGGGACACCCCAACCATGACTCCACCCGGGTGACAGGGACACCCCAGCCATGAGCCCACCTGGGTGACAGGGACACCCCAGCCATGAGCCCACCTGGGTGACAGGGACACCCCAGCTAAGAGCCCACCTGGGTGACAGGGACACCCCAACCATGATTCCACCCGGGTGACAGGGACATCCCAGCCATTAGCCCACCTAGGTGACAGGGACACTCCAGCCGTGACTCCACCCGGGTGACAGGGACACCCCAGCCATGAGCCCACCTAGGTGACAGGG
Organism: Catharus ustulatus; assembly: GCF_009819885.2. Classification (NCBI taxonomy): domain Eukaryota; kingdom Metazoa; phylum Chordata; class Aves; order Passeriformes; family Turdidae; genus Catharus; species Catharus ustulatus. The sequence goes on along the minus strand of NC_046250.1, from coordinate 1,211,563 downwards.
ACACTCCAGCCGTGACTCCACCTGGGTGACAGGGACACCCCAACTAAGAGCCCACCTGGGTGACAGGGACACCCTAACCATGATTCCACCTGGGTGCCAGGGACATCCCAGCCATTAGCCCACCTAGGTGACAGGGACACTCCAGCCGTGACTCCACCCGGGTGACAGGGACACTCCAGCTAAAAGCCCACCTGGGTGACGGGGACATCCCAGCCATGAGCCCACCCAGGTGATGGGCTGAGGACATGCCAGACACTTCCCCAGTTGTCCCTGTTCTGGGCAAACCCCCATGGGAGGGTCCTGGTTTGATCTGGGTGCAGGGAAAGGTGTCCCCGGCCCCCCTGCCCTGACCTGCAGCTCTGGGCCATATCCTGGGCTCTGCTCTCCCTGTCCTGCCGGAGGGGACAGAGATGGAGCTGTAGCCACCAGGTGCCCGAGTGTCCTGGGCTGACCATGGTCTGGGGGTCCCAAGGGGTCAGGCAGTGGGAAAGGGGAAGGTTTTGCCTGCCCCAAATGATGGTGCCGAGCTGGGGGTGTAGAGTCCCTGCACGGGTTTGATGGGTGAGTTTTGGGGACGATGTGGGTTTGTTCCCCACTGATCAATCCCGCAGTTTAGCGGGAATGAGCCCCCAGGTCCTGCTTGGCTCAGGCGGAGCAGCCCCACTGTCCCCTTGCCCTTGTGGCCGTGTCACACCCCGTGACTGCACGCGCCCGTCCCTCGTGGGCTCTGCCCCTGCTGCCCCTGTCAGGCTGCACAGCTTCCTTAGGAACTTTTCCTGCCAATTTGGAGGCACGAGGAGCACACGCCCCTCATTTCCCGTCCCCCCATCACCACCCAGTCCCATCCAGTCCATTAACTGGGCTGGATGTTTGTCTGGCAGTTGTCTTTATTGTGTGTAATTCCCACTGGATCCTCTTGGCTTGTCAGCAGAGACGGAAAAAATCCTGTAACTTCCGAAATTTCCCCCTGGAGCTCGGAGGAGCCGGGGGGAGCCGGGGCTGAGCCTCGGGGATCTCCCAGAAGCCTGGGGTGACCCCCCCGGGCAGCCTGAGGCACCCCAGGGCTTTCTTCGTTGGGCAGTCGGGGGGTCTGGGCCCCAAGAGGGGCCTGAGACCCCAAGGGAGGGGACAGAGCGTGGAGGGCACCGAGGTGGGCATAGAATGGGGGGTCCTGGGAGAGGCTGTGGCGTTGGGAGGGCACTGTGGGGCCGGGGGTCAGTGCCCAGGGGTTGGTGCTTGGGGGCCAAGCCTTGTGCCAGGTGGCCAGGGGTTCATGCTGGGGGTCCAGGGGTCAGTGCCAGGGGCTAGAGCTGGTGCCTAGGGGCCAGGTGTGAGCGCTGGGTGGCCCAGGATGGTGTGGGATGGGCCGGGGACCCGGTGCTGGGGCATCTTGGCTGGTGCAGGGGCGGACAGAGCTCCGTGCTGGGGGATCAAAATTGGTTCCCAGGATCCAGGGTCTGCTTTCAGGGTGAGCCAAGTCCTGTGCCAGGAGTCCAAGTCCGGTGCCAGGGGCCCGGGGCTCAGTGCCGAGAGTCCAAGTCCGGTGCCGTGGCTCTGTTCGGCTCCGCAGTGCAGCCCCCGGAGCTCGGCAGCCGCCGGCAGCGCCAGGCGAGCAGCAGCACCAGCGGCCCGAGGCTGCAGTGCAGCACCCCCAGCCCCTCGCTCAGCCCCAAGGCGAAGTCGAAGTGCTGGAAGGAGCCGCAGGTGTGCTCCACCAGCCCGGCCTGCAGCAGGAAGTCCCCGATCAGCCCCGCTCCGTAGGGCACCCAGAGCCCCAGGAAGAGCCAGGTGAGCCCGGCTCCGGCCGCCCAGCTCGCCCTGAGGCTCGGCACGGCCAGCGCGGCCAGCAGCAGCCCCGCGGGGAGCAGCAGCAGCAGGCAGAGGCTCAGGCTCAGGTGCAGCAGGTACGCCGGGTCCAGGATGTCCACGCTGCGCCGGACACAGCTGGTGCCCGCCACCACCCCACTGGCCAGAGCCGCCGGCGTGGCCAAGAGCAGCGCCCCTGCCCACAGAGCCACGGCCAGGCGGCGGCTCCGCGGGTCCCAGCGAGCCCAGGCGGTGCCGCAGGAGGCGCTGGCCAGCAGCAGCGCCTGGGCGAACAGGCTCCAGTGCCACAGCAGGTGCGTGAGGCGACACGGCCCCGTGCCCAGGTGCCAGCCCCGGGCGATGCCCGCGGCCAGCGCCGGCAGCAGCGCGGCGAACAGCGCCGTGCCCAGTGCCAGCTGTGCCACCAGCGCCCGGCCCTGCGGCCACCGCCACGCCTGGGGATGCTTGGCCAGGGCTACCAGCAGCGCACCAGTGGCCAGCGCGGCCGCGACGCAGGTGGTGGCCAGGAAAGGAGGGGCCACGCGCACGAAGAGGGGACAGAAGTGGTTGTGGCAGGGTGCGGCGTCGTAGTCCGAGAAGGTGTAGTTGGCGTCAATGTCGTTGATGTCAGTGTTGTTGTAGGAGAAGTCGCCCATGATTTCCTCCAGGTCCAGGGAGCCCTGGGTCTCCAGGGTGCTGGGGGTCTGCGGGTGAGGGGCATCAGGCAGGTTCCACATCCCACAGCATCCCCCTGATCCCGGCCACGGGGCGGCACCTCCGGCGGTGCCGGTGCGGGGATCCCGGGCAGCCCCGGGCTGAGCAGGGCGGGTTATCAGGGAGGGACACGCTGCGGGCACGGGGGGACATCGCTGGTGGCAGCCGGGGTGGGAACGGCGCCGGGATGGAGCCGTTTACTCAGAGGAGGGACACGGAGCCCTGTGGGGGGATGCAGACCCCGGAGAGTGGACACAGACCCTGGACAGGGGTGCAGACCCCCGAGATTGGACACAGAGCCCGGAGGGTGGACACAGACCCCAGAGGATGTGTGCAGACCCCACAGAGCCTCCTGTGAGGGAGCTGTGCTGCGAGCCACGGTCCTGCTCAGCACCAGGGACCCCCATGATCCTGCTCAGCACCGGGGACCCCAGTGATCCTGCTCAGAACTGGGGACCCCCATGATCCTGCTCAGCACCGGGGACCCCAGTGATCCTGCTCAGAACTGGGGTTCCTCCCATGATCCTGCTCAGAACTGGGGGCCCCCATGATCCTGCTCAGAACTGGGGACTCCAGTGATCCTGCTCAGAACTGGGATCCCTCACAGCTCTGCTCGGTGCTGGGCACTCCTGTGACCCCACTCAGGACCAGGAATCCCCTAAAGCCCACTCAGCCCTGGGGTCTCCTGTGACCCCACTCAGCACTGAGGACCCCAGTGATCCTGCTCAGAACTGGGGACCCTCACATTCCTCCTCACACTGAGGACCCCCAGCTCAGCCCCAGGGCTCTCTGTACCCCCATCCCTCCCCTCCGTGGGGATGTGACACTCCTGGGCAGCAGGGACAGGAATTGGGGGGAGGTCACTCACCACAGGGACACAGTTGCCCATGGTGCGTTTCCCACGGTGGCAGCGACTCCTCTGAGTCTGGGGGCTCCTTTGGGTGCTGGGGGTGGCGCCCGCGGCTCGGGGGTGGCCACACAGCCGTTCCCACGTGCCTGGAGGTGTCCGGGGGTGACTTCTTCGCTCTCCCTCCCTCTGCTCCGCTGCGAGGGGAGCCGAGGGCTGCGGGCAGCAGATAAGAGCTGCCCCAGAGCCGCCCTCCCGCCTGGCACCGGCGGAAAACAGGGAATGCCGCTGCCGGGAAAGCAGCGGAGCCGCCACAATTTCTCGAGCAGGAAACGATCAGTTCTTGGCAGGACAATTTAAATTAATTAGGAATTGTCTTTTTCGTGTCCCGGCAGCGGTGAGCAGCATCCCGGGGGTGTGTGATGGATGCCGGTGGGGTGTGAGCCTGGTGCCAGGTCCTGGAAGGGGTTCGGGGTGCAGGAGGGGGGTGGGCACTGAGGGGACCCCCCCTTTGCCTCTGGAACGTGGAATTCCCCGGCTTTTCCTCGGGGAAACGCCTGGAAGGAAGGGCTCCCTTGGGGTCATCCTGTGGCATTGGCAGAGCTCGGTGACAGGGCTGGTGGCCTTGGTGGCCCTGAGGCTTTATGGGGACATCTCTGGAGAGGAGCAAGGCTGGGAGGGGTCCAGAGCTGGGAATTAGGGTTGGTGGCAGTAATTTGGGGCCAGAAGGACATTTGGGGGTGAAAGGGCTGGGGTGGGAGTCTGGGAAGGGAGAGTTTGGGAGCGGCTGGGGATTGCCCAGGAATTGGGGCTGCTGCTGTTTGGGGAGGGCTGGGAATTCGGGAGGGGCTGAGGGTCACGAGCTGGGGGTCTCTGAGGGGTGGATTTGGGAGTCTTCAGGGCTTGGGATTGGGGGTTTACTGCTCTTTTGGGGAGAACTGGGAATTTGGGAGGGGCTGGGAGGACATTTGGGGGTGAAAAGGCTGAGGAGGAATTTGGGAATTGGCAATTTGGGGGAGGGCTGAGGGGCAGATTTGGGGGTGAAAGGGGTGGGGATCTCTGTTATTGAGGTTATTGCTCTTTAGGGGGAGGTGCTGAGGGTCAGGATCAGGGGGGCTGTGGTGGGTTTGGGGTGTCCATGGTTGGGTGAGGCAGGGCAGCTGCAGTTTGGGGGTTCAGGGGAGGTTTGAGGGGGGCTGAGCTCTTAAGGGGGGCTGTCCCCTGCCCCCCACACCCCCCCCAGCACCCCCTGACCCCCCATCCCCAGAGAGAGGCAGAGAGCCAGGCAGGTAACGTGTGTAATCCAGATATATTTATAGGATTATTTTCCGAGATTAGCACAGGATATTAGAAAGGTTATAAAGTCACATCGACGGTCGTTGGCTCCCTTTATGTACAGACAAAAACACAGCACAACAACACAGCCCAGCCTCTGCCCCCCGGCCTCTCCAGAGCTCCCCAAATATGGCTTTCGTGTCTATTGAGAGTTCAGTGGCTGCAGCCACCGGGGGGTCCCGAGTCCTCCTCGCCCAGTTCGGATCCTCCCCGCCCAACCCCAGGACTGGGTGGGGCCACCAACGAGGACCTGCTGGTGGCCTGGGCTCTCCCAGACACGGTGACACCGAGCCTGCCACCTCCTCTCTTGGTGTCACACGCAGCCCTGCTCAGCTGTCACACCGCTCTTGGGTGTCACCAACGCCCGAGGGGGTGAGGACAGGGGTCACACCCCCACCCCGTCACCCCCACATCCCCTGGATGTCCCCAGGCCACCCAGCACCTGCCCACCTGGGACATGGGGTGTCTGTCACCCCCCAAGGGTGACACAGTGACCCCAAAAGGGCCTTTCCCAGACTCCTTCTCCCCAGGTGGCTTCTCCATTGTGACCCAGAGTGTCCCAGTCACAGCTTCCACCTGGAATCCTCCCAAGTTGGGAGGGTCCCTGTCACCCCACGGCCTCACTCTGGTGTCACCTGGTGCTCCTGTCACCCCCAGTGTGACACAAATCTCGTCCACTGCTCCCACATCCACCAAACCCTTTGTTTCCTGCAGGCAGAAATGCCTCAGATGGATTCTCTGACCCCTCCCAGCCTCTCTCTGTGACCTCAGCAGGTCCCCCAGGTGACACCGACACCTCCACAGGTCCCTGCCCGGGCTGCCCTGCCACACCCCACACCAAAAACACCAAAAACACCATGGCACCTCAAAAACATCAAACCCAGGCTGTTCTCCCTGGCACCTTGGAGCAGCTCTGGAGCAGTGGAACCAGGGAGAAACTGAATTCCAAGAGGGAAAAGCCCTTCCTGTCCCTGCCCCAGGGACCACCCACCCCACTCCCCTGGCAGCTCCCAGGGCTGGGGCTCTGCCCGGGATCCCTCCAGCCCCCAAAGAGATGGAATTGTCCTTGAGAACACATCTGGCTGTTTTTATTTGCAGGAATGACTCAGTTGTGGGGACCTCGGTGACAGCCTTGGCAGCCCCAGGATTCATCCCCCACCCGAGCTCAGAGCTGCTCTGGGGGCTCCAGGCTCACATCTCCCACTCCAAGAGGTGGGAAGGGAGGAAAAGCACCCCAAAAACGGCTGTGCCCAGCAAAGGAAACCCCAAAAGCTCCGTGTGCTGCTCCCTCCCAGTACTGACAGCGCTCCTGCCACACGGCTGAGCCACAGGAGCCTGGTCACATCCAAAGTGTCCCCAAGGTCACCTCCCTCACTGCCTGGCACTGAGCTGGGCCTCCTCTGCCTCACCTCAGCCCCAGCCCCACTCACACCCCACAGGTGACCCAGTGCCAGGTGCTGGCAGGGTTTGGAGGGGGTAAGAGGTGGTAAAATTCTTCCCCACCTCCCAGGTGAGGTTTCCCACCCCAAGGACTTTCACTCCTTCCTCAAGGGCCCCCTCGTCTTCCAGACCACCCCAGATCCCTGGGGTGACCTCCCAGGTGAGGTTACCCCCCTCCCAAAGGGCTGCCCTCCTCCAGACCACCCCAAACCCACGGGGTGCCCAACCCAAGGGCAGCTCCTGCAACCCCCCCTTGTGTCCAGATTGGGATTTGGGATCCCAGGAAACCTCATCCCAAGGCTGGGGGTGTCCTGACCGTGCTGGGGGGAGCAGCCCCATCCCAAGGGTGTGTGTTTGGGGGGCCAGGTTAGGAAAGGTGTTTGGTTTTGTCTTGGAAGTGATGGTGAAAGAGGCAGGAGGAAGGGCAAGGAGGAAGGATGAGCCACCCCCAAGCCTCTGTGGGGACACCCAAACTCCCCAGACCCCAAATCCATTTTGGGGCTCTCAGAGCAAAGAGGAAAATCAGCCCTTTCCAAGCTCATCTCTGCCCTGGGGAGGGGCTGGGGAGGGAAGGGGGGCACAGAGACCCCAGCAGAGCCCCACCCCTGCTCTGGGGGTCCCAGGAAAGCAGCCCCAGCCCCAGGGGTGCTGCCTCCTGCACTGAACATCTCAATAGATGGTTCAAATTGGTATTTCCAATCAGAGAATTTAGGAAAAGTTTTTTAAAAATGGGGGCTTTTTCCTTCTGGATTTGCCCCCTCCAAAATAAACTTCAGCCCTCCCCCCTCCCACTGGGGTGGGACCAGGGAGCTGTGGGGGGCTCCTGGCCTCTCTGGGGGTTCCACCCTGGACTTTCACCCCCTTTCACACACTGACTGCACGAGGACAGCTCTGCTCCCGCATGGACACTGCTCCACAAGAACCACCAAGGATAAAATTGGGGCAGGGTCTCGCTCTGCTCCCAGCTGGAGTCACCCCCAGCACTGGAGGGGAGGGGACAACAGGAACACCCAGGGTCCCAAACTCACCCTGGAGCTGATTTTATCCTTGGATATCAAAGAAACCAAAACGGAGAGAAACAAAGGGAAGAGCTACATCGACCCCAGCCCAACACCCCAACCAAGGGCCCGAAGCAAAGAGCAGCCACAAAACCAAAAGCAAAAAGGTCCAAAGGAAGAAGGAAGAGAAGGAATCGCTCACTCACAGCTTGGTCTGTGGGTTGGGGGGGGTGTGGGGATGGAGGTGCAAGCAAGCAAACGGGGCCGGGGCTCTTCGCTGTCAGGTGATTTGTACAAAGTTCAAGAAGCGTCGGCAGCGCCTCGAGGCCGGTGGCTCTCCCTGCTCTCTGTCCCGCCATCCCTCTGTCCGTCCGTCCGCCCGTGCCGGGCGCCAGAGAAAATCTGTTGGGTTTTGTGGGGTTTGTGGTCTGGTTGCCGTTGCCATCGGGGTTCTCTTGGCTCCATTTTTCTCTCTCTCTCTCTCTTTCTCTCTTTCTGACCCCCTTTAGATGAAATATTCCTTCTTGTCGTCGCCGCCGGCCTGGCCGCCCTCGGCGTTGATGATGGCGGTGTCGGCGTCCGGAGCATCGTCCGAGCCCTTGGCCTCGTGGGTCAGGTACGTGCCTGGAGGGGTGGGGACAACCTGGGGGTCATGGGGGGCTCTGCCAGCACCCCCTCCCACACTACCAGGGGAGGCTGGGCTGCCTGGAGGGCTCCACCGGGCTTGGCTGCAATGGAAAAGTCACTGGGATGGGAGGGGAGGGGATGCAGACTTTGGGGTGCTCCAGGTTTTTGTAGCACTGCCAGTCAGGCTCCTGACCCCAGCCAGCCCTCCTGGAAAAGCAGGGGTGCCCCCAGAGCAGGGTGGGGGGCTCTACTCACACATCACCATAGGGGATGGCCGATGGCGGGGTGTCACCGTGTCCCCAGAGCCTGGGCACAAACCTGCTGGGCATGAAAAGGGCAGGTGGAGGGAAAAGAGGAGGAGGAGGGAGGAGGTGAGGGGGAGATGGGGACAGGGATGGAGAACAGGGGTGGGAGCTGCCTCTGCCCTTGGTGCTGCCCAGCTCTGAGCATTCCCTGGGACATTCCTGCCATGGGCAGCACCCCCAGACCCAGCGGGGCTCTGCTGCTTCCACTCAGCACTCAGGAAAAGCTGCAGGACCAGGAGCTGCCTCCCTTCACCCCCCCATTCCCACTCTCCCTTTGCTCCAGGGACACAGCCCTGAGACCCCGAGGGCTCCCCTGCAGCCCCCAGGCCGTACCTTTGTGCCTGATCAGGTAATGTCCCAGCACGATGAGCAGGCTGAGCAGCAGGAAGACGATGACAGCCACCACCCCGCCGATCATCGCGTGGTAGGTGCTGGAGGTGGAGGGCACCGGGCTGGCGTCTACCCAGGCAGGGGGAGAGAAAAGAGAGAAGGAGCTGAGACCCTGCAGGGGGAGCAGAGGCTCCATCCTGTGCCAGCAGCTCCATCCTGCTGTGGATCCTGGGAGGGAGAACGGGGAAGGCAGCAAGGGAGGCAAAGAGGAAATCCCATCCTCCACAGTGGGGTTTTGGCCCCAAAAAGGGAGGATGAGCAGGCTTGGGTGGATGGTGACATGCAGGCTGGCACGGCCACAGAGAGGGGATGGCACCCCAAGGACAGCAGGAGCCCAAAGCTGGTCCCAGTCAGCCACATCCTGTCCTGGATCCACGCTGGAATCCTGTGTTAACAAATCCTCCACTCACTGTGCCCCATCAGCTCAGGGTGGGGACAGAGCCACGTTTGGAAAGGAAAAGGTGGGGGAGACACAGGGGAGGCAGCAGGACAGAGGGACAACATGTGACACGGACACACAGGACAAGGGACAGCTCGGGGAGCTGCTGCCACAACCCACCCTGCTGGAAAACACCAAAATCCACACACACCAAGGGACTGGAGCCGGGCTGGGCACCTGGCAGGGCTGTCCCCAGGCCAGGCCTGGGCCTCCATCCTCCTGTGGAGCTTCTTGGGCCAGGCTGGGCCACAAAGAGAGAGAAAAGGAGCTTACGGTACCTTGGATGAGAGCTGGAGTGAAGGATGGAGCGGAGGCCATGGAAGCATGAGAGATGGGCTGGGAAGGGCCCGGCGGAGGGGCTGGAGTGGAGTGAACGTGTGGGGTGGGGAGCTGGGGAACATCTGGGGAGGACAACAAAAACACAGGACACCAATCAACGCTGGGAAGGGCCAGCGAGGTGACACAGCCTGGTGGGGGGACCCTCCATGACCCCACGGACTGCTCTGCCTGTGTCACCAACCTTTGGGACATCTTCCCCCATCTCCTGTCCTGCCAGACCCTGGGGCTGCACAGGTGCCACCTGCATTCTCCTGGGCACATCCTTGGGGACCAGGGTGGCACCAAGGTGAGGGGGCTGGTGGCTCCCAGTGCCTGAGTCGTGAGAGGTTTTAGGGACAAAAGAGGGAATTCCAAAAAGGGAACCAAGCCTGGATACAGAGTTTGTGTGCTGTGACAGGGGGGTGACACCAAGTGGGCAAGGGACAGTGGCTGCCACCCCTCATGGACAGCATGAGGCACCTGGGCTGAGCTCCTGGACGGGTGCAGAGAGCTCAGGGAGCTCACAGGACACCACACAGGGGGGACACACAAGAGGTGACTGCACAGGGCTGGGCATTTGGGGGCTCGTTCTGGGCAGGCTGAGGGAGGGGACACAGGGGACAAAGTGCCTGAGGTGCCACTGCTGCCTGCACACTGCAGGGGAAGGGTGGTGAGTGCCCAAGATGGGGGGAAAAGGAGCTGGGAAAGGGAAGAGCCAGAGCACTGGAACAGGGAAAGTCCAAGGCTGGGAGAGAGAGATGGAGAGAGGTTGGGAGGAGAGCAGGAACAGCCCAAATCCAAGGGAAAACCACAGGGAAATGGGAGCACATCGTGGGGGGAAGGGCTGGAAGGGCACTGGGAGCTGGGATGGCAGCCAGGGGTGGGCACTGGCAGCACCACACACAGCACGGCATGGGGACATGGGGACATGGGGACACAGAGCCCTGTCCCGTGTGACACACGGGGACACACACAGAGAGCCCTGTCCCATGTGACACACGGGGACACACACAGAGAGCCCTGTCCCATGTGACACATGGAATGGGGACATGGGGATACACACAGAGAGCCCTGTCCCATGTGACACATGGCATGGGGACATGGGGACACAGCCCTGTCCCACGTGACACACGGCATGGGGACACACACAGAGCCCTGTCCCACTTGTGACACATGGCATGGGGACATGGGGACACACAGCCCTGTCCCATGTGTGACACATGGCATGGGGACATGGGGACACACACACAGAGCCCTGTCCCATGTGTGACACATGGCATGGGGACATGGAGACACACACACAGCCCTGTCCCATGTGTGACACATGGCATGGGGACATGGGGACACACACACAGCCCTGTCCCATGTGTGACACATGGCACAGGGACATGGGGACACACACACAGCCCTGTCCCATGTGTGACACATGGCATGGGGACACACACAGAGCCCTGTCCCATGTGTGGCACATGGCATGGGGACACACACAGAGCCCTGTCCCATGTGTGACACATGGCATGGGGACATGGGGACACACACATAACCCTGCCCCATGTGTGACACAGGGCACAGGGACATGGGGACACACAGCCCTGTCCCATGTGACACATGGCATGGGGACACACACATAACCCTGCCCCATTTGACACATGAGGACATGGGGACACAGAGCCCTGCCCCATGTGACACAGCACACAGTGACACGGTGACAAGCAGAGCACACTCAGGGGACAGCACCACGTGGGGCGTGGCAGGACGTGTCCCTCCCCACCCAGGGACGGGTGACACGGTGACACGGTGACACTTTCCAGGCACACAGCACCTCTGCTCTCATGCGTGTGTCCCCTCAGCAGGACACTCCGGCCACTGTGGCCACTCACCGCTGACGTCCAGGTTGTACTTGGCCACCACGCTGCCCATGGAGCTGGTGGCCGTGCACACGTAGGTGCCACTGTCACTCTTGTTGAGGAAGGGGAAGATGAGGACGCTGTCGGAGCTGAGCTGCAGGGGAGCGTCGCTGCCCTCCTTCTCCCAGAGGAATTCCTGCGGGCTGAGACATGGCATGGGGCTCAGCACCTGGGATTTCCCAGGGAAAATTGAATTTATGGACAAGCCAGGATGGATCTGCTGCTCTGGGACAGGACAGGGGGGCAGCACCTGGGATTTCCCAGGGAAATTGAGTTTGGGGATGAGGAGGATGGATCTGCTGCTCCAGGACAGGAGAAGGGGAAATTGAATTTAAGGATGAGCCAGGATAGATCTGCTGCTCCAGAGAGGACAGGGGGGCAGCACCTGGGATTTCCCAGGGAAATTTAATTTAGGGATGAGCCAGGATGGATCTGCT